>NC_092169.1:9825000-10151250 GCF_045791955.1 Oncorhynchus clarkii lewisi
TTCTGACAGAGCTAGTGTAAATTAGTCAGGTTTGTCAGCCTCCTTGCTCGCACACACTTTTTCAGTTCTACCCACAAATGTTCTATGGAATTGAGAACAGGGCTTTGTGATGGCCACTCCAATACCTTGACTTTGTTGTCTTTAAGCCATTTTGCCACAACTTTGGAAGTTTGCTTGGGGTCATTGTTCATTTGAAAGACCCATTTGCGACCAAGCTTTAAGTTCCTGACTGATGTTGCTTCAATATATCCACATCATTTTCCTACCTCATGATGCCATCTATTTTGTGAAGTGCACCAGTCCCTCCTGCAGCAAAGCAACCCCACAACATGATGCTGCCATCCCTGTGCTTCACGGTTCGGATGTTGTTCTTTGGCTTACAAGCCTCCCCCTTTTTCCTCCAAACATAAAGATGGTCATTATGGCCAACAGTTCTGTTTTTGTTTCATCAGACCAGAGGGCATTTCTCAAAATCTTTGTCCCCATGTTCAGTTGCAAACCGTAGTCTGGCTTTTTTTTATGGCGGTTTTGGAGCAGTGGCTTCTTCCTTCCTGAGCGGCCTTTCAGGTTATGTCGATATAGGACTCATTTTACTCTGGGTATAGATACTTTTGTACCTGTTTCCTCCAGCATCTTCACAAGGTTGTTCTGGGGTTTATTTGCACTTTTTGCACCAATATTACTTTCATCTCCAGGAGACCGAACACGTCTCCTTCCTGAGCGGTGTGATGGCTGCGTGGTCCCATAGTGTTTATACTTGCATACTATTGTTTGTACAGATGAACGTGGTACCTTCAAGCATTTGGAAATTTCTCCCAAGGATGAATCAGACTTGTGGAGGTCTACAATTGGCTGATTTCTTTTGATTTTCCCACGATGTCAAGCAAAGAGGCATGGAGTTTGAAGGTAGGCCTTGAAATACATCCACAGGTACACCTCCAATTGACTCAAATGATGTCAATTAGACTAATTGACATCACCTCAGAAGCTTCTTAAAGCCAGGACATAATTTTCGGGAATTTTCCAAGCTATTTAACGGCACAGTCAACTTAGTGTATGTGAACTTCTGACCCACTGTCATGCACAAAGTAGATGTCCTAACCGACTTGCCAAAACTATAGTTTGTTAACAATAAATGTGTGGAGTGGTTGAAAAACTAGTTTTAATGAATAGTTTTAATTATGTAAACTTCCGACTTCAACTATATGTACAGTGGGGCAAAAAGTATTTAGTCAGCCACCAATTGTGCAAGTTCTCCCACTTAAAAAGATGAGAGGCCTGTAATTTTCATCGTAGGTACACTTCAACTATGACAGACAAAATGAGAAGGAAAAAAATCCAGAGAATCACATTGTAGGATTTTGTGAGTAGCGCATCCGTCTAAGGCATTGCATCTCGGTGCAAGAGGCTTTACTTCAGTCCCTGGTTCGATTTTCAGGCTGTATCACAGCCGACCGTGATTGGGAGTGCCACTGTCATCGGGAGTGCCATAAGGCGGCGGAAAAACTGGGTTTGGCCAGGGTAGGCCTTCGTTGTAAATAAGAATGGTTTCTTACCTGACTTGCCTAGTTAAATAAAGGTTCAATTTAAAAACAACTGGCAGCAACCGCAGCACAAATCAATAGGAGGAGAGCAGTGGCTGGTGCTGAAAATATAGCTTGTTATGCAAGTGTTGCACACCAACAGATGGAGAAGACTGGTGTAGGTTGAGAAATTAATTTCAACAAAAATCTTCATTTTAATTTGACTTTACAAACAACAAGAGGGCTTAATTGGATTATTTCTTCGGAGCCTAGAGCTATAGAAAATAACTTAACTGGTTGAGATAGGTTATGAGGCTTACGCCAACTTAGTTGCAACTGGTCAAAAATGTAGCATCCTACATAAAACACTAATTTGAAGAAAAAAAGTCTGCACGATCGAACTACAACAATGTACCTAATAATTAATAGCGCACATTTGTAAATCCCAATCTCTAAAAGTAATTGGAAAGGTAGATACACATTTTTTGACACAATAAAGAAGGGAAACAAGATGTAGTTTTATTTACAGTAGTGATGGACAACTGGAGGCATTTTGCAAACATGTTTTCAAATGCTTGTTTCTCACAACTGTAGCAGGTGTAGCCCATCATGCAAATGTTTCCTAAGAGCAGGACAATAGACTTTTTGTAACCCGGCTACTGTTGTGAAAACCCCTCAACCCCGCAATGTATTCGATGCTTAACTACTCTAAAGTGTTACATTTCTAACTGAAAACAGCAGTACAGTATGTCTTCAGCAACATGCTTTCGTTAATAAATAAAACGAGAAAAAAGTAATTCAAATGCAGATGTTTATATAAACTATATTTTAGTCGCACTTCCACCCAGCTCCACGACCACAGGTAAAACCTTGCTGAGATGATCAATGTATTTGTTTTCTTGTTGTATCGTCAATTTCTCTAGCCGAAACATCTTGATGGCCTTGACCAGTTTATCTTTTCTTGGCGGAGTTACGGATGAATGTTTTCAGTTGATGCCAAACAAGTTCGATTGGGTTTAAATCTGGAGACCTACATGTGGAGATGAACAACATATTTTTTAGATATACTGTAGTCGTTATTTATTTATTTGTATTATTTATTATTTAACCTTTTTATTTGACTACATAAAGGTCTACTTACTCTACTCTCCAGTTTATGCTCATTTGCAATGCAAACCCGGTCGTCAGTGCGTTTTGGGTCATTGTCTGCGTTTGGAGAAGAAAAAAATACATTTAGCCTAACAGCCAAAATTAGGTACAATAATAGAAATATACATGTAAATAGGCCTAAACGTAACAAAATATTGCTATAATCCTACCTCGAAAGAAACGATGTGTACACAGAAACACCTCTCTGACATAGGGTCCAGTAAATCTGTTGGTGATTTATTCCTCAAAGACAATAAGACACATCCTGCTTGTGTTGCGCGTTTCAGTATTTGTTTGGCTGCTGTTTTTATATTTGCTATGCTCTAATACATTTTTTCATTAGAACTGCGCCTCTGGTATTACTTTAAAAAAAAAGATTATTATTTATTTAGTGTTTACACTGTTCCAAATGGTCAAATGTATATTTATAGTGATGCGCTGATATTACATTTTTGGCCGATATCCGTTATTTTCCTTGCCCCAAAAAAACGATACCGATACTTACAATTTAAGCGGCCATTTCAGCATTCTAGTACAGTTAAATAGTTAACACACACGGACGCAGCGGTCTAAGGCACTCCATCTCAGTGTAAGAGACGTTACTACAATCTCTGGTTCCAATCCAGGTACGTTGTCACATTCGGCTGTGATTGGGAGTCCCATAGGGCAACGCACAATTGGTCCAGTGTTGTTTTTGGCATTTACATATGTCCCCATTACCAGTAAAACATAATCAAAACCTATTTCTTTCACTTACTTGCTATGCTGTTATGTTAATTTGTTCAGTCGTTTCATATTTCAACCAGGATTTCATCATGCATGTCAAGCAGTGAAGTTTCAGCACTGTCTGTCCGTGGCCTCTCTTCCTCGGTGCGCACGGTCACTATGTCCATTTCCATCTTGTCCAGCTGTGTATCTCACGTAAACCCTGGTTTTCTTGTCTGCATCGAAATAGCGGTTATTGTACTTAGCATAGAGCATGGTTGCGACACAGTAAAGCGAGAATGCCACCCAATTGCTTGTTCACAGCCTGTCGGCAGTTTTGTTCAGCAGGCGTTTCAATGCCATGACAGAGGGTATCAAGTCTGCTGCAGGCACAGTTGATGAGCTTATTTATCGAGTCAGTTCGAATGGAGCTAGCTAGTGTGTTCATGTTTCAAACATGTTCTCAAATGCTGTTGAAATGGCAGCAGCGGTATGACAACCAGCACATTCATGAGCATGCAATACTACTTTCCTCAGTACAAAATCCTCGACGACCCACTGCAAACTTTTTTTGTGGCGCCATTACGTCATGTACCGACGTTATATAGATAACACGTCAGCTTTGACATTGTGAAAAACCATCGGCGTTGAACTAGACATCGGGCCGATGTTGGTATTTTTTAGCTAATATCGTCCGATTCCGATATGTTCACCGATATATCATGCATCCGTAATAATAATAATCACCCTCCTTCTTGATCTCCTTTTTGTTATTATCATTATAATAAGTCATTTTGTTAGCATTAGTAGACTTAGTATAGAAGCCTTGTATAACCACCACCGAACTGTAGGCCTAAGAGCACATCCTCTTTTAGTCTTAATACCTTAACTTACTTAGGCATATATGCCAATACTTATATAGGCTACTTTGTCAGTCATTAATTCGTTCATGTCATCACACAGCATACGAGTCATTTAATGATGTGAAATGCAATCAAGCATTTTAAATTAAAATAACAACGCAACCATTGAATAAATAGCTTTAAACTATAACTGAACCGTTCCATTTCGGTAATTGCATTCACAAATGCATGCGACTGGTTTTTAGTCTTTGCTGTAATAAAGGATTTACAAAAATAATCGAATTGCTACAACACTCTACGCTTAATTTATCCAGTGTTTACACTGTTCCAAATGGTGGGAAACTATATTGTAAACGATACAGCACCTCTTTGGAACACATAATATGCATCAGCGATAAACACTGATGTTCTGTGGTAGTCGCTGCACCAGGGAGGAGACAATGGGTGCTAGTCTTTTTATTTAATTTTAATCTTCTTTTTTTCCCTTCACAAGTTTGAGCCAGGCACAATCAAATCAATTGCGATCGGACTCCCTCTAGTCACTTGTCTTAATTATTTCATCTAACAGAGCTTTTAAAGCATTAGACAAGCTCAGTGCATATATTGGGCGGCAGGTGACCTAGTGGTTAGGGCGTTGGGCCAGTAACCGAAAGGTTGCTAGATCGAATCCCCAAGCTGCGAAGGTAAAAATCTGTCGTTCTTCCCCTGAACAAGGCAGTTAACCCACTGTTCCCCGGTAGGCCGTCATTGTAAATACGAATTTGTTCTTAACTGACTTGCCTAGTTAAATAAAGCTTAAGAAAAAAATATATATAGTTGATTTTGATATTAAGCACAAGTGTCTATGTGTCTATAAAATGTAGACCGATTGGACAAAAGAACAGGTCGACCAAGATCTTTTGTGTTGTTGTCTGGAATAGCCCTGCCTCCCTCACACAGGACTGGGTGACCTACTTGTTCAGTCTTATTTAAAAGTGATGTCTGTAACAGTATATGTTGTTCTATAACCAGTGAGTGACCCAACACATGACTCTCACAGGTTTCTACTCATGCCCATGTTTTAGCCCTGGTTCCATTGCTGAGAACCAGGGCAGAAGAATCCACTCTACTGGCCGTCAGAGTGCCAACCTGCACTCTGTTACATCAAGATCATTTTATTGCTCCATTTCATTTAGCACCCATTGCTTTAGCTTGCTATGTGGTGAATGTTTTCTGTATCAAAAGAAATACACTCCTTTTGCAAATCCAATGCAGGACCAAGGCCTGGTATTTGCAGTTTACCTAACATCGGGCATCTCTTCCTTGGCCGGATCCCAAGTCACACTGCTGGATTTGCCTTTTCACCCTGGATTTGCCTTTTCACTTTCCCAGTGACTTGTCACAGAATGGCATACATTGTATAATATATGTGAATTTGGGCGAACCCTGGTTGTATACTTTTAACTGCTGTACCAACAGGGAAGGGATGCAGTATTACTCAAATGACACACGGAAGGGACACCCTTCTCTCTCCTTCCCTAACGCTGTCTGTCGCTCTCTCTCTCCCTCCAGTGGGCAACAGTGACGTTCCATCTTCCACACCATGTGCTAAAGTTGGTCGCCAGTGCCATCGTGAATGAGCTGAAGAAGATAAACCAGAATGTCGCTGCCTTGTCTGTGGCCTCGTTCATAATGGACAGACTCTCCTACCTCTTACCAAGCGCACGGCCTGAGCTGGGGGTGGGCCCAGGGCGCTCTGTAGATAGGTGAGCAGGACCTTAAACCATGACAAACCTCACCGTGCACCACAGAGGCGTGAAAATCACTGAATGAACTTTTATCTCTCCATTACCAATTTTATGGTTTGCCGTCATTTCTGAATGAATAAGGTATTGACTCTTGCTGTCTGTCTTTCAGATCATTAATGTACAGTGAAGCCAATAGGAGAGAAACGTTCATGTCATGGCCCCACGCCGGGTACAGGTGGGCACAGCCTGACCCTATGGCCCAAGCAGGATTTTACCACCAGGTAGGCAGTGTAAGGACACCGTCTCCCATCAGCTCTCTGTCTCTAATGCTTACATATTCATTTATTTACTATTTCATCCTCCAATTACATGTTTATCATGCATGCGCACAAGTTTGCATGCTGTTTGACAGACACGTTGCTGTATGGCACACTATTGCTGACGCAGTATAAAATATATTTATTGCTGTTCATAAAGTGTAATAGATTAGTACTTGACTTGGAGTTTCTCACTGTTTGGAAATGCCTTCTCTCTCTTCGTTCCCTCTGCAGCCTGCCTCCACCGGTGATGACAGGGCCATGTGTTTCACATGCAGTGTCTGCCTAGTGTGTTGGGAGCCCACAGATGAACCATGGTGAGTGACGCATACTGTGCATTTGGAAAGGATTCAGACCCCTTGACCTATTCCACATTTTGTTACATTACAGCCTTATTCTAAAATAGATTAAAAAAAATAAAATAATCAACCTCATCAAATACCCTATAATGACAAAGCTAAAACATTTTTTTGTTGTTGCAAATGTGTGTATATATATATATATTTAAAAAAAAAAAAAAAAATATCACATTTTAAGTATTCAGACCCTTTACGCAGTACTTTGTTGAAGCACCTTTGTCAGCGATTACAGCCTTGTGTCTTCTTGGGTATGACCATACAAGCTTGGCACACTTGCATTTGGAGTTTCTCCCATTCCTCTCAAGCTCTGTCAGGTTGGATGGGGAGCATCACTGCACAACTATTTTCAGGTCTCTCCAGAGATGTTCGATCAGATTCAAGTCCGGCCTCTGGCTGGGCCACTCAAGGACATTCAGAGACTTGTCCCGAAGCCGCTCCTGCATTGTCTTGGCTGTGTGCTTAGGGTCATTGTCCTGTTGGAAGGTGAACCTTCTCCCCAGTCTGAGGTCCTGAGCACTCTGGAGCAGGTTTCCATCAATGATCCCTCTGTATTTTGCTTCGTTCATCTTTTCCTCGATCCTCCTAGTCCCTGCCGCTGAATAACATCCCCACAGCCGGATGCTGCCACCACTAAGTTTAACCGTAGGGATGATGCCAGGTTTCCTCCAGACATGACGCTTTGCATTTAGGCCAAAGAGTTCAATCTTGGTTTCATCAGACCAGAGAATCTCGTTTCTCATGGTCAGAGAGGCTTTAGGTGTTTTTTGGCAAACTCCAAGCGGGCTGTCATGTGCCTTTTTTACTGAGGTGGGGCTTCTGTCTGGCCACTCTACATTATAGGCCTGATTGGAGTGTTGCAGAGATGGTTGTCCTTCTGGAAGGTTCTCACATCTCCACAGAGGAACTCTGGAGCTCTGTCAGAGTGACCGTCAGGTTCTTGGTCACCTCCCTGACCAAGGCCCTTCTCCCCTGACTGCTCAGTTTGGCTGGGTGGCCAGATCTAGCAAGACTCTTGGTGGTTCCAAACTTCTTCCATTTAAGATTGATGGAAGCCACTGTTCTTGGACCTTCAATGCCGTAGAAATGTTTTGTTACCCTTCCCTAGATCTGTGCCTTGACACAATCCTGTCTCAGAGCTCTACGGACAATTCCTTTGACCTCATTAATTTTGTTTTTGCTCTGACATGCACTGTCAACTGTGGGACCTTATATAGGCAGGTGTGTGCCTTTCTAAATCATGTCCAAATTAATTTAATTTACCACAGGTGGACTCCAATCAAGTTGTAGAAACATCTCAAGAATGATCAATGGAAACAGGATGAGTTCAATTTTGAGTCTCGTAGCAAAGAGTGTGAATACTTAAGTAAATATGGTATTTCTGTTTTTAAAATTTTTAATACATTTGCGAACATTTCTAAACCTGTTTTCGCTTTGTCATTATTTTAATACATTTTAGAATTGGGCTGTGACATAACAAAATGTGGAAAAAGTGAAGGAGTCAGAATGCACTGTACACATACACACACCACAACCTTCAGATCCCACATTTATATACCTCTCAACATAATGATCACGCCCCGGCCTTCCCGTCAGGTCTGAGCACGAGCGACATTCCCCCAACTGTCCATTTGTGAAGGGTGAGCACACCCAGAACGTGCCCCTCTCCGTCACGCTGGCCACCAGCCCCGCACAGTTCCCCACCCCTGATGGCTCAGATAAGATCGCCTGCTACGGCTTCGGCAGCTGCCCACACTTCCTGGCAGCCGCCACCAAGCGTGGCAAGATCTGCATCTGGGACTTGTCCAAGCTCATGAAGGTAAGGCTGTGCAGCGCGGCGAAGCAGGAAACATGAGGTACAGTTTTGTTGATGTCTACCTCCATGTTTTGTCCTGGATGTCTGGGCCCATGGGTCATCAGGGTCATCAGACTTAATACAACTTATGGCATGAATGCATTAATCTATGTGCGTAAGGATATTACTAATGTTTGTAAATGAGATTTGTTTATTCGTGATGTTTTGTGTTCCTCTCAGGTGCACTTGAAATTTGAAATCAACCCCTATGACCCGGCCATCCTGAGGCAGCTGATTCTGTCTGGGAGCGAGCTGGCCCTGGGGACCCAGGAGTCCAGGAGGCCCACCTTAGCCTGGCTAGAGGACTCCTCCAGCTGCTCTGACATACCAAAACTAGAGGGGGACAGGTACTACTGGACACCTATTCTATGTAGCGAGTCAATGAAAGTTTCAATGGTGTTAAGTGCGTGTAAAAGAGGAAATGTGTTTTTGTTTCTGTCTCTGCCAGTGACGATCAGTTGGAGGACTCCGACAGTGAAGAGCATTCCAGATCAGAGTCGGTGACCGGTATGAAGCCGCTCTTCAAATCTTGTTACTCTTTTGCTCCGTAGACTTTCTAGGTATCCATCCGTAAGTTGAGCTATGGCATTTTATTTTTGTCCCCTCTCCTGTTCCCAGGCCACCCGTCCCAAAGGGAGAGCATGGAGGTGAGCTTGGGCGTGACAGCACTCAGCCTCCTTCAGCAGCCAGAGAAGCTCCAGTGGGAGGTGGTGGCCAGCGTGCTAGAGGACACCGTCAAGGACCTGGAGGAGCTGGGGGCCAACCCTTCCCTGGCCCAGGTCAAGGCCGACAAGGCCAAGGAGAAGCCCGCGGAGCACCACAACATTCCCTTCCCCTGCCTTCTGGCTGGAGGCCTGCTCAGCTACCGCTCTGCCGCTGGCTCCCCGCTTTCCGCCCCACCCCCCTCCGCCCGCCGCACCATGGACGGCCCCCTCAGGACTCAGGGCCCCGAGCTCCCCCATGCCGTGCCTGACCAGGGGCCTGTGGAGATGGAGACCTGCAATCCACCTCCCATGGAGCTGGGCTCGCCAAACCCAGCCGCTCCTGCCGTGCGCAGGACTATGCCTGTGCTCTTGCTCTACAGCATCAAGGAGTCGGACGAGAAGTCGTCGGGCAAGGTGTTTGCCCAGATGAACAATCTGATGAGCAAGGGGCTGCACGAGGAGGGCTTCTCCGTGCCGCAGATCATCGAGATGGAGTTCGACACTCATGAGCAGCTGCTGCTCCAGGACCCGCCCATCACCTACATCCAGCAGTTTGCAGACGCTGCCGCAAACCTAGCCGCCCTGGACGGGGACAAGTGGAGCTCGCTGGCGCCGCGGCCCGGAGCCCTGGTGCAGTGTCTGCGACTGCCCAAGCAGCTGGAGGAGGAGAACCTCTATGTGGACTCCGTCACACCCTGTTCAGACGGCGTGCACTTGCTGGTGGGGCTACAGCCCTGCTCCGTGGAGTCTCTCAGCGCCATCAACCAGGTGGAGGCCCTCAACAACCTTAACCGCCTCCACTCAGCACTCTGCAGCCGCCGTAAGGGAGAGCTCCAGCCCCTGCCCACACTGGCCAACGGCCACGAGGCCCTTCCCTCCGCCTCTCCCCCTCAGACCCCACTCATCCTGCCCCCCCCTGACCAGCGACAACAGCCGTCCAGGCCCCTGGGAGGCTGTGGCGGTGGGGGCTATCTGGCCCTCTACAAGCTCAACTACTCCACCCGCATTGTCACTCTGGAGGAGGAGCCTGTCAAGGTGCAGCACATCAGAGACCCCCGGGATGCCGTCACCTCCCTCATCCTGCTCCCGCCAGACGTGCTGGACGGGAGGGAGGACGACAGCGAGGAGGCCCCGGAGGAGACGCATCGGCGTGGGCTTAAAAACGGCTGCGGCCACGGGTGTGGGCCAGGGACTGGTACTAGCAGCACAGCTGCTCCCAGCAGCACCAAGGTAAAGCAGGCGGACGTGGTCGGACTGGGCCACCTGGTGGTCACCACTCAGGCAGGGTACATCATGATCCTGGACCTGTCCACTTTGGAGGTCCTGGTCAAAGTGGAGCCGCCCAAGAAGGACGGGATAGGGGATGAGATTGACCCTTTCGTCGCAGTCACCTACTGCTCCGGGACTGACCGCCTTTGCGCTTGCACTAAAGGTGAGGACGGCTCCACAATCTAGGCTAGAAATATCTCTTCCCCAGGTTTTAATGGTGCAGATCATGTTTTACAGTTTTTAATAGTTGTAATGTATCTCACAACATCTGGATATGCGTTTAGTATGTATGATACAATAATGAAAACGACTGCAGAAAAGTAACCTGCGACGCCGTCTGTGTGTGGCTGACATTGAGCGAGTCCTGGAGGCTGGTATTTTTGGTCTAGGGATGGGGGATGGGCTGCTACCGAAAGTTTATATTAAATTTTTCCCCGAGTCAGATTTGTCTATGAACATTTGTATCGCGGTCTGGTCCACCAAGCTGTTTTCCAGTCTGTGCTGCAGGCTGAAAGAAACAAGTTGCAATATGATTTGAAAATATATAGAGATATTTATTTTGTAGCGGGCATGAGTGATTTTCAAGGGGAATTTCTTTTCCTCTTTGGTAGAACAAAGAGACAGTTGTCGGTGGCCACTTTCTCAGCCTACTTCTTGGACCTGTAACTTTTGGATCTCTTTCATATTTAGAATGTTTTCAGTCTTACCACTGTCATCTAACCCCCCCCGCAGGTGGAGAACTTCACTTCCTTCAAATTGGAGGTGTGTGTGACGATATAGATGACGCCGACATTTTTGTCGATGGCCCCCTTTCTAAAGGGTCTGAACAGCTGTTGGAGGGGACCAAGCCCTCGTCCAACCCCTCGAGCCCAGGGATCACAGGTAGGAGATGCAGACCCCGTTACGCTTCACGTCTCTGCTCATTCAATAACTGTCTGTCCCTGTTTTTGCCTCATTTTCACCGTTGTTGGTTATTTAATAGGTGGTGAGAAAACTGAGTCGCTTATTGGAACCTTCTTTCCATTGAAAGATACTGTCCAGACAGTGAAAAGGCCTCAATCACAATCAAGTTCTTTACATCCTGCGATTTTAATTGTATTTTTTACTCTGCCAACCTCCTCTCCCTGTAAGGAGTTGACCTCCTGGTGGACCAAGCGTTGGCCGTGGAGAGCCTGACGTCGCTGGTGGAGCTGACACGCTTCGAGACGCTGACGCCGCGCTTCTCAGCCACGGTGCCGCCCTGCTGGGTGGAGGTGCAGCAGGAGCAGCAGCAGCGCCGCCACCCCCAGCATCTGCACCAGCAGCACCATGGAGACGCCGCCCAGCACACACGCACCTGGAAGCTGCAGAGCGACAGGTACGGACGTGTGGGCGTGACAGGGTGGGTATGGGTGTGGGTAGAATACTTATGGGGTGTGTGCACTTAGTCACTGAGGCATTTCTCCTAAGTCTTGTCCGCAAATGCCACACACATGAATACATAAACGCTATTTGATAATGGCTGCACATTTTGTATGTTCTCACACACTAGGAATTCCTCATTGAGGACGACATCCACATGTTCCTTTTTAACGTTGAACTTCTATGTTGACATAACCTCTTAAGCTCCTATAGAAAACAAAAGTAGCCTAGGATATGTTGACTTTTAAAGACTAGAAATATAATCTTATTTGTGTAGGTGAATAATGCGGCCATGTTTTCCTTGTGGGTTGTAGCTCCAGCTGGGACGAGCATGTGTTTGAACTGGTCCTTCCCAAGGCCTGCATGGTGGGCCACGTGGACTTCAAGTTCGTCATGAATGCCAACATCACTAACATTCCTCAGATCCAGATCACCCTGCTGAAGAACAAGGCCCCAGGTCTGGGCAAGGTCAATGGTGAGGACACTCACCACGATCTCTGTTGCCTTGGCTAATTTTGACAAGACTGTATCTGGAACATATACTATGAACAGGAGGACTGGTTACCGTAGAGAAACGAGCCTTTTGCAGGGAAATATTGACCATATCATTTATGATCATGCATGACATCACATTTGAGTCTTATTTGTAGACGTCCGTGTCTGCCTCTGCTGCCTACCGTCTCTCAATTCGTCAAAAGAAATGTATAACATTTTCTCTCCAGAGACGGCAGTTGACAGACAGATCTCCTTCCCCCTGTCCCATGTTCTCCATGCCAACGGGGAAAGGAACGGACAGCCGCTTATGCACGACTTCACAGACGACATCCAGTTCATGGACATCGAAGAGACACCAGGTAGGGAGCTGCAGGGGCAGGCAGCCAGCGTTGATAGACACCCAATGTATTTTCCTCAGCCGGTGTTCGACACTTGATTATTGTGGGTTGCGTCGCCAGATTGTAGATGATTAGCGTTACTGGTGATTCTGAGGGTAACGCAGCAATCCGAGGGGTTCCTCAGCCAAGCGGAGGTTTCATCACATTGCTCTTCCCCCGTCCAGGCTCCAGGCTGTGCAACTTCCTAGAGGACCATAAGGAGGATATCTTGTGTGGTCCTGTGTGGTTGGCCAGTGGTCTGGACCTCTCAGGCCACGCTGGGATGCTTAGCCTCACCAGCCCCAAGCTGGTCAAAGGTAACAGTATCTGCAACATTGAGTCACTTTGAATAAATCACACAGACTTGAAGTCATTGGCCATTTTAATAAATGGATGACTAGTCACTTTAATAATGCCACTTTTAATAATAACGCCACTCATCTCATATGTATATACTGGATTTGATCTATTGCACCTTGCCTATGCAGCTCTGTCATTGCTCATCCGTATATTTAAATGCATGTTCTTATTCCATTCCTTTATTTAGATTTGTGTGTATTAGGTAGTTGTGGAATTGTTAGATATTGCTGCACTGTCGGAACTAGAAGCTACACTCGCAATAACATCTGCTAACCATGTGTATGTGACCAATAAGATTTGATTTGATGGCTATTTGTTTCCTCAGAACTTTTTGCTGTGAATCCTCTCCCCCCTGTCTATGTACGTATTGTATTGTATGTTAGATTTTTTTCAGTGGTGTTTCTGCTGGTTTGTCCCCCTCCCTGCAGGCATGGCCGGGGGCAAGTACCGCTCGTTCCTGGTGCACATCAAGGCGGTGAGCGACAAGGGCATGGAGGAGAGTCCCAGGCCGGTGATGAGGATGCCCGTTGCCAAGCCCCAGAGCAGCAAGGGCCATTCCCTCTCCACCCTGCTGCAGAGGGCACAGGCCACCAAGGTACAGAGGGCAAACCATTGGGAAAACAAATGCAATTTTACATCAAAGCTGTTTATTTCGGGAGTCTTTCTCTGCACACCTGAGGCATTTCTGACTGACGGTGCAGTTGTGTAATGGAGTTGTGTAAGTTGATTGCATGAATAGCCTTGACTGTAGCCTTCTCCTTTGTCTCCATCTGGTGGGAGAGTAGTGCCATTGCCAGGTTCTCAGTGAAAAGTTGAAGGTGTCAAATTGCTCTGTGACTTCCTCATACCAGCAACATCCCATTCTTGAAGGAGGACCTTTTCTCTCCATTAGTTTATAGCTCTAGAATTTGGTCCCCTCTGGTGTCGTACTGTTATCTGTTTCTTTTAAATAGGTTGTCTCTCCCATTTAGGAAAAGGCCTCCACTTCCAAAGCAGATTCTCCAGCTCAGTCGAAGAAACCTGACAACCTCCGAGGGTGCGACCTTCTCCAGGAGGTGTCCGTCACAATCAGAAGGTTTAAGAAGACGTCCATACCAAAAGAAAGGTTTGGCGCTTTCCTTGGTGCCTTTGTGTCACCAAAACACTTAACTATTGTAGAATCCCAACACTTCAATCAAATGCTTTATTTTCTCATCATGCACTGACCAACTGGCAAGTGTCTTCACTGACATTTTCAACCTCTCCCAGTCTGTAATACCTACATGCATTTCAAGCAGACCACCATAGTCCCTGTGCCCAAGAATGCCAAGGTAACCTGTCTAAATGACTATCGCCCCGTAGCACTCATATCTCTACTCATGAAATGCTTTGAAAGGCTGGTTATGGCTCACATCAACCCCATCATCCAGACACTCTGGACACCACTCCAATTCGCTTACCGCCCCAACAGATCCACAGATGATGCATTCTCAATTGCACTCCACGCTGCCCTTTCCCGCTTCGACAAAAGGAACACCTACGTGACAATGCTTTTCATTGACTACAGCTCAGCGTTCAATGCCATAGTGCCCTCCAAGTTCATCACTAAGCTAAGGACCCTGGGACTGACACCTCGCTCAACTGGATCCTAGGTGGTGAGGGTAGGCAACGACACATCCGCCACGCTGACCCTCAACACTGGGTGTGTGCTTAGTCCTCTTCTGTACTCCCTGTTCACCCACGATTAAGTTTGCCGACGACACGACAGTGGTAGGCCAGATCACCGCTGACGATGAGACGGCAATATGGTGCCATGACAAAGTCGGCAAGACAAAGGAGCTGATCATGGACTACAGGAAACGGAGGGCCGAGCGCGCCCCCATTCACACAGACGGGGCTACAGTGGAGCGGGTCGAAGAGCTTCAAGTTCCTCGGTGTAAACATCACAGAGGATCTATCATGATCCAAACACCCCAACACAGTCGCGGTGAGGGCACAACCATGCTTCTTTGAATATATTTTGCATGAGCTCTCAGATCCACGAAGTTCTACCGCTGCACCATTTGAGAGCATCCTGACTGGCTGCATCTACGCTTGTTATGGCAACTGCTTGGCATCCACCAAGCAAGGCGCAAGGCGCTACAGAGGGTAGTGCGTTCGACCAAGTACATCACTGGGGCCGAGCTCCCTACCATCCAGGACCTCTCTACCTGGCGGTGTCAGAGGAAGGCCCTAAAAATTGTCAGACTCCAGCCACCCAAGTCATAGACTGTTCTCTCTGCTACTGCACGGCAAGGGGTGCCGGTGCACCAAGGATTGGAACCAACAGGACCCTGAACAGCTTCTTCTCCCAAGCCATAAGACTGTTAGATAGTTATCTAACTAGTTAAACAAATAGCGACCCAGACTATCTGCTTTGACCTTTTTTGCACTCGCATTTTTGACTCATCACATATGCAGCTGCTACTGTTTACGATCTGTCACTTTATTCCTAGTTATACACTGAGAGTAGAAAACATTAAGGACACCTTCCTAATATTGAGTTGCACCCTCCCTTTTGCCCTCAGAACATTCTCAATCCGTTGGGGCATGGACTCTGCAAGGTGTCAAGCGTTCCACAGGGACGCTGGCCCATGTTGACTCCAGTGTTTACCACAGTTGTGTCACGTTGGCTGGATGACCTTTTTGAGTGGTGGACCGTTTTTGACGCACACGGAAATCTGTTGAGTGTGAAAAACCCAGCGGCGTTACAGTTCTTGACACAAACCGGTGTGCCTGGCACCTGAAACCTTATCCCGTCCAAAGGCACTTACAAATGTTGTCTTAACCGCTCAACGTCTGAATGGCACACATACACAATCCATGTCTCAAGGCTTGCAAATCATCATTTAACCCGTCCTCTCCCCTTCATCTACACTGATCTGAAGTGGTTTTAACAATTGAAATCAGTAAGGGTTCATAGCTTACGCCTGGATTTACCTGGTCAGTCTGCCATGGAAAGAGCAGGTGTCCTTAATGTTTTGTACACTCAGTGTATGTACATATCTACCTCAATTACCTCGTAACGCTACACACAGACTCGGTACTGGTACCCCTTTATATATATATATAGCAAAGTTATCGTTACTTATTGTGTATCTATTACTTTTATTACCTGTTTTACTTTTCTATTATTTCTCTATTTTCTTTCTCTCTGCATTGTTGGGAAGGGCCCGTAAGTAAGCATTTCACTGTTAGTCCACACCTGTTGTTTATAAAGCATGTGACGGATAGCGTTTGTTTTATATTACGAGAACCGACATGTTTTGATACTCGTTACACTATTGTAGTAAAAAAAAAAATATGTCATGAGAACTAACTGATCCTTCTGTTTGTCTGTCTACTCCAGAGTCCAGCGCTGTGCCATGCTGCAGTTCCCAGATTTCCATGAGAAGCTGTTGAACGGGCTGTGTAAGCGGGAAGACGAGGGCCCTGGCACAGAGCACTCCCAGAGCCTTATCCTGGACTGCCTCTGCTGGCTGGCTGGAGTCTATTCCAACGGACCCTGCAGGTGGGGCTAAGAGGATGAAAGTGGGATGCGATATTCATAGGGATTCTGAGGTCTATCTACTCTTTACATGCAGTAAAGAAATCATTGGAATTCGACCAAAATAATGGACATGCCACGCACGTGTGTCCCCCCCACCATGGGAGATGGATCCAGACTCCCCTCATTGACACCCCTCAAAATTAGCATACTTTTAGGCTATTGTTTGTGTATTTAACGCTGCGTTAGGGTAAAAATCAGAGTATAATGTTTGTATGGATGTCAACCCCAATACAGTTCGTCATCGTCACCAATCAACTGCGTTACACATAAAAACTGCATTTACTTCCATCACAGATTTATATTTATGGCTAGCTATGCTACCAGCTTATACAAACAGGAGTTAGCATTTAGCAGAATCTTTTTTTCGAATCCCTAAAAGGACAACTTCTAAATATTATGCAGCTAAATATATCAATCTAATTTTTGTTACCACATTGCCTGTGAGAACACTTAAATGGTGACCGATTTTTGATGAATTGCCCCTTTGTTAGATCAGATATTTAGAAGGGCCTCCAACGACGCGTCCTTCCGTTGTTCCTTTAGCGCATGTATATGGCTCTGAGATGAGATATTATCATCATTCTGATGCAGGGAGCACTGTGCTGTGTTTGGTCACGTATCAACATTTTCTGTTTGTTTTCCTTCCAGCCTGAGAGAAGGAAAGGAGGCTATGCTGACGAAAACAAGGAAACGACTAACCGACATTGTGCGGGTGTGCTTTTTTGAGGCTGGACGGAGTATAGCCCACAAATGCGCCCGCTTTCTTGCACTTTGTATTAGGTGAGTTAGGCTTTTCATGAATGTTGCGACTTCGTTTCGTGACCCGTACTCTTTCATACTCTTGTCGATGCTTGTGCAATGTGGTAGGTGTGCACTTTTTGTAACTTGTTTTTGCGTCGTCAGTAATGGAAAAGGGGAACCCAGCCAGCAGGGCTTTGGCATGGGTCTACTGAAGGCTCTGCTGGACAATATGCCTTACTTGCCCGCAGCAGCAACAGGTGGTAAGTATAATTGATGTTTTTCCACAATTTTATCTCTGAGCGTGGATAGAGGGCTTCTGCATTGTCAGCAGCATTGTTTTGGAAGTGCGTGGTTTTGAAAGGCATGTGTCATAAGTCTCTCTCTCTCATTCTCTCATTCTCAGGGTCGGTGTTCTGGTACTTTGTGCTGCTGAACTATGTGAAGGATGAGGACCTGGCAGGCTGCAGCACGGCCTGTGCCTCTCTGCTCACAGCAGTCTCCCGGCAACTGCAGGACCGCCTCACTCCCCTGGAGGCTTTGCTACAGACCAGGTAGGCCTTTTCACCCTGTAGTGTCCATACGCCCCAATCAGGACCTAAAGAAACCAAAAAGAACTAGCGGTCATGTTGTGATTAGACTACCTTAAAAGCTACTTTGTGTTGAACCCAGCTTGCCTCTTTCTATTGTAATGCTCTGTACCGTGTCTCTCCTCCCCAGATACGGCCTGTACAGTTCCCCCTTCGACCCAGTGCTGTTTGACCTGGAAGTCAGCGGCTCCTCCTGTAAGAATGCCTTCAACAGCAGCATCGGCGTCCAGTCTGACGAGATTGACCTTTCTGAAATTCTCTCAGGTCTGCACCACGTTCTACCTTATTGCTTACACCTATCCAATCCCTTCAATAACTATCAGGGAAATAAACGTTGGTCTGGGCTGTACTTTGTGTGTGTGTGTCTGTGTCTCTTGCAGGGAATGGTAAGGTAAGCAGCTGTGCGGCGGCCGAGGGCAGCTTCACGGCCCTCACCGGGCTCCTGGAGGTGGAGCCACTGCACTTTACCTGTATCTCCACCAGCGACGGAACCAGGGTGGAGAGGGACGACGCAAGCATGTTCACAGGTACCCAACTCGCCTTTTTTAACATCCAGAAACGGAAACATTAAACACGGGCATCGTCGCGTTTCCTCCTCAGGGATTTTTTGAGTGATGTTCCTGACCTTTGCCCTCTCCTCCCAGTGAGCACGTTTGGGGTGACCCCAGCAGTGGGTGGGCTGTCGGCGGGCACGGTGGGCGAGGCGTCCACGGCGCTGAGCTCTGCCGCCCAGGTGGCTCTGCAGTCGCTGTCCCACGCCATGGTGTCTGCAGAGCAGCAGCTGCAGGTGCTCCAGGAGAAACAGCAGCAGCTGCTCAAACTGCAGCAACAGGTCAGGGACTCCAGCACCCGTAGTGACACCGACATGTCCGACACCTGTATGCACGCCCATATGCTTGCACAGACATACAATCATGTACTCACACATGCGCATGCATACAGTCTCATCTAAGCCCTTATTTACCAATACGCACGTATACGAAGATCCTATGTCAGACCTCATGTAAGCATGTGTGTTGACTATTTCCTGTTAGCCGAGTAGTAATCCTGTGTGTTCGGAACAGAAGGCCAAGCTGGAGGCAAAGTTGCACCAGACCACGTCAGCAGCAGCTGCGGCCTCCGGCGTAGGGCCCATCCACAACTCTGTACCTTCCAGCACCCCCGGCTTCTTCATCCACCCCTCTGACGTCATCCCCCCGACGCCCAAGACCACCCCGCTGTTCATGACGCCCCCGCTCACCCCGCCCAACGAGGCGGTGTCGGCAGCCATCAGTGTGGAGTTGGCCCAGCTCTTCCCCGGCTCCATGATGGATCCACCGCCCGTAAACCTGGCCGCACACAACAAGAACAGCCAGAAAGCCAAGCCGGTCAGTAACATGGACAACTCTCAATAGCTCATAACACAGCAGTTATGTTTTACATGAACGCCAAGGGATTTTTGTTACTTTGTGTCAAATTATTCAAATAGTTTTTTTTACTACCTGTTTTGACTGAAAAGCGTCTGTGTTTGTTCCAGAATCCGATGGGCAGCGGTCTGGCTTTGGTCATCTCTCAAGCCTCTAACTTCCTCCAGCCTCCTCCGCAACAGTCCATCATTATCGAGCGCATGCACTCTGGTAAGTACACTTACCTTTTTTTTGTCTCTCTTTGACTTGGTCAACAGTTTTAAACTCAAAAGGATATATCACAAGTAGATGACAAACGGGGATTCATTTGGGATGGAAACCAAGTTGTTTAGGTGAGCTTGTGTGTGTGTGTGTGTGTGTGTGTGTGTGTGTGTGTGTGTGTGTGTGTGTGTGTAAATATCTTTTCTTGTCCCAGGAGCGCGGAGGTTTGTGACGCTCGACTTCGGTCGCCCCGTGCTGCTGACCGACGCTCTGATCCCCACCTGTGGGGACCTGGCTTCTCTGTCCATCGACATCTGGACGCTGGGGGAGGAGGTGGATGGACGCAGGCTGGTAGTGGCCACGGATATTAGCACCCACTCCCTCATCCTACACGACCTGTTGCCACCCCCTGTCTGCCGCTTCATGAAGGTCAGTGGCATTTGGTGCATTATCGCTGAAGATTTCTTTTGTCCCCCCCCCATTTCACAGGTTAGAGTAAATATCTGAACTCCAAGGTCGCCGAAGAGAAATACCTTTTTATTTTGTTAGTTTGTTTTGGTGAGATTTCTGTGAGAAAATCACTGTGCTTAACAGCAACCATTTCTCCACATCTTAACCTGTCCTCCTGGCAATCCCACCCACCTATGCCCAACAGATCACGGTGATTGGGCGTTATGGTAGCACCAACGCCCGGGCCAAGATCCCATTGGGCTTCTACTATGGCCACACCTACATCCTGCCATGGGAGAGCGAGCTGAAGCTGATGCACGACCCCCTGAGGGGGGAGTGTGAGGCGGCCAGCCAGCCTGACGTGCACCAGCACCTGGCCATGATGGTGGCCCTGCAGGAGGACATCCAGTGCAGGTCAGAGGTCGTACTATCCCACTAGTTTGCTCACTGATTGTCTGATTTAGTGAGTCAAGGAGTAGGAAAGGTTTTATGTGACATACTTGACATAGCCACGGTAGTCCAGAATCAATATATAGTAAAACTGTATACATAAGCTGCATGCCCAGTTGACTCTCCATCTTTCTCTAGGTACAACCTGGCGTGCCACCGGCTGGAGACGTTACTCCAGAACATCGACCTGCCTCCTCTCAACAGTGCCAACAATGCCCAGTACTTCCTGCGCAAGCCCGACAAGGCGGTGGAGGAGGACTCTCGGGTCTTTTCGGCCTACCAGGACTGTATTCAGCTGCAGCTACAGCTCAACCTGGCCCACCACGCCGTTCAGAGACTCCGCGTGTCCCTAGGGGCCGGGCGCAAGGTCCTGCCGGAACCTTACGACCCCCGGGAGCTCATCCAGAACTCATCCACCGAGCAGCTGAGAACCATCATCCGCTACCTGCTGGACACACTCCTCAGCCTGCTGCACTCCAACAACGGTGAGATGTCTGGGAGTGCCACAGGGTCTGTATCAGGGATGGGGGTCTACTTTTCTGACTATCCCATATTCATGCATCTCTGTTGGCCTAGCGTCAAACCAATATCATCCCGTTTGTCCGTTGTCCTCACAACATCCCCAGAGGACATTGGGTATTGTCTTTCTGTGTCTGATCTGCTTGGTGAGTCTCACCTCAATACGTGCGTTTTCCCCTTGCAAAAGCCTAAAGCGTTTTTTGGACGTTATAGCCATGTTTTGAGCATGAATTATTTCAAGTGACGTAAGAATGAATAATAAAAAAAAATAACTTTCCCATCTTTTTAGGAATCAATCATTTTCTCTGCCCTCATTTGCCTCTTGAATTGAAAAAGCCTACATATTTAATGTTTGCTATCCATATTCTCACAAGCCATTCTGTATGGTCTCCTTGGGAAAAGTTGCACTTTGATAACTCTCTTTTTAAAGTTGTTCCAAGTTAACCCGAAAGCCCACGGCGCTGTTAAGTGTGCTTAACAATCTCTTTCACTCACCTATCAAATCCCCACTGATGCTCCCTAGCAGCTCGTCGTACAGTTTCATGAGTCTCCTCTCGTGAAAGAGAATAATGGATTACCCCCCTTGCTGCTGGTGCTGCCTGGCTTTATACCTGCACTGTCTCTGTACCCTCAGTGAATTCCAATGGGGCCCTGTTTACAGCAGTGGAAAGGAGCCTTTAAATGTCTATTTTCTCTCTGAAGTGAAGAGTTGCTATTTCAAAGACTGGTGTTTCCTTGTCATATGAAACCCCTTTTCTAGGATAGTAACTGAATGATTTAGTTTTTTACTGTTGAAGGCTATTTGATTTAGTCAAGTGCATTTTGCTATTAAATGTTTTGGGCCTTCACTTGTTTTTTACCGCTCTGTTGTGATTTCCCCTCCATTATTTACCTTACCTTCTCGGTGGATCTGTTTTTCTCCCCCTCCAGCTTTCCCTGTCTCTCATTTGACCTCCACCTCTCACTTGCTCCTTGTGTTCTATTATGCTCACTCTCCTTGTTCTTCCCTCTAGGGCACGCAGTCCCGTCTGTTCTGCAGAGCACGTTCCACGCGCATGCCTGCGAGGAGCTCTTCAAGCACCTGTGCATTAGTGGCACGCCCAAGATCCGCCTGCACGCTGGTCTGCTGTTGGTGCAGCTGTGTGGAGGGGAGCGCTGGTGGGGCCAGTTCCTCTCCAACGTCCTGCAGGAACTGTACAACTCCGAGCAGCTGCTCATCTTCCCCCAGGACAGGTGGGCTTTTACGATTCGTCTGAGGAGCTATATCTATCCGCTAGTGATGCAGGGAAAAATCCATTAGTTACATATCGGGATATTGTTTTTGACGATGTGTCATTTTGACAATATCGCAATATTATTTTTGCGCTGGTTTGCTCTACCTGCATCAAATCTCCAGTATTTTTCCTTCATAGCTTCTTCTTCTGTCTTTTTAAATAGGGAGCCAATTTGTTTTCTCAGCACTTTGACTGATTAAAACTCATTTTCTCCTGGCTCTCTCTTGTCTCTCTGCAGCAGACATATGGTGAGCAATATGTTTGGAACACCGAATCGCAGTAAAATCACTATCGAATCGCAATGCATAAAGAATCGTGAAAATGGCAATGCGTGTTGTATCGGCACCTAAGTATCGCCATAATATCGTATTGTGAGGTCCCTGGCAATTCCCAGCCCTACGATCCACTTCCTTTATTTAGATTGATTACACCACACTGACAAACTGTAGCTCCTTGGACACAACATAAACCGACTACTGCCCGTTTGAAATTGGATTCCATAAAGATAAGTGTGTGTCACGTGAAGATACTAATGGGTTTGAATGTATCAGATGCACCCATCCAAACCCATCTAGACCCATCGATTTTTGTGTTTTACCATGTTTCCGGAGATTGACCGTGTCCTCTGTGTCCTCCCTCAGAGTCTTCATGCTCCTGTCCTGCATCGGTCAAAGATCCCTAAGTAATAGCGGTGTGCTGGAGGGGCTGCTCAACCTGCTGGACAGCTTGCTGTCCCCACTACAGCAGCCCCGGTCGGCTACCCAGCGCAGGACTGAAGGTGGGCTAGCCGGAGGGTCCCTGGGCTGGGGCTGGCAGCAGGGATGGGGGGCTGGGGGGCTCCCTGGCCCCAGCACCAACACCGGCCTCCCTGGACCATGGACTCAACCAGCAGCCTATGAGTGTGTGTCTGTGTGTGCGGCAGGTGTGTTGGACGTCCCCATGATCAGCTGGGTGGTGATGCTTGTGTCACGACTGCTGGACTACGTGGCCAGCGTGGAGGATGAGGCGTCTGCAGGCAAGAAGCACCAGGGAGGGAAGGAGAGGGAGCGCACCTTCACAGGTAGTGTAGTGTAGGCTAGTGCGGTGTAGCTCTCCGATGAGATCTGATGGTTTATGAGGTCAAGAAATCCCAAAAGTGACCATGTTTCTTGTTTT
The DNA here is from genome assembly GCF_045791955.1 of Oncorhynchus clarkii lewisi. Lineage (NCBI taxonomy): Eukaryota > Metazoa > Chordata > Actinopteri > Salmoniformes > Salmonidae > Oncorhynchus > Oncorhynchus clarkii. Next base: position 9,848,453 of record NC_092169.1, read on the forward strand.
GTCTCCCCGATTTCCCCTTTTTTGACTTGTGCATTCTCATTTTCTTTAAGAAACAGCCTTGCATGAGTGACGTTATAGGCTTAGGAGAAACCTTATTCTATTACCCTTGGTTTTGAGTGGCTATAAAGTGAAGTTATTACAATACTTCTTCAGTTTTGAGCACCGTGATTCCTTTTAACAGGGTAATGCATATTGATTTGGAACCCAAAACACAAGTCTAACATGCCTTTTTTCCCGTCTCTCTCTCTCCCCAATGAATCAAGGTAATCAGTGGAGCTTTATAAATAACAGCCTCCAGTCCTCCAGCACCAACAGATCAACCAAAGGCAACAGCAGCCTGGACCGTCTGTACTCCCGCAAGATCCGCAAACAGCTGGTGCACCACAAACAGGTAAATGTGTCCAAATCCAACATTCGTTCCATCTCAAAAGCGGCGCAGAGTTGTTTATCTGCCATGTTTTTTCACACCTCTTAAATCTGTATTCGTCACAATTATGGGATTCTCCAGTGGTGGGTGAAGTACCCAATTGTCATACTTGAGTAAAAAATAAAGAGGCTTTAATAGAAAATGACTCGTAAGTGTGAAAGTCAGCCAGTAAAATACCTACTTGATTAAAAGTCTAAAAGTTATTTGGTTTTAAATATACTTAAGGATCAAAAGTATATATTATGCAATCCAGACGAACAACAATTGTTTTAAAAATAATTTACGGATAGCTTATTGGAATTTACAGAAGCATTTGTGTTTAGTGAGTCTTTGATAAGTGTGTGAATTGGACCATTTTCCTTTCCTGCTAAACATTCAAAATGTATCAAGTACATTTGTGTGCCAGGAAAAATGTAAAAAGTACATTTGTTTTCTTTAAGAATGTAGTGAAGTAAAAGTTGTCAAAATATATAAATAAAGTACAGAGACCCCCCAAAACGATTTAAGTAGTACTTGAAAGTATTTTTACTTGAGTACTTTACACCACTGGGATTCTCCCTCTTATTAAGGGCTTTGCATGACGTCTCTGCATGTAGTAGATGGTCTGTGCAGTGTTTATATTTATCATGCCCTTTTCATTGTAGCAGTTAAATCTATTGAAGGCAAAACAGAAAGCTTTGGTGGAGCAAATTGAGAAGGAGAAGATCCAGAGCAACAAAAGCTCCTCGTACAAACTGCTGGTGGAGCAGGCCAAGCTGAAACAGGCCACATCCAAGGTGAGGATTTCAGAAGCTCTGAAAAGGAAAGCTTTCTGTTTTGACTGATCAATCTGGAAATGGAATGACTAAGAATGAAGTAATTATATTTCTAGGCCTTTTCTCATCTTGAGAACACAAGAATATAATGTCAAATATCCTCAACGCTGCATGTTTTGGGGCCAACTTTCACAAGTTACGACAGATCTGCATACACTTAAGCATAACTTCTGTACCTAACACACTTACGCAGGTTACAAGTATGCTAGTTTCAATAGTGATCGGTGAAACCATGTGTCTTCATTGACTTTCCCTGCCTGACATTTGCCTTTCCATCTCTCTCCCCTTACATCTCTCGCTCTGGCAGCACTTTAAGGACCTGATCCGTCTGAGGCGTACAGCCGAGTGGCCTCGCTCCACCCTGGACACAGAGGCCACCGCCGCCAAGGAGCCCCCTGAGGTGGAGCCTCTGCCCTTCACCCTGGCCCATGAGCGCTGCATCTCCGTGGTACAGAAACTGGCCCTCTTCCTCCTCTCCATGGACTTCACCTGCCACGCAGACCTCCTGCTGTTCGTCTGCAAGGTAGGCACAGCCACAACGTCGAGTTCAGTTGAATAGAGGGCACACTTGATGTTACCACCACTACTACCACCACCACTACTACTGGCAAAGATGGATTTGGTTGGCTCTAAATGGCTACTTAACTTTGTGACAAAGTATCCATTTTTGCTGATCACTTGTCTGATTTGACTTTACAGGTCTTGGCCAGGATAGCCAACGCCACCAGGCCCACCATCCACCTGTGTGAGGTGGTGTCGGAGCACCAGCTGGAGCGTCTGCTGCTGCTGCTGGTGGGGACAGACTTCAACAGGGGGGACATCTCCTGGGGAGGGGCCTGGGCCCAGTACTCCCTCACCTGCATGCTGCAGGACATCCTGGCAGGTAGGGGGTGCTGCTACAATTCAATTCACACTTCATTGTGAACTCTGTTTTCCAGCAAGAGCTGGTGTTTAAGAGAACAATAGATTTGGGGAGTCCTTGCATTGCTGGGAGTCTGGTGGTTTTGATTTCTTCCAGCACTGACCTTGTCCTGTCCCCTATCCTCAGGGGAGTTGCTGTCCCCAGGGTCCCTGGATGGTATGGACGAGGGGGCGGTGGGTGAGGAGGCAGGGGCATCGTCGTCCTCAGCAGGGATCGACTCTGACTCCCTGTCCACCCCCATCCCCCAGGTGGAGACCATCGACGAGGCCCTGGTTCCGGATATCATCGCAGGTACTCCTGGGACCTCCTCTGTTTTCCAAAGTGCGTTGGTAGGCCCGTCCTTGACAACATTTTACACATGGACCCCACCCCGCCCCAAATGGATGCATTTGTGTTAAATTGTTTGTCTTTTTTCCCCCTTTTAGCTAGCTGCATGTTTATTTTAGTATTTTATTTTAAAGGAGACTATTGAGAGCTTCTCTAACCAGTTTAATTCTGAGTGGACTGTTTGCCTTTTGAAGGGGGAGTTCAAACAGTGTATCTTCATTGCCTATTAGATATCCAGATGTTTCAAGGGGTGGTGGTTATTTTCTTAAGACAAAGGGGATTTAATCTGTGCAAATGATGCACTACTTCGTGGTACTATCACAAATCTTCATTCCCTAAACAACATCAATGACATCACTTATATCACGTCTGGATTTTGGCTAAAGTTGTCAGATTGCTGATTTAGTGGGCAAACATCCATTGTTTGGATTCCCTCTCAACTGCAGAAATAAATGTTTGTAGGCCTTAAAATTGCCTAGTGACTTCCTAAAAAGAAGGCCTCTGAGTTTGCTGGTTTTAGTGTGCTTGCTTGGCAATATTAAAGCTCTTTTCGTTATCCAAAGGTGCTCCATCTCTTTCATCTTTGGAAAAAGATAAAGACATTGACTTTGACTTGCTACAAGACCTCATGGATGTTGATATTGATCCTTTAGATATTGATTTGGAAAAAGATCCCCTCGCCGCCAAAGTCTTTAAGGTATGTAATTTGCTTGACTCACCTTTGTCCTGTTCCACTCCTCTCTCCATGCTCTCTTGCATTTCTGAGTTCAGTATTGACACAATCACCTCCGGTTAGTACACAAACTTAAATTAACCCCACTGATCAATGATGTAGCTATACGAACTTCAAACCATAGTGTTTAACCTCTTCTCATAATGCATTTTTTTTTTTTTAGATAATGCGTAATACAAAGTTCTGCAGTCGTATTGAATCCTCCCCAACACCACCTCCGTCTTAGCCTTGCCCTCTAATTTCTCAGAAACTTTCCAATTTAACTCCACTCAGGCATTTGGAGTCTCAAAGCAACGTTGTGTATGTAGACCCAATCAATCAAACTAGCAAACTTGGGGAAGTATTTCTCCTCTTCACTCTTTCTCTTCTTTCTGAAGACGCCACCATTGCATGCAAAATAATGTAGTGTTAATGTGCATGTAATATTCTACCAGTAGCTAGCATCTGACAAGAATGACTGCATTTGCGTTTCCCTTTTCTCTCTCTCTCTTCCTACAGCCTATTAGCAGCACCTGGTATGACTACTGGGGTGCTGACTATGGCACTTACGGTTACAACCCCTACATAGGGGGAGTAGGGATTGCTGTGTCCAAGCCCCCGGTTGCTGCCGAAAAGCCTGGGTCTCAGAGTCTCTCTGTCTCTGTGTCGCAAGGTAAGGGCTCATTTATTAATATTTTTTTTGTATCCGGGTATCAGCTCCCAAACTGGATTCCACACTTCCTGCTTCTTTGTACTCTAGTGTGTTCCATGCATGTAAAGGAATACCTTCCACCTTTTAACCCTGGCCTTTTTGTCCTCTCCCTCAGCTCTGGACGCCCGCCTGGAGGTGGGGCTGGAGCAGCAGGCTGAGCTTATGCTCAAGATGATGGCCACTCTGGAGGCCGACTCCATCTTACAGGCGCTCACCTCAACGTCCCCCACAGGTATAAACCTACCGAAAAAGTATTTATCGATGTTTGGTCATGTACACTTGAGTCTTGGGGAAAAAAATGTAAAGACTTTGCTAAGCATCAAAGATGGCTGACCCTGGTCCCTTCTCTCCCTCCAGTGTCCCAGGCATCCAATGGGACGGATGATTCTCTGCTGAGGGGGCTCCGTGGGGGCTCCCCACCAGGAAGCAGCCTAATGGTACAGGCCTCCTCCATCCCCATGCTGAGTGCCTGCTTCAACAAGCTCTTCTCCATGCTCCAGGTTCACCACGTACAGGTCAGTCACAGACAGACGGTATAGTCCAGGGTCTCTGCTACTCCAGAAGACTTGAATGACTTGTTGCACTTCACTCTGTTTTTTTTACATTCCTCTACACCGTTTTGGAATGATGTGGCAGTAGGGGTAACTTACTGTACCATTCTCAAGAATACGTTGGTTACCCTGGATAAGTGGATTTGTCGATGAAGTGTTCACATGTGTTTCTGCCTTAGATGGAGTCTCTGCTGCAACTGTGGCTGACCCTCAGTCTCAACTCCTGCTCTGGGGGCACTGAGGAGAGTGGATCGGATATTTTCCTGTTCAACGCCAGCAGAGTGCCCACCATCCCACTCAACCAAGGTCAGAGGTCACCCAGTGTGTGTCCCCATTCACTCTCTTTCGCCGCTTAACTCTCAAACCGCTGGATTTCTCTTGTGTGAATCATTCACTGTTTTCCCATTTCACATGGGGAAGTGTACGTGTTAGTTAAACTGCCGTCTCCTGTGTTTCCCTGCAGCCTCTATCAACAGTTTCCTGTCGGTGCTAGCCTGGTACCCCAACACCTCCCTGAGGACCTGGTGCCTGGTGCTGCACTCCCTTACCCTCATGACCAACATGCCCTCCAGTGGTAAGTCCACCGTTCCACTCTCAAGACAGTGTCTGACAACTCTGACTGACGTTTCCCATTTGAGGGTTGAGAAATAGTAAATCCATAATTGACGATGCAGTGTAACCAAATAAATAAATGAGGCCAAAGGACTTTCAATAGTTCTTCTTTTAAATCAAGTGTTTTTGGTCCTGTGCGTCTCTGTCCGCAGCCTCCAGCAGTGGGATGGGAGCTCATGAGAGCACGGCCCAGCAGATGGTGTCGGACCCTACGCTGGTGCACGTGCTCGTGCGTTTCCTGTCTGGGAGCAACCCCCACGGCACCAGCCAGCACAGCTCCCAGGTCGGCCCAACCGCCACCCAAGCTATGCAGGAGTTCCTCACCAGACTCCAGGTGCACCTCTCTTCCACCTGCCCACAGATGTTCAGTGAGTTCCTGCTCAAACTAATGCACATCCTGTCCACTGAGAGGTAGGTTGTTTACTCTAGACACATCAAAAGCAGCTTTTGTTTCACCCCAGCACTTAAGACACGTAATTCAAATGATAACTAATCATCTTCTTCAATTTAATCTGTGGTCGTGCTGGGCTGGAACAAAAGCCATCCTTTTGATTCCATCACAAAACAAAATGATTTGTTAGGAAGCACCTTCGTCAATGATCCCGTCTTTTCCCCTGCACCCGTCCTTCAGGGGTCCGTTCCAGTCAGGCCAGGGTCCTCTGGACGCCCAGGTCAAGCTGTTAGAGTTCACCCTGGAGCAGAACTTTGAGGTGGTGTCGGTGAGCACCATCTCCTCTGTCATCGAGTCCATCACCTTCCTGGTGCACCACTACATCACCTGTTCTGACAAGGTGGTGTCCCGCAGCGGTTCCGATAGCGCTGTGGGTGCCCGCGCCTGCTTCGGAGGCCTGTTCGCCAACATCATCCGGCCCGGCGACGCCAAGGCGGTGTGCGGCGAGACCACACGCGACCAACTCATGTTCGACCTGCTCAAGCTGGTCAACGCCCTGGTCCAGCTGCCCCTGTCGGGTGATCGCGAGTTCAGCGGGCGTCTGCCGCCGGCGGGCAGCGGGGCGTCGGACAGCAGCGTGTCGGACGAGGAGAAGGTGTGCGGCAGCAAGGAGGGGGCAGCGGGGGGGTCCACCCCTAACCAGGGCCCTGCGGCCGGAGTGGCTGATCTGGTGCTGGCCAACCAGCAGATCATGAGCCAGATCCTCTCGGCTCTGGGCCAGTGCAACAGCAGCGCCATGGCTATGATCATAGGTAGGCCTTATACTCACACTTCCCTTTTTTAGACAACGTTTATTTAGAGGGATCCCGGATTAGTGGCTAAGATATTCAAGTGCTTCTTATTGATAACGCTTTACCTTCCTGTCTTTAGGTGCTAGTGGTCTCCACCTGACCAAGCATGAGAATTTCCATGGAGGACTAGATGCCATCTCTGTAGGAGATGGCCTTTTCACCATCCTCACCACCCTGAGCAAGAGGGCCACCTCGGTGCAGGTTATGCTGCAGCCCATCCTCACCTACATGGCCTGTGGGTACATGGGCAGACAGGTAAGACTGAGCTCAGCCATGACTGAACGGGCATCATTGATTTTGTCTGTTTTTAGAGATTTACTTGTCAAGATTAAAAGGATTGAGGAAAAATATATTTGCTTTAATAGTACTTCAATTTATTAGATTTATAATTGTTTGACCCGTGGATTCTGAAAGTTTTTAAATCACAAGCAGTCTTTGTATTTCTCCCAGGGTTCCCTGTCGACATGCCAGCTGTCTGAGCCTCTGCTCTGGTTCATCCTCCGAGTGTTGGACACCAGCGAGGCACTTAAGGCATTCCACGACATGGGTATACACACACACACACCTACATACATACACAATAGGGAAATATCCTTGTTCAGGTATACTGTACTGTCAATTAGACTTAACAGGTTGTGTTTGTATTTGACCTGTGTGCAGGTGGGGTCCAGTTGATCTGTAACAACATGGTGACCAGCACACGGGCCATAGTGAACACAGCACGCAGCATGGTGTCCACCATCATGAAGTTTCTGGACACTGGTCCAGGGAAGGCTGCAGATGGCAGCCTTAAAGCCCGGGTCCTAGCTGCCGAGCCCGACAACGCAGAGGGACTCCACAACTTTGCTCCGCTTGGTAAGTGAAGCGTCTCCTCTCATGTTGAATAGGTTCTCTTGTGTTTTTTCCCCTTTGACCTCTATGTGTTGTAAAATGGGAATTGTGTCCTATTGAGTGCTGTTTGTCCCTCTGCAGGCACCATCACTTCCAGCAGCCCCACGGCCCAGCCGGCTGAGGTCCTCCTTCAGGCCACGCCCCCTCACAGACGGGCACGCTCGGCTGCCTGGTCTTACATCTTCCTGCCGGAGGAGGCGTGGTGTGACCTCACCATCCACCTTCCTGCCGCCGTTCTGCTCAAAGAGCTGCACATCCAGCCACACCTGGCTTCTCTCGCCAGTGAGTACTGCACCACGGCCCCGCTGGGGGACACTAGTGCAGACGAGTTGTTAACATAGGAGACTGAATTAAATATAAACAGTTCAGCGAAATCTCTTGCAAAGAAATGACCTTAGTTGTCTAATTGATCATTTAAGTGAAAACCAGCAGGACTGCAGCTCAGGTACCAGCAAGAGAGGTGTGCCACTCTGCTTTAGAGTCTAAAGGGCACATTGTCTACTTACCTCTTAAGCATAGTTTTCCTCATGACTAACTTATTTCATCCACTCAAATATTAACCTACCGCTGTCGACTATAGTGCCATTTTAAATATGCAAAACCTTTTCCATGCTTCTATCCAACACAACACACCATTGTGCCAGGCAGTACCAGTTGGAGAAAATAAAGTTGGAACATATTCCACCATCTATTATTGCTAAACCCCGACGATGTCCCTTTTGTCCTCTCGCCAGCCTGCCCTTCCTCGGTCTCGGTTGAGATCAGCGCGGACGGGGTCAACATGCTGCCTCTGTCCACGCCCATCATCACCAGCGGCCTCACCTACATCAAGATCCAGCTGGTGAAGGCTGAGGTGGCGTCCGCCGTGTGTCTGAGGCTCCACAGGCCCCGCGACGCCAGCACCCTGGGCCTGTCCCAGATCAAACTGCTTGGCCTAACCGCCTTCGGCAACACCTCCTCAGCCACCGTCAACAACCCCTTCCTGCCCTCTGAGGACCAGGTCTCTAAAACCAGGTGCAGACATACTTTCCCTTACAGGAACTTCTGTTAAATGTTACTTGAGAGATAAAAAATAATAAATGAAACACCAGCAGTGTCACAGCAAATCTCTCTTCCTTGCCCTCTCTTTCTCTCCTAGTATTGGCTGGCTACGTCTGCTCCACCACTGTCTTACCCACGTCAGTGACCTGGAGGCCACGATGGCCAGCGCCGCTGCCCCCACCGCCAACCTGCTTCAGACCTGTGCCGCCCTGCTCATGTCCCCCTACTGCGGCATGCACTCGCCGAACATCGAAGCCGTGCTGGTCAAGATCGGCCTGCAGTCCACCCGCATCGGCCTCAAGCTCATCGACATCCTGCTGAGGAACTGTGCAGCCTCCGGCACCGACCCTACCAGTAATTAGCCGCCGCATGAATACAACGCTCATTGAGCACATTTTATAATTTGTGTAATTATACTTAAATCAAAAGATCTTGTCCTTCAGCTCTGTGTGTCATGGCGCTATCGTTTGAGTATCGTTTATATATGGACATCAATGGCTATTTTGTGATTTCTCTTGTCGTTTTTCATTTTTAGACCTGAACAGTCCCCTGCTCTTTGGAAGGCTCAACGGTCTCTCTTCAGACTCCACCATTGACATCCTCTACCAGCTGGGAACCATACAAGATCCTGGGACTAAGGACAGGTAAAGACCCCCTTAACATCTACTGATCTAGGTGTTGAGCCTAGTACTGCTGGATCCATGTAATTTGGGTCTGTGAAAGCGGCTCTCGATATGTTAATTTTGACCTCGTTATCCCCGTCTCTCCCTCCAGGATCCAGGCCCTTCTCCAGTGGGTCCATGACTCATCGCTGGTGGCGGCCCACAAGAGGAGCGGCCCCTTGGGCTACATGCGCCAGAGCAGCTCCTCGTCACGGGAGTATGGCCTCGTCATGCCCTCGCCCTCCCACCTCCACTGTGTGGCGGCCATCTTGTGGCACAGCTACGAGCTCCCCGTGGACTACGACCTCCCAGTGCTGCTCAATGGAGAGCTCTTTGAGTAAGTGTTAAGGGCCGTTCACACCAAGGACTGTAACGATGACTTTAACGGAAATATATATATATATATTTATATTTATAATTCTAGTGACCAGGAGCATTCACACTAAATTCATAACTACAAAAAGAGTGGATAACGAGATCTTTAGTTTGGATCACTTTAATTAAGAGCGATTACATTTGTATTTTTTTGTCCCTCCGACGATAAAACATTGACAACCAATCAAAAACGCATTCTGTTGAAGCGTTGTTGATTCTAGGTGCACGTGGCTGCTCGGAGAGAAGGCTCACGGTAAGCTTGCCTGAATTTTACTGGGCATATGTGAGCGTATTGGTTGCAACATTAATTATAGGACGACTTGGGAGGATGATCCACGACAAATCGCGCATGAGGAGGCCATATTTTCCGGTGGTAGGCCTTCTCTTTCTGGACCTAGTAAACGGAATAGACCCGTAACTGATCCGAATGGTTACATAGTCAGGCCTAGGCTGTACAAAGTTATTTCAGCATGAAGCATTCAGAACAGGACTTTTGAGCAGTTATTCAAATGAGTCTACGTCACTGCAGCTTAACAGCCCTATAGACAATAGTTGTGTACTCACTTGACAACAAAAATACATTCCTCATTGCACTGTGTTGTGGCTTAGGTGTAATAATTTCCTTGTATAAAATCGAAGGCCTGGTCAGTGTCGGGGAGTGCATCAGCCTTCCCGACAGGTAAATATTTATAGCCCTACTATTTAGCTGAAGAATGGCCTAATATCAAGCTTTATATTTAGTTTCTTACTTCGGCTACACATCTCTAGCCTCTCTGTTCCAGCTGTTCTGGTGCACAATAGGCTGTCGGCCACGCAAGCTTCTCCGCAATTCCTCTGTGTGAAATCGCAGGAAAAGCTATAGGCTACTAAAGCTATAGGGCATTTATTTTAGCATCTTTTATACTTGGTCCTAAATAGCCTTTTTTCGTGCTCTTGCTAAGTACTAAATGTAAAATGGGCCAAGTGAACTGTTGCACAGGACAAACACATGAGCACACTGAAAAAGAGCCAAACTAATCACTTGAGCAACCGAGGCAAGCAATGCCATTATGTAAAAGATGCGTTTTTGAATTGCCACATTTACATGAGTTTCTATATTTTTCATTACATGTTCATTGACGTGTTATTTGCAGTTTGTCACTATGACAATTGAAACACCCGGAAGTACAGAATGGTCTTGTTACCACCTTAATAGGCAGCGCGCAGTAGGATTCGTTGATCCGTTGACTGATGGGTGTACTGCAGAACGATCAACGGTCAGCTGGTGTGGATGCTCCCCAACGTTTTGTGGTTGTGTATAATATATATATCATTCTAGTTATCATCCTTGGTGTGAATGACCCCTTATCCTGTCAGGAAGAAACCCACCGGTTCATCCTTGGTGTGCTCTTTTTGTTACGTCGTCGTAGGCTAAGCCGAGCTTTCTCATGCTTTGAGCCATAAATGTTTGTAGAACATCTCATTCTTTGTCGCCTGAGGAGAAAACAGCTCCCTGATAGATTTTCAACCTCTAAGTTTCTCCCATCCCCCCCTCTTGATACTGTATGTCTTATACATATCCTCTGCAGACATGAATACTGCATTTCTACTCTGTAAACATGAATACTTTACATCGAACAGGGAATGCAAAGTAAAAAAAAAAAATACTGACGTCTAACCTTTGGCTCCGTTGATCTCCAACCGACAGACAGAATTGTATACAGACAGAATTGAAAAGGCTCAGAAGGATTCATATGAAGGTTTCTTATCTTGTTATTTTAGGGGGAAAGATGTCTGTCCAGCGAGTGGCGCTTGCTTTGTTTATACCATTTTGTCTCCTTCTCTCCTGTAGACTTCTGTACAACTGGTCCATGTCCCTGCCGAGTAACATGGTGCTGAAGAAGGCAGTAGACAGCCTGCTCTGCTCCATGTGCCACATCCATCCCAGTTACTTCTCTCTGCTCATGTCTTGGATGGGCATCGTGGCCCCGCCCACCGCCGCCCAATCTCAGGCCCAGCACCGCCTCTCCATGACGGACGACGGAAAGAAGCAGCACGACCTCAGCAGCGCCAATGCTAACGCCACCACCAGTGCCGCTGCCACCGGCCTCACCGACGACTCCAAGCACGCGCGGCCGCCCATTGCCCTGTCCGAGTCGGAACTGGCCACTCTGGCTTCAGCCTCCCAGTCACCCGGGGCAATAGAGCAGCTGCTGGACTCGGGCCTGCCCTCTCTGCTAGTCCGCAGCCTGGCCGGACTCTGCTGTGGCCTCCTGGCTGCCGCTGACCTGCCCCTGCCCGCCACCGCCCAGGCTGAACGACGGCAACACCATCACAACCACCACCCCCACTGCTCCTCCTCTTCATCCTCCTCTTCCTCTCAGAGCAGGGTGCCCCTGTCTGCAGAGCTGGCAGCCCCAGTGCTGCGTTTCCTCACAGAGGTGGGGAACAGTCATGCCATGAAGGACTGGCTTGGTGGGCCTGAGGTGAACTCTCTGTGGACCGCTCTGCTGTTCCTGCTGTGCCACTCCAGTGCTAGCGTAGGGGGAGCCAGTGGTGGCCAGGGGCACACGGGAGCCCACTCTGCTGCCTCCGGTGGTGCGTGCTGCCCCCCTCCTCCGCCTCCACCCCTGCCCTCTGGGTCGCGCTACTCTCTAGCCTCCTCGTCCCGGGGCAGCGGGCTCACCACCCAGCAGAGGACAGCCATCGAGAACGCCACAGTGGCCTTCTTCCTGCAGTGCATCTCCTGCCACCCCAACAACCAGCGGCTCATGGCACAGGTCTGGTGGAATGCCTTGACGACACACATTTCCACCTGACCTACAGGTGACTGTGATGTTTTACTAACGTGTGTTTATGGTGGTTTCTCCCTCTCCGTAGGTGCTGTGCGAGCTCTTCCAGTCGGCCCCCCAGCGTGGAAACGTGCCCGTCTCTGGCAACATCTCCGGCTTCATCCGCAGGCTCTTCCTACAACTCATGCTGGAGGACGAGAAGGTCACAGTCTTCCTGCAGTCGCCCTGTCCGGTGGGTACCAAGTTTTTGTAGGCTCTGATCTCGGATCAGCTCTCCATACCCTCAGTCCTAAACTTAACCATAACGTGGGAAAATGTCAAACTGACCTTAAATCATAATCTTGGAGTAATTTAATTATCCTACCTATGGACTTGCATTGGAAAGAAATAATGCTGTGATGTGATATCCCCAGGTGGCCACAAGGGGCCAGCCCAGCAGTACAGACAATCCCTCTTCACTCGAGGCTTTCCCCAGACTGATGCTTGTCGGAGAAATGGCACTGCACTTCAGTCACATTAATGCTCCATCTTTCACCCTCCTCACTGATTAGTTGTCATGAGTGGAGTTTAGAGAGCAGTCACGGTGGTGGTGGTGGGGGGGGTTTCAATTGTCTAAAGATAATTTCATTTGAACCTCCTACCTCTCGCTGTCCTCATTATTATGCCCCATCCCGTTTTTGATGATATACATGGTGTCAGGGAAGGGTGAGGGTCATTCCATGGTCAAGGTGAAGGATGACTGTTGTGCATGGCATGCCGAGAGGTTTCTGATTATGCACAGAGAGACAAGCCTACATGTACTTTAACTTAGGAGGTAATTTGTGTGCTGAATTACACAAGGAGTCCTGGGAATCACAGCCGTGAAGGTTAATCATGTATGATCAGTATGTGATTAATAGCAGGGTGGGTCTACATGCTAATGTGTTTACGCCTTAGGTAATGTCATAGTCCACCTTCTTGTGCCCCCCCCAAAAAAGGTTTTACTTACAGTACCAGTCAAAAGTTTGAACACACCTACTCATTGAAAGGTTTTTCTTTATTTTAAAAATGTTCTACATTGTAGAATAATAGTGAAGACATCCTAACTATGAAATGACACATATGGAATAATGTAGTAACCAACAAAGTGTGAAACAAATCAAAATATATTTGAGATTGTTCAAAGTAGCCACCCTTTGCCTTGATGACAGCTTTGCACACTCTTGGCTTCACCTGGAATTATTTTCCAACAGTCTTGAATGAGTCTTGAGTGAGTCTTAGATGAGTTGCGGTCCAAATCATACCAAACCATCTCAATTGGGTTGAGGTCAGGTGATTCTGGAGTCCAGGTCATCTGATGCAACATTCATCACTCTCTGTCTTGGTCAAATAGCCCTTACACAGCCTGGAGGTGTGTTGGATCATTTTCCTGTTGAAAAACAAATGATAGTCCCGCTAAGTGCAAACCAGATGGGATGGCGTATCGCTTCAGAATGCTGTGGTAGCTATGCTGGTTAAGCGTGCCTTGAATTCTAAATAAATCACAGTATCACCAGCAAAGCACCATCACACCTCCTCCATGCTTCACGGTGGGAACCACACATGCAGAGATAATCCGTTCACCTACTCTGGGTCTCACAAAGACACAATGTTTGCAACCAAAAATCTCAAATTTGAACTCATCAGACCGAAAGACAGATTTCCACCGGTCTAATGTCCATTGCTCGTGTTTCTTGGCCCGAACTGGTCTCTTCTTATTCGTATCTTTTTAGTAGTGGTTTCTTTGCAGCAATTTGACCATGAAGGCCTGATTCACACAGTCTCCTCTGTACAGTTGATGTTGAGGTGTTACTTGAACTCTGTAAAGCATTTATTTGGGCTGCAATTTCTGAGGCTGGTAACTCTAATGAACTTATTCTCTGCAGCAGAGGTAACTCTGGGTCTTCCTTTCCTGTGGCGGTCCTCATGAGAGCCAGTTTCATCATAGCACTTGATGGTTTTTGCGACTGCATTTGGAGAAACTTTCAAAGTTCTGGACTGACCTTCATGTCTTAAAGTTATGATGGACTGTCGTTTGTCTTTGCTTATTTGAGCTGTTCTTGCCATAATATGGACTTAGCCCTATTTGGTAAAATGATATCTTCTGTATTACCACCCCTACCGTGTTACAACACAACTGATTGGCTCAAACGCATAAAGAAGTAAAGAAATTCCACAAATTAACAAGGCACACCTGTTAATTGAAATGCATTCCAGGTGACTACCTCAAGAATGTGGTTGAGAGAATGACAGGAGTGTGCAAAGCTGTCAAGGTGGCTACAAATAAATATAAAATATATTTTGATTTAACACTTTTGGTTACTACATGATTTCTTATGTGTTATTTCATGGTTTTTATGTCTCCACTATTATTCTACAATGTAGAAAATGGTACAAATAAAGAATCCCTTGAATGAGTAGTGGTCAACTTTTGACTGATATTGTACATCAGGCTTTTTCAGATCTGCAAAAAGTGAATGATGTGTTCTGTAGACTTGCCCAACATTTTCATTTCATCAGCGTTGTAATTGTCAGTTGATCTGTGATATTTAAGTAAGGATCACTACATTTCTCCCTAATCGGAATCTCACTGGAGGGAACTTTGACATTTTGATTTGCTGTCAATCAAAAAAAAAACGGTTGACTTTTTATTATGCTCGCGACCATACCAAGATATGGGTTCTTGAACATTATTGTTCCAATGAGACGTGTATTAGACTTGCCTAAAAGCCAAGGTGCATGTTTCAAACAGCATTTTATATTACATCATCTTGATGGCTTCTGCTGCCAGGCTAGTCACTGCAGTGTAGAGTTGTCAGGAAAGTGTACTGTGGGGCCTGAGTGACGGTTGTGAGGTTGTGTTTGGAGCTGCAGTGACTTGTCCAAGGACCCTCCGTAGCCGAGCCGTGCTCTGGCGACACCACCATGCCTGCAGGTCGCAGAAGGCGATGGATGTCGCCTGGGATGTCGTGAACATGTAACATTCATGCTGAATGAGAAGCCTTGTCAACTCCAATAAAGGTCGAGGCAGGAGTGATGGAGTGGGAGGTCTTTAGCCAAGGCCGGCCTCATTCAATCTCAATGTGGCCCTGCGTAGTGCTACTGAATCTTTCATAACTTGCGTCTCTCTTTCACTCTCGTAGTCATGATAATTCATAACATTGGTGGTATTATGTACTTGGTCTGTCCTAATACTTTCTCATCCGTCTTCAGCTGTACAAGGGCCGTATCAACGCTACCAGCCATGTGATCCAGCACCCCATGTACGGAGCAGGGCACAAGTACCGCACTCTCCACCTCCCCATCTCCACCACCCTGGCTGAAGTCCTGGACCGGGTGTCTGGTACGTCTGCTGCCCCTACCCATCTGTCACTAAGTGTGTTACGCAACATTGATGGGGAATTACTTTAAATATTCTCCTCGTAACCTCATCAACCTCCTCAATATTATGTGGCCCTCAGATAAAGTGGAGCAGAGTGTCCCTTGCCACTCAGACAAACCCTCCTCCGACAGCCACAGACACACGGGATTTGAATGGCGGGGGAAACCCGCTCTCCGTACGCCGCTCGTCATTCAAGCATTTTATCCCCTCTCACTGGGTCCTTAAATGATTTAAAAGGCAGCCATATTTGAAGTTAATGCACCATGTCGGCACCTCGCACATTGTCGGACACACAGACACACACACACACACACACACACACACACACACACACACACACACATCTCCCTGGGCATAAACATTGACCTTTTCAGGCAACTGCTGGGTCCACTCACATCTCCTCATTAGTGTGAGTATGGAAGAGCGTCTCGCCATATTATTTTCCCAGCAGGTGGAGATGAGCGTTCTGATTAATGGCTACGGAGTTGATCAGCTGGTGGCAACTGCATTTTAGAGAGAACATCAGTCGAAACGTACGCTTAACCCCCGTACACATGCCTAGCATAGTGGCACTTAAATCACACACCCTCATTCCGGTCTTTAACCCGGCTGGTCCACTCTGTGATTGAAATAGCCCTGCGTGAGCTGACGCACTGATTTATTTGTATTATTTTGTTGGCCTTTTTCAGAAGTCCCAGAGTTACGTAAGAAGCACTGAATCCAATGTTTCCTTGTGCTCTATTAAATAACTCATACATTTCCTAAAATTGTCGTTGAGGCCCAGTCTCTCTCTCTAAACTAACCCGGCCTGTCCCCTTCTCCTTAAGGGGGACGATGTTCGCACCTATAATCTCAGGGAGCAAATAGCCTATGTCCATTCTAGATTAGAAAAGCCCTCTTAAAAACATGCACCCCCCCCCTCAAAACATGATCAAACAGTAATATAAACCCAGATGGGAGAGGTGTTAAATTTAAGGCATTATCTGGTTGTCAATGTCGCGCGTGTGGTGGTGGGCTCCAGCTTTGTGGCGGCATGGCCCGGTTAGCTGTGTGGCTATGATAAGTGGCTCTCTTCCCGGGACCTTGAGAACACCAGATGGAGGCCTGATACAACAGGGCGTTATGAGGCTCTACCCAGTGAGGGAGGGGCAGGCTCAGTTAATAATACAGCCCAGACCGCTACATACAGCTAGCGCTAGCCAGGGGTCTTTTTAAAGGAGCCTGCGGTAGTGGCCCTTGGAATTGCTAATAGCAGATTATTTGCTATCTAGCCCATCTTATCTGAAATCCCAGGGAATGGAGGACTGAGATGGGCCAACGTCTCATTGATTGCGTAGCCTTGTTCGTGCATACATTAGGGTTGATGTCAATACTTGTGTGCACTGGACCAGTTGGCCACTGGCGACTGAGGCTGTACATATTATGACAATTAGCATTTACTCTTTCACATGTGACTTGTTACCGAAGGGTGGCTCTAATGTGCCCCGTCTCGGTCTCTCCCCTCCATCCCTTATTCAGACACCCCCAGCATCACAGCAAAGCTGATCAATGAACAGAAGGAGGACAAGGAGAAGAAGAATCAAGAGGAGAAGGAGAAGATGAAGACCGACAGTGGTTTCCAGGACAACTACAGCGTTGTCGTGGCCTCAGGTACACGTTTTGGCTCTCTCCAATCTGTCAGCTTATCGTGGTGGGCAACCTCATCCCTTCCCTCCCACGCCTGCCAATCATTATGGCTTAGCAGGAGTAGATTAATTAATTTATCCTGTTGCACCAATTAGAGGGCAAGAATTGTTTGGCTGGTAGCTGGGCTTCCAGCCCTATGTTGAGCTCCTGCACCAAATGTAAAGGGAATGATTGATATATATATTTGTAAATGGACAAATGGCTTAATATCCCATTTTTCTTGAAATATTGAAAGTGTTTGGTAGATGAGAAGCATTAGACAGAAGCACACCTCTAGAATCACATTCCCTAGCATGTAAAAGTGCAATTTTACGTGATAAAATGACCGGTGTGTGTTTCCCTGCCAGGCTTGAAGTCCCAGTCGAAGAGAGCTCTTTCCACCCCTCCTCGTCCCCCTTCGCGGAGGGGCCGGGTGATGAGCGACAAGCTGACATCCTCCTCAGGTGTGGACCCCTCCGCCAAAACGCTCAGCGTGCCTGTCTTCCACCTCTACCACAAGCTGCTCCCAGGTACTGTACACACACACACACAGTTGTCAGCTCCCCTCCTTCCAGAACCTCCCTCTGCCAAGGGAAGCCTATTGATCCGACCTGCTTAATGAAGCTGTGACCTCCGTCTCAGTCAATTCATTGAGCCAGTGTGTGTTGCTGGGACCCTGGGGTGTCCAGGTAAATGTTCATTTAACTTTTGATACTTTCGATGTTGTTACTTTTAGACATTGTGTCAATATTGAAAATCACAGCCAACCAGATCCAAGTATTCCCAAACTCTGGGAAGATGAGCAGAAACATGATCAGACCTGGGTTTGCAAGGACATGGATGTACTATGAGCAAAAACAGCACTCCATCCATGATGTCTTGTCTTCACATGTTGTCATTGTTATCTAGGTCACTAGCCTTCATGATACATAGCTGTCATGTATTTCCTGTCCCTCTGGGCCTGGTAGTGTAACCACAAGGCTTTGGTTCCTCACTGTGAACACTGTCTCATCCCCCCCTCCACCCCTCAGGTCAGCCCCTGCCGGTAGAGATGACACTGGCTCAGCTGTTGACCCTGCTTTATGACCGTAAGCTGCCCCAGGGCTACCGGTCCATCGACTTGACCGTCAAACTGGGCTCCAAGGTCATCGCCGACCCGGGCCTCTCCAAGACGGACTCGTTCAAACGGCTCCGCACAGAGAAAGGTATTTTAGAGCATTCACGTACATACAAGCACATGCTTGCGTTCAGACATATAACACACACACACACACACACACACACACACACACACACACACACACACACACACACACACACAATCTCACACTCCTCCTACCTCCCTCTGCTTCTGTCATTTTTCTTCTTGCTCTGCAGTTAGTGTGTAAAGTGAGCCCAGAACGTCTCTCTCCACGCATCCCCTGACAGCCCATTCCACAGCGCGATTAATGGCTCTCCCCTTTCACTGCCATCCATTTCTCTGTCTGAGCGCTGGGCCTCTGTCTCCTGAGATGTCGTATGGTGCCATTACCAGTCTCTGGAACGGGTGGGCCAGTGGGAGACTCATACTCACTCCGCTCTTCTTCACTGTTGCGTAATAGGGCTCAGGAAGCAAATGTATATCCAGTTCTACAATGACGCTGTACACTAGTGGTGTCCAACTCATTTTTCACCGGGGGCCGCATTCTTCGAGGTCTGGAGGGCCACGCTTCAAATTGTGTATATACACTGCTCAAAAAAAATAAAGGGAACACTAAAATAACACATCCTAGATCTGAATGAATGAAATTCTTATTAAATACTTTTTTCTTTACATAGTTGAATGTGCCGACAACAAAATCACACAAAAATTATCAATGGAAATCAAATTGATCAACCCATGGAGGTCTGGAGTCACACTCAAAATTAAAGTGGAAAACCACACTACAGGCTGATCCAGCTTTGATGTAATGTCCTTAAAACAAGTCAAAATGAGGCTCAGTAGTGTGTGTGGCCTCCACGTGCCTGTATGACTTCCCTACAACGCCTGGGCATGCTCCTGATGAGGTGGCGGATGGTCTCCTGAGGGATCTCCTCCCAGACCTGGACTAAAGCACCCGCCAACTCCTGGACAGTCTGTGGTGCAACGTGGCATTGGTGGATGGAGCGAGACATTATGTCCCAGATGTGCTCAATTGGATTCAGGTCTGGGGAACGGGCGGGCCAGTCCATAGCATCAATGCCTTCCTCTTGCAGGAACTGCTGACACACTCCAGCCACATGAGGTCTAGCATTGTCTTGCATTAGGAGGAACCCAGGTCCAACCGCACCAGCATATGGTCTCACAAGGGGTCTGAGGATCTCATCTCGGTATCTAATGGCAGTCAGGCTACCTCTGGCGAGCACATGGAGGGCTGTGCGGCCCCCCAAAGAAATGCCACCCCACACCATGACTGACCCACCGCCAAACCGGTCATGCTGGAGGATGTTGCAGGCAGCAGAACGTTCTCCACGGTGTCTCCAGACTCTGTCACGTCTGTCACATGTGCTCAGTGTGAACCTGCTTTCATCTGTGAAGAGGACAGGGCGCCAGTGGCGTTTTTGCCAATCTTGGTGTTCTCTGGCAAATGCCAAACGTCCTGCACGGTGTTGGGCTGTAAGCACAACCCCCACCTGTGGACGTCGGGCCCTCATACCACCCTCATGGAGTCTGTTTCGGACCGTTTGAGCAGACACATGCACATTTGTGGCCTGCTGGAGGTCATTTTGCAGGGCTCTGGCAGTGCTCCTCCTGCTCCTCCTTGCACAAAGGCGGAGGTAGCGGTCCTGCTGCTTGGTTGTTGCCCTCCTACGGCCTCCTCCACGTCTCCTGATGTACTGGCCTGTCTCCTGGTAGCGCCTCCATGCTCTGGACACTACGCTGACAGACACAGCAAACCACCTTGCCACAGCTCGCATTGATGTGCCATCCTGGATGAGCTGCACTACCTGAGACACTTGTGTGGGTTGTAGACTCCGTCTCATGCTACCACTAGAGTGAAAGCACCGCCAGCATTCAAAAGTGACCAGAACATCAGCCAGGAAGCATAGGAACTGAGAAGTGGTCTGTGGTCACCATCTGACTTGGAGTTACATTGTGTTTAAGTGTTCCCTTTATTTTTTTGAGCAGTGTATTTTCTTGCAGTCAAGATTTGCAGTCAACAAAATCTATCATTTTCTATGCTGCCTGGCTGTTTAGCGTTCATTGTGGTGATTATTAGGGAGCTGGACAGTCAAACTATGAATGTAGGTCCATTTATTTCTACACAATTTTGATTTGGAGTCATTTGCATTTGAACGTATATTGCGTTTGTTTGGCACCCCTGCTTGTACGCCTTCTCTGCCTCTTGGGCCAGGGTTTACTTAAGATGGAAAGCTATTATTTTGCGATCATCAATTGGCCTCAATGACTTCACTGTAAGAGAAAGATGGAAATGTTTGCTGTATGACAAAAATGAGTTTGGACGAGGGAATGGAGGCTTGAAAATGGCATGGGTGTATCAACTTCAGTAAATACAGGCCAGTCTTTTTCCATCAAATCCCATTTGAATGTAACTTTGTTTTTTTGGTCCCCCTTGTATCCCCTGTTACCTGGTATTCCTGCTTCAAAAGAAAAGCTCTGATGCTTGAAAGCTCCTAGTGCAACCTGACCACCCAATCAGATTCCACTCTCTACTTTTCAAGCACCGCTTGTTCCCAAAGCTGTTTTAGCCATTAACATCGAGGGAAACCTTTTTATACAAGATTCATGTCCTCTGTAAATGTCATTATAACATCTATATAAGATTCATGTCCTCTGTAAATGTCACTATAACATCTATATAAGATTCATGTCCTCTGTAAATGTCACTATAACATCTATATAAGATTCATGTCCTCTAAATGTCACTATAACATCTATATAAGATTCATGTCCTCTGTAAATGTCACTATAACATCTATATGAGATTCATGTCTGATATAGATTTTATACTAACACTACGCTCCATGTAATGGTTTCACCTGGTAAATGTTATTAGTCACCCTTTTTAAAGACTGCGTTGGAGCAGGATTTTAGGGATGATGCTACTAGATTTAGCCTCCCCTCTCCTAGCTTTGACGGTCAGTACCAGGTCACACATGATAGCATGGGGAGGATACATTTTGGGCATTACGATATGACAGCCAGCCAGAGCAGTTGATGTTTTAGTTTGATGTCAGCGCTAGTAATGTGCAAACGTAGTCAAATTGTTTGGTTGCCTGGTTCAATAATCCAGTGATTTTTTTTTTTTTTTACTGGTAGCCTATGGCTATGCGAACACCGTCTTTAGGTGTAGTCTCAACCATATGTTGTACTAAATGCATTAAAACTGAACTAATGGCTGACAAAATAATCCAAATCTAGGTGTTTGCTCTTACAAATGTGTGTGTGTGTAGTCAAAACACATCAGATTTTTTTGGGTGTAAAATTCATTTGTCCCTGTGATTCCATACCAGTCACTCAATTCAGGGCTAAATTCAATGTAGTTTCCACTAACTCTGTGGCAAGATATTGTTTGCTTTACACCGAAACCTACCCTAGTGCCTTTTTCTCTCTCGCTGCAGGCTGGTTGTTCTGTTGTGAAGAGAGCCCATGCATGGTAGCACTGCTACAAAGCCGAGAGCCTGTCTCTCTTTCCGTCAGTGTGGATATTAGATTTTTTTGGCAGTTCACATCCTATATGCCGCCCCTGGCACCCTGGGGCTAATTGCTAACGCTAGCCGCCACCACCTACTCTGCATGCAGTGGAGAGCGTCAACTCCTACCTGCAGTGCACCATCTTCTTCCTCACCTCAGTCCCACTGGATGACATGTCCGTCCCCCTGTTGGGTGAGATATTTTAAAAGGCAACTGTCAATCAGTTCAGCCAACCCACTACTAGAACAGTGGTCTGTTAGTGGTTACCCAAGATGGGAGGCCGGTGACCTGCGTGTTATCTGCTAATGAGTCTGCCCAGCTCCAAACCCATTTCACCAAGACAGTCTTCAGCCAGACACTAACCCACCTGATTAGGTCTATCATTGTCTTCATTGAACCGCTTTCGTTTAACCTCTGTGCACTCTGGAGTTCAGATAATTAGTTGAGGCGTATAGATTAGAAACGATCTGAAGCCTGCCGAAGGGTGTATATTCAGCATATTCTCTGGTCTAGGGTAAAGGAACACTTTATGTAAAAGGAATGCATGCAGTGCATACACATTTTCAGCCTGTGTATTGGTGCACATTTGTGGCGTCTGTTGTGTTTGAAAGCCCTCAGCCCATTTCTCTGTGCGTTGAACCATATACCATGCTACAATGCCTTCTGAAAGTATTCAGACCCCTTGACTTTTGTTTTGTTACAGCCTTTTTCAAAATATTTGCCAAAATCCTCAGCAATCTACACACAATACCCCATAATGACAAAGCAAAACGTTTTTTTTAGAAATGTTTGCAAATGTATTAAAAATAAACATACCTTATTTACGTAAGCATTCAGATCCTTTGACTCGAAATTGAGTTCAGATGCATCCTGTTTCCATTGATCATCTTTGAGATGACTCTACAACTTGATTGGAGTCCACCCGTGGTAAATTCAATTGATGGGACATGATTCGGAAAGCCACACACCTGTCTATATAAGGTTCCACAGTTGACAATGCATGTCAGAGCAAAAACCAAGTCATGAGGTGAAAGGAATTGTCCGTAGAGCTCCGAGACAGGATCTGGGCAAGGGTACCAAAAAATTTCAGCAGCATTGAAGGTCCCCAAGAACACAGTGGCCTCCATTTTTATATGGAAGAAGTTTGGAATCACCAAGAATCTTCCTAGAGCTGGCCGCCCGGCCCAACTGAGCAGTCGGGGGAGGAGGGTTTTGGTCAGGGGGGTGATTAAGAGACCCGATGGTCATTCTGACAGGGCTCTAGAGTTTCTCTGTGGCGATGGTTGTCCTTCTGGAAGGTTTTCCCATCTCTGCAGCTCTCTACCAATCAGGCCTTTATGGTAGAGTGGCCAGACGGAAGCCAGTAAAAGGCACATGAGAGCCCGCTTGGAGTTTGCCAAAAAGCACCTAAAGACTCTTTGACCATGAGAAACAAGATTCTCTGGTCTGAAACCAAGATTGAACTCTTTGGCCTAAATGCAAAGCGTCACGTCTGGAGGAAACCTGGCATCATCCCTACAGTTAAACTTAGGGGTGGCAGCATCCTGCTGTGGGGATGTTTTTCAGGGACTGTGAGACTAATCAGGATCGAGGCAAAGATGAACGGAGGACAGTACAGAGCGATGCTTGACGACAAACCTGCCCCAGAGTGCTCAGGGTCTCAGACTGGGGTGAAGGTTCACCTTCCAACAGGACAACGATCCTAAGCACACAGCCAGGACAACACAGGAATGGCTTTGGGACAATTCTCTGAATGTCCTTGAGTGGCCCAGACTTGAACCCTATCGACATCTCTGGAGAGACCTGAAAGTAGCTGTGCACCGACGCTCCCCATCCCACCTGACAAGCGCTTGAGAGGATCTGCAGAGAAGAATGGGAGAAACTCCCCAAATACAGGGGTGCCAAGTTTGTAGCGTCATATCAAAGAAGACAAAGCTGTAATCGCTGCCAAAGGTGGTTCAACAAAGTACTGAGTAAAGGGTCTGGATACTTAATGTGGATACATGATATGTAATTTCTTGTGTTTTAATAAATTAGCAAACATTTTTAAACGTTTTTGCTTTTTCATTATGGGGTATTTTGTGTAGATTGTTTTTTCCCCCCCTCAATCAATTTTATTATAAGACTGTAACCTAACAAAATGTGGAAGAAGTCAAGGGATCTGAATGCTTTCTAAAGGCACTGTATGTACAGTAAAATGCCTGCCTGCCGACACTTACTGCGTACCTCACCTTAAATTTCCTCAGATAGCTTCCAATACCATCTCTTCCCAAAACAAATCTTTCCGGAATCTTCTGTCTCAAGATCCATTGAGGCTAATAAGTGGAGGGAAGAGGTGACCCCCACTAACAGTCCTGTGAGAGGGAGGGGGAAACATGAAGAAATCTTGTAAACCCAGCGCCAAG
The DNA here is from genome assembly GCF_045791955.1 of Oncorhynchus clarkii lewisi. Lineage (NCBI taxonomy): Eukaryota > Metazoa > Chordata > Actinopteri > Salmoniformes > Salmonidae > Oncorhynchus > Oncorhynchus clarkii. Next base: position 9,872,658 of record NC_092169.1, read on the forward strand.
GCTTTCAGCCCCACCAACGGCCATCCACTGAACTGAAGATGGGTACATGGTGAGATCTAGCCCCAGCCCCCTTAATAGCCTACAACTTCCCCAAATAGGCCAGACCTTAAATGGGTTTTGTCCCTCCAACCATTTTTAGGTCTCTAGACCTCCTCCTGATTTATCATGTGGAAATCTCAGCCTAATAGGATGCGCCTTGCATAGTAAAGGTACTGGAACATTCTGTGAAATATGTTTGTTGTTGAGCAGAATTGTGAAAATCCTTGTCGTTCACAATTTGTCCTCTTTCTCGCTGATCTTATCTCATATGCTCCTCTGAAGTCTAACGATCACCTTTTTTCCCCGTGCCTTCACGGTTGCATTTGAAATGTAACAACTCACTGGGTTGATGCTGTTTAGATATTCTCTGGGTAGCCCGGTCTCTCCTTGCGGCCCGCTGAAAGACGAGCGGTTCCTTCCCTCTCCATCATTTCTAATCCTGTTTTGGAATTCTAGAGAGCACGGGCCCTGTTACAAATCGTATCAGTCACAACCTTGGTGACTTTATAATTCACCATGAGGGGGACGGGGAAAAATCCCTTTAGAGACTGGAGCAATTCATCATTTATTTTATTTTCTTCTCCAGGAGAGATGATGTGCAGCTTTTCTTTTTTTTCCTTTTTTTTTTTGGTAGATGACCTATCAATCGACTGGGGCTTTTATATCATCGTAAAACAGGCCAGCCGCACCGCGGAATGAAAACCATAATGGGGGGCTATTTTTACCCTTCACCCGCTGTTCCAGTTTATCATTTTTTTTACCGTCTACAGAGCCACCTCCTGACGCGCAAACAGCGACAAGTATCCTGTGTCCTTGATTCTGTTTTAATCCGTGTGCACTTCATCAGGAGAGCACGTCCGTTTCCCAACTACAACCAGTCGCGGGTTTATGCATTCACTTATGTCTGAGAAACTGCTGTCTGTTTCTTCCCCCTTCTCCTCCCTCTCTCTTCTTGGTTGCTTGAACTTGACTAATAAATAGTGTGATGGCCCTGTTGGTTTCTCCCACTCTCTCTTGATCCTCGAATGAGGGATGAGTTCTCATTAAGTGCCTGCGATGTGAACAATTTCCCTCCCGCAGGGCGTTCCGTTCTTTACTTGTCATGATTGGTTGAGGGCAGCACACAGAAGAACGTACGTCACAGAACATAGCTAGTGTCCCAGTGGAAACCCTTCGAGAGTAATAATTGGTCTATTCTCTAACCTTCCTCTGCTTCTCCCTCCTCCAGTGGAACACTGTGACATGCTGAGTAGCTGTCCGGAGGACGAACCCATGACCCCTGGGGACGACTGTCTTGATGCAGCCATCGATGAGTCCCTGCTGGAGACCAACCCCATCCAGTCTCCCCTGCAGGTGTTTGCAGGCATGGGTGGTCTGGCCCTGATTGCAGAGAGGCTACCCATGCTCTACCCAGACGTCATCCAACAGGTTAGACCGCCACAGATACCCTTCTAATACGTAAATCACAAACACCACCAGTCAAATAACCCTTTCACAGCCTGCTTCATTGGAGTTATTTCATTGTTGTCCTACAATGTTTAGCTCATGTTTCTAGATAGTGTGTTTTATATATAGCCCATAATCTAGAGCCTTAAATTTAAAGGGACATTTCAAAATGGTTCAATTTCCTATTCATAATTTCCAGCACCACCCCAACATCAACAGATGTGAAAATTGTGCATTTCTATGTTTTGTAGTAACAAAGATGGAGTAAGATTAGTGTTTCCAATGATGACATTGGTGTGCATCGTGATTTTTTTGTTGCTCATTTTTTTTAAACCAATTATGAGTATGCATTGTCTACAAATTGGTTGTCATTGGAAACACTTATCTTCCTCTATCTTTTTACCACACAACATGGAAACGCAACATTTTCACATATGTTGGGTTGGTGCTGGAGATAATAAAAAAATTATGGAATTTCCCTTTCAGAAATTAAAGTTACCTTTCGTATATAGAGCATTCCAATGCGGATCTGCGGTTGCCAAAGTAATGACGTGTCTTTACTGTTGGCCCAGCTTATTGAGAGGCATGGCAAGTCACTGGGTTTGCCATTCAGTCTAAATTCGTTTTTGTCTCCTCTGCGCTCCCCCGGGTGCTACATCATGCCTCCTAAATGAAAGTAAATGGATACTTAAACAGTAATTGAGAGCGCACAGTGACAAGGTGAGTAGCTGGAATGCATTCTGAGAGCTGCCAGGTACTAAATCTGTTTTCTTTTTGTTATTTTCTCCCCCCTTCCAAATTGTTGCAGCAAATTGAATTATTCAGGCAGTCTCCCAGAGCTACTGGTGGTTTGAAGCAGACGCCCCACGAGGGCTACCAAGTGAGATTATTTGTTTTGTACTTAGCATTGTGATCGATATGAATCATATACATGACTGGTCGCTGGTTGGTTTACCATAACCCTTTCTCAACAGGATATTGCATCCATTCTGCCTTAGTTTAACCCTTTTCTCTCACTGGATAGTGTTTGCTGGGCACGCTCTTAATGCTGTGAATAATTGAAGAGTTCCGCTCTCACCCTGAGCAAGACTATTAGCAAAGTCAACTTAAGGCATCGATATTGATGCAGGTGATGCTTTTCTGTTTACCCAGGACTGACTCTGTGTAGTGTTTTCTAATAGGTTAGCCAAACAGCTCAGGTCGATGCCCTTTGACCCACTGGTGTTTTAGCTGTTTAATCACAGCACAGCCTGTTCCTGGACATCCACTCTGACTCTTAGTGCAACTGAGCTTGAATTGATTATATTGATCACAACTATGCATAAAATAACTGTATTTCTCTGCAGTGCTGCAGCTCCGATACTCGCCTTCATCTTAAAGGGATATGTCTGGTGTTTGCCTATGAAACCCTTGATCTACTTCCCCAGATTCAGTTGAACTCGTGGATGTCTTATTTGCAGGGCTCTATGCCAAGTCCCCCACAGCAGCTCTATGGATCTGAATATCAGCTCTCTAGTTCCATATGCCCCCTACTACCTTCAGTGCCCAAACACAGCACATGACCTTCAGATCCCATCCGAGTCAGCACATCTGTCAGCATTGTCCTCTAACTGCATTCTAACCCTGGCTCGTCCTGTGCAGGTGAGTCCACCGGTGGTGCCCTCCACCACGCAGGAGAAGCCCAAGGACAGCGACCAGTTTGAGTGGGTCACCATCGAGCAGTCCGGCGAGCTCGTGTACGAGGCGCCAGAGACCATGGCCGCCGAGCCGCCGCCCATCAACAAGTCGTCAGTGCAGACCATGTCGCCCATCCCCGCCCACTCGCTGGCGGCCTTCGGTTTGTTCCTGCGCCTGCCGGGCTACGCTGAGGAGCTGCTGAAGGAGAGGAAGCACGCCCAGTGTCTGCTCCGCCTGGTGCTGGGGGTCACCGATGACGGCGAGGGCAGTAAGTGACACGACGCCTCACACAGTTTTAGACGTGGACAGGAAAACTCCTGGCCCTTTCGATGGATGATTTTCTAAGTGTGTTTGTATTTGGGGACACCATTGAGGATGACCAGGTCCCTATGCTTCTAATAAAGGAGACTGCTGCAGGTTTCCTAGCGACAAATCTTGTCAGCCCTACTTATAGCTCAGACTGACTTTGTCAGGCAGTTGATCTTGCCAAGCTGTGGACCCAGCCGATCGATAATTCCCTGAATACATAGCGATCAGTGTCATAAAGTGGCCAACGCATGTAAAATAGGCTCCTTTAAAAGCAGCCAGCCCCAAGAGCGGGGAGAAAGAGATGGAAAGAGAGATTTTAATCCCTCCATTTACAATTGAGGCACGTTTGTTCCCCTTGATGCGGCTCTTCCCCTGCAGTCCTTGAGACTACCAGTCTGCGGACCCTGTGGGTAATTTAGCCGAAGGACTCACTGGCTTGTTTAATATTGACAAGTCCTACCCTCTCATACATTACAACTCCTCCCAACCTCTGCCTTCATTATTGATGCCTATTTAGTTCCTCTCTCTCCTTCAGGGCCTGAAATCAACTATGTTGTCCTGCCAATGTTTTTTTTCTTCTTTAGTCCTTGAAATAACAGCCCTTTAATGATTGATGGACAGCAGGCTGCCAGCTTGTTTAGTGACACTGGTCACATAGCACACCGTCAGCCTGCCATTTAGTCGGCTGTTATCTTCTCTGGCCTCATTCTCATAAGTGCTAAATCGATGTATCCATCCTTTCTGGCCATTATTCCTCCACCTCTCTGGTGGTAATCTCTCACACCATCTCTCACACATTTATCCAGTGATATTATCAATTCTCTTCTCTGACTGACTGGGTGTTTCTCAAAATGCGTACTACTCTGCTCTGAGCACGGGAGTCCAAATCCAGAGTATGTGAACGACGGAGGTTTCTTCTCGACTGCGTACTCCGTTTATACATATTGTGAAGCACGCATCGATACAACTACAAGGGAATATGATGTGCCCACGTCAAAAATTGATAGTATGTTTGTATTTAGCCCATAATCTAAAGCCTCATATCTCCAGCACCACCCCAACACCAACAGATGTGAGAATGTTGCGTTTCTGTGTTTTGTAGTTAAAAAGATGGAGTAAGATTAGTGTTTCCAATGACATTGGTGTGATTTTGAACTGATTATGAGTATGCATTGCTTAATTGCCTACAAAATGTCTACTAAATGGTTTCTTTGAAATCAATGGCACCCATTATTTGAGCACTCCGACTAAGGAATGAAATGTTGCCTATTGACATCTCATATGTTGCCTAACTACAATATTTTTTCTTGATATGTTAATAAATACATGCTGTGTTAATTTTGGCATGTTTACCTGTCCACGTTACCGAAGAGCGCAAGCCCATAATTAGTAAATAAGGCTACTACTGTTAGCTAGCCAGATAGCCACAAAGAATTGTTAGCTAGCTACCAATGAAGGGTTGACATCTATCTTGCATAATATTATTTTTTGTCATTTTTGCCTGTTGAACTATCTGGTTAGCTACATTATTACGATTTGCATATCTAGCTGGTAATTGTGAAACGTTTGCTTTGTGTATATCTTGTTTTGTTTGTTGCCGTTGTCCTGGCTGGAAGAAGGTTCAGTGAATGGGCAGGTGCAGCGTGAGGTAATACAGTAGGGGGAGTGCGAGTGCTTCTCAAATGTAATGTTTTATGCGTTCTCCACGCTCTAGTCCTCACAAGAACGTACCCAAGAGAACGTCATTGGAGAATGCACTCAGAGCATGTGTGTGGAGCACGATAGTATGCATATTGAGAAACGCCTTGTCTCTCTCCCCTTCCTTGATTGGCTGAATCTCTCCCTACCTTCCCCTTAGGTCACATCCTGCAGTCTCCGTCGGCCAATGTGCTGCCCACACTGCCCTTTCATGTGCTGCGGGCCCTGTTCAGCACGACACTTCTTACCACAGACGACGGCGTGCTGCTGCGTCGCATGGCCCTGGAGATAGGAGCCATCCACCTCATCCTGGCCTGCTTGTCAGCCCTCAGCCACCACGCGCCCCGTGTCCCCAATGCCAGTGGCAACTCCTCAGAGGTGAGGCCCAGACACTGGACTTGTCCGGAACACACACCCTCACTCTCTGTCGCTCTCCTGGTGGTGTGTGTGTGTGTGTGTGTGTGTGTGTGTGTGTGTGTGTGTGTGTGTGTGTGTGTGTGTGTGTGTGTGTGTGTGTGTGTGTGTGTGTGTGTGTGTGTGTGTGTGTGTGTGTGTGTGTGTGTGTGTGTGTGTGTGTGTGTGTGTGTGTGTGTGTGTGCTCAACAGAGCATGAATGAAAACACAACTCACACACAGTCGTACTCGTATGTCACCGGATGTGGACAGATCTCAGCGGAAATGTGTTCTGTCCATTTGCCTTCTCTTGTGTGTTCATGATGGCTCGAGGCCAGTGTCAATCTATTTTGGGTTGGGTTAACGTGGTGCGTCAGTCTAGTCTAGTGTTCAGACGCTGCCTCCGGTGCGTTTGGCTTGACACAATAAAGAGGTACTCACTCTCCAGGGAGAAATGCGTTGTTTTGTCTTTCCCTCAGTGAGAGACGGTGCGGTGAGGATCAGTCATGTTATGTATTACTCTATCTGGCAGGGCTTTACTCGGCGCTCTTATGCATATCGCCACTGAGCATTTGATAAATTGGGTAGTTGTTTTGTGGGAATGTTAAGAGGCAGGTCTGGATTTGAACAGACGTGTCCTTTGTATTATTGCCAACTCCAGGCAGAAGGGAACATCATGAATAGGAATTGAATCATGGACTCTGCCATGGACTCTGCCATGCCCATTAAATGGAGTGATTCGTCTTCTATTGAGGTTTCTGCTGGGCGTCAAGACTTACCTCCTGCTCAAAGCCTTTCAAAGGACTCTGGACTCTACTAGGACCTCTGAGACTCAAAGATGACTAACGACTCGGATCAAAGACCAGATTTCACCCACCAAATTGTATCGATCACCATATTGATTTTGGTCACTAGAAGCTTAAAAGAAACGCCTGAACTTAGACCCCCCCCCCTCCCCTTACATACTGGTCTTGATTAGAAGAAAAATAACTGTCGGGAGGGTCTCTTCTGCACTGTTCAACCAATCCAGCTGGGGGTGGGAGTTGAGATGGAGTGTCACCTTGTTTAATTTCAAATAGCGGAAGTTTGCATCACAGGCTCTTTCCATTTAGCCTGAAAACCAGAACATCCGGTTGTTGGGGACTCGGCAGAGGCTAGGAGAAACTCAACACACCCAGCAATGCCCACTAACAAGGCTCCAAGCGCCATAGATCACAGGCCTAAACTCAGCTAAACCGCCGTAGATGACATGTTCTATAGCAGGATAGGCTATTACAGCACTACAACCCACTGTGGATTGTCTCAGCAGGCGCTCCAGTCCACACACCAGTGTGGATTTATGGAGTTGTCAGAGTTGAGGACAGATCTCCGGGCTTAAAGATTGAGCGCGGGGCCAAAGTCCTGTCACAGTGGTAATGACTGTCCTCGAGGCGGCGGGCAGTTATGTGGCCGGAGATGAGACTGTGGTCAGAGCCCGGCGGATGGTCAGTCCACACACACACACACACACATCCCTCTTTATCTGGGAAAGTGAGCCTCTTCCCTGATTTGATGTTCCAGGGCTCAGTGATTAATCTCCAACCTCTTATGACGTGAGCATACCTCACCCCCCCCATGTACTGCTGGGTCAGGACTGGGCCCTGCTTCGGCCATATACAAAACACACACAATGGCCGTCTTTGAAAATACAGTGAACTGTTCAAAAATCCCAGCAGCCTCATCCCACCTACTGTTTAAAAAAAAATCATTGTAAATGCTGTATGGTCTCCGCTGCGCCCCAGTTGACTGATAGACTTGACAGTGATCTCTATTGGCAGAGGTGCATGTGCAGCTCCATTTAGCCGGTAACATTCCCGTAACGCTTGTGTGCACGTCGGGAGCGTTCCTGCGATGTTAAAGGTGCGCTGGGAGAGCGCATCATTAGCCGCTTGTCAGACAGCCCCTGCCATAGACCTTTATAGCACGCCGCGTCACGCCTGATGATCGCCGAAGCCGCTCTGTCAGAAAGGGTGCAGTCTCGAGAAGGCTAAACGTTCTTAGCTGTCGCTATGCTAACATTTTTTGCTGGTTTCATGAGCTTATGGAATGCTATTATCTGTAGTCCAGGCCTATGTTGTCATCACAGTGGACCAGTAGGCTGAACTTTCCCCCTGCTGATTTCCTGTGTTGTGCTGATGACTTTTTCTCTGGTTCTGTCTGACCCCAGCCAACGGTGTCCAGTGGTCATGGAGGGGGCACCAGTGAGGAGCAGCAGCTGTACTGGGCCAAGGGCACTGGGTTCGGTACAGGCTCCACTGCCTCAGGCTGGGACGTGGAGCAGGCCCTCACCAAGCAGAGGCTGGAAGAGGAGCACGTCACATGTCTTCTGCAGGTATGAATCCCCTACTCCAGGGTTTCCCAAACTCTGCCCGTCCCCTACCCCCTGCTAGCACTACACAGCTGATTCAAATAATCAAAGCTTGATGAGTTGGTTATTTGAATCTGCTGTGGAGTGCTAGGGCATGGACCGAAACGTGCACTTGGGGGTTTTCCCCAATGGTATAAAAGTGTTAACTGGCTAACAAGTCAGTTAAGAACAAATTCTTATATACAATGACTGCCTACACCCGCCAATCCCGGCCGACGCTGGGCCAAAAGTGCGCCGCCCTATGTTACTCCCAATCACGGCCGGTTGTGATACAGCCTGGAATCGAACCAGGGTGTCTGTGGTGACGTCTCAAGCACTGAGATGCAGTGCCTAAGACCGCTGCACCACTCGGGAGCCCTATGCTCTTACGTACTTTACAGAAGTACTTCCTGTCTAGTTACCTCAGGGTAGAAGGTTTAAAATCGGTATAACAACAAGTCTGTAGACAATTAGAATGCGACGTGTCGCTGGTGAAAACATAATTTATACTCTGGTGGAATGTCTGTAGACCGTCGCTCAGACTGCCAGTTTCCTTGTGTCGCACAGACATGGAAAAAAGTGAATGCCTCTGGGACTGTTGCATCGTCCGTTGTCGTGGTTACTGGGCTGCTGCAGCAACAAAAGCAAATCTATTTTGGACAAATTATACAATTCTCTGATGATGATAAAATGACCTACTTTTATTTCTGAACACTCACAACCTTAAGCTATTTTCTGTAAGCTCGCCATCATTAACTTGTAAATAATGTTGTGGGTTTATTTTCCTATAGCTACTTTTTTATTCACTGTTAAAGTTAAGACGTGGTCAGCTATACTCTGGTCATTATTTGTACTGGCTACCCAGCTAGTTAACAAGCTAGCAACTAACCAAAACATTGTTTAGAAAGTTGCTTTTAGTTGCCTTTCTTGCTCGGCTGACATTTACTCAATACATTTTTAAAAGGATGGGTTTATTGGTGTTAAAATAGCGCAAGTATGCTATTTGGAGCACAAGGCTGCTGATATCATGCAGAGTCTTATTGTTTATATTTCCATAACCACAAGTTTGATGTTGGCCGACCAATAGATGTTCATGACATATCATTAGACCAACTGTAAAACAGCCTTAAGTCCTACACGTGTTGCTAAAAGTATATGTTTGCGCCACTTGTTCTGTCTGTCAGGTGCTGGCCAGCTACATCAACCCAGCAGGCTGTGTGAGCCACGGAGAGTCCCCTACGGGGGAGAGCAGGGGCCACAACAGCAACGCCCTGCCCACAGTACTGCAGGAGCTGCTCAGCCAGTCCTGCCTCATTCCAGCCATGTCCTCCTACCTACGCAACGATTCTGGTGAATGAACACTCTTCTTTAGACTTTGTGTTGAAAGTTTCCATGTAGGTTATGATAACTCCCGTTTAGGATGGCTTTGCCTTTAATGAAACGGGAAAGTCGATGGCAAATCTCACAACAATTAATTTGATAGGTTGAACGTACACTACATGGCAACAAGTATGTGGACACCCCTTCAAATAAGTGCGTTAGGCTATTCAAGCCACACACGTTGCTGACAGGTATATAAAAATGAGCAAACTGCCCATGCAATCTCCATAGACAAACACTGGCAGTAGAATGGCCTGTACTGAAGAGCTCAGTGACTCTCAATGTGGCACAGTCATAAGATGCCAACTTCCAACAAGTCAGTCAAATTTCTGCCTTGCTAGAGCTGCCCCGGCCAACTAAGTGCTGTTAACGTGAAGTGGAAACGGCTCAGCCGCTAAATGTTAGGCCACACAAGCTCACAGAGTGGGACCGCAGAGTGCTGAAGCGTGTAAGAATCGTCTGTCCATTGTTGCAACACTCACTACCGAGTTCCAATACTGCCTCTGGAAGAAACGTCAGCACAATAACTGTTCACCATGCGCAATGTCAAGCTTTGGCTGCAGTGGTGTAAAGCTCGCCACCGTTGGGCTCTGTAGCAGTGGAAACGCGTTCTCTGGAGGGATGAATCACGCTTCACCATCTGGCAGTACAACGGACAAATCTGGGTTAGGTGGATGCCAGGAGAACTCCTAATGCTTAGTGCCAACTGTAGAGTTTGGTGGAGGAGGAATAATAGTCTGTGGCTGTTTTTCATGGTTCGGTCTAGGCCCCTTAGTTCCAGTGAAGGGAAATCTTAACGATACAGCATACAATGGCATTCGATTCTGTGCTTCCAACTTTGTGGCAACAGTTCCTTTTACAAACTGTTGCCACAAAGTTGGAAGCACAGAATCGAATGCCATTGTATGCTGTATCGTTAAGATTTCCCTTGTGGCAACAGTTTGTAAAAGGCCCTTTCCTGTTTCAGCATGACAATGCCCCTGTGCATAGTGGGGTCCATATAGAAATGGTTTGACGAGATTGATGTGGAAGAACTTGACTGGCCTACGCAGAGCCCTGACCTCAACCCCATCAGACACCTTTGGGATGAATTGGAACGCTGACTGCGAGCCAGGCCTAATAGCCCAACATCAGTGGCCAACCTCACTAATGCTCTTGTGGTTGGATGGAATCAAGTCCCCGCAGCAATGTTCCAACATGTAGTGGAACGCCTTGCCAGACGAGTGGAGGCTGTTATATCGGCAAAGGGGGACCAACTCCATATTAATGCCCATTATTTTAGAATGAGATGTTCGACGAGCAGGTGTCCACATACTTTTGGCGATTTAGTGTATCAGCACTGGTGATGATGAAAGATGATACCCTTTTTACATTGTGTGTTTCTCATGATCTATGGCTTCTCCTGGTCTCCAACAACATGTGATTGTAGTTATGTCCTCCTCGGGTGAGGTGGGTTGGGTTTGTGTGCCAGTGTAATGTAATTTATCTTCTTACATTTGGGGTTGCTCCACAGTTTGGGAACCACTGGAATATAAGACCGCATAGTTGTAGATGTTTTCAAATGTTACGCTAAGGGTAGTAGGCTATTTATGTGTTGCACGTTTCCTCACAATTGTTTTCGATGTTCTGACTCCTATTCTACTCAATGCATTGATGAAGAATTAGTCAGAAGTGCATTATATTGTGTTGGAAATAGAATGACGTTTCTAAAGGAGGCAAATTATTAGTAGGAGAACCTATTTTTCTTCATCATTGCGATGTCCTAAGATGAGGTCTTTCATCTGGAAGACTGTCTTTTCTGCAGCTAGGCAACCTGGTGGTGTGTGGGGATAATTTGCTTGATGAGACCACTCACAGATGTAGCTGCAGGATCTTCCTCTAACATGGCTATTTCTTCTGTGGGGGTCGACTCTCTCCAATAAAGTTCAATAAACAATTTAAATGATATTAATCCAAGCTTTCAAGATACCCATCCACTTATGATTCAGTTTTTTTCACGCGCGAGAACGAATAGATTTAGTCTAATTTGTTACTTGTGACTTCGTCTGGTAGTAATTATTATGAGGAAAATTGGATGACATTTTATCTTCTGACGATAGATAGGAAGCGTCCACCGCTCTACACGATCTCATTCTCTATGCTGTGTTATATATTATTTTAATATGCAACAGACGTTTTTGTTAGAAATAATTAGTTCCCCGCACCGAGCAACTCTTAGAACCTTTTGTCCCTCGAGTATTGTGGTAGAAAAGTTTAGTGAAGGTAATTCTTATTCTGAGCATGTACCATCGTCATTCTACAGTGCTTTATGTGCGGAGTCTGTACTCTGATGTGATCGGGGTCTGAAAAGGTTTTCTGTGAAAGCAGGATATGATGGTAATCCTCTAAGGTAATCCCTCGTCCCTGGTGGCGAGAGCCGACCCAGAGCTAACTGAACACAGAGTTAAATGATGGGTCAGTCCATTGCTGTGACTAGGTTTGCTGTCTCTTCAGCTGTGACTCTGGATTGTTTTCATATGAGCCTTGCATAAACCAAAGTTACAGAGTGATCCAGACAAACTTGGCTACTGCTCTGTTCAATCGTTGGGAATAGTGAGTTCAATATCATCATTACCTTGGACGTTTTTTATGTCAACATTTTTCAGAGACAGCCATGTATGCACTAATGAATCAATCATACAATCCATTTGACTTTGTTTTTAACAATAACATAATGGCAATCATTTATTTAAATGGTTCTCTATTTGTAAATGAAGATGTAGCCTAGGCCTGTTCACATGAATGCATATTCAGTAAGTGTGTGCATGCATTGCGTTATTGAGTTTGTTTTGGCGGATGTCATCTCTCTCCAATTTGTTTCCCTTCCATTTGGGACTTATTTTCTTATACTTGTCAACAACATTTGCATAGAAGTAGCTTATTTTATAAGTGTGTGCTCGGTCTCTTTAACCAGTAATGACGTCGTTCACGAGGCAAGAATAATATGTATCAATATTTAATTCTTATGTGGTTTCTTGCAATAACCCTCTGACTTTAAAGAACTGTGATTCCTAAAAGATGTGTCTGGAGATTTGGTGATCTCCATCAGATTTGTCTAAAATCCTACATTAATCAGGAATGAGCAGGGTCCGCAATACCGTTAAGGACCCCTTATTCATGTCCTTATTACAATGTAGTTTAATAAGACCACTTATGGTCTCTAAAGTTCTACTTTTGATAGATTCAAACAACAATATTGGCATCATGGTCACATCCCTAAAGTGTCAACTCCCTCTGCCTGATAGAAAATATTGGTTCAAGTGTGTTACATTTAATTAGATTTGAGTCATAAAGCATCTGAGGAAAAGCTAAATTGCTACTGTATATACTACTTTAATGAAGAAAAATGCCATTTTTGTCAACTCTGTAAAATATCAACTCAGATTTTGTTTGTCATCTGATAGAATAGTGTTTATTGGGGATTTTCAAATGAATCATTTTACTGATGTTTGCATTTAACTTTTTATTTTTAGAGGCAGAAATGTCAATTTTGAGGATTTATCAACTCCGTCACTGGAGTACTTTGTCAATATTCTGAAAACATTTTAATCACTGTTCTGCCACCTATACTTCAAGTATTTGCGTGCTAGATGGAAGTGAGGATGTTTGCTCTATACATGTTTTATGTTCTAAATCTAGAAAAACATGCCAAAAATACTAACAAAATTAGCCCTGGGCCATGTAATAGTGCTATAAAGCAAAATCTGATGTTTGGAAGCGAAATTTAAAAAAGGCTACTTCATATTCATTTCCAGCACCACCCCAATTTCAACATGTGTGTTTGTTTTGTAGTGAAAAAGAGAGGATTATTAGTATTTACAATGGCATCAATCAATTAGCAGGGAATACCTAATCAAAATGGGTTATAATCACACGATGCACACCGATGATGTCATTGAAAACACAAATATTTTTTTATTTGTTTTACTACAAAACATAGAAACACGCAATTTTCGCATGTTGATGTTGGGATGGTGCTGGAGATGATGAATATGAAGTTGGACATTTTAGAAATGTCCCTTTAAACAATCATTGTCTTTAAACACTTGTTGGACAATAATTGTAAAGATGAAATTCCTTTTATGTTGTCTGACGGAGTTGAAATAAATCCAGTTGCATTTTTTTATTATTAGGTTCCTTCACATGGTCTGAATGCTGATACTTTGGTTCATCTATATATATATATATATATATATATATATATATATATACACACACACACACACACACAGTGCCTTGTGAAAGTATTCGGCCCCCTTGAACTTTGCGAACTTTTGCCACATTTCAGGCTTCAAACATAAAGATATAAAACTGTATTTTTTTGTGAAGAATCAACAACAATATTGGATATTTCAAACTTTTTTAACAAATCAAAAACTGAAAAATTGGGCGTGCAAAATTATTCAGCCCCCTTAAGTTAATACTTTGTAGCGCCACCTTTTGCTGCGATTACAGCTGTAAGTCGCTTGGGGTATGTCTCTATCAGTTTTGCACATCGAGAGACTGACATTTTTTCCCATTCCTCCTTGCAAAACAGCTCGAGCTCAGTGAGGTTGGATGGAGAGCATTTGTGAACAGCAGTTTTCAGTTCTTTCCACAGATTCTCGATTGGATTCAGGTCTGGACTTTGACTTGGCCATTCTAACACCTGGATATGTTTATTTTTGAACCATTCCATTGTAGATTTTGCTTTATGTTTTGGATCATTGTCTTGTTGGAAGACAAATCTCCGTCCCAGTCTCAGGTCTTTTGCAGACTCCATCAGGTTTTCTTCCAGAATGGTCCTGTATTTGGCTCCATCCATCTTCCCATCAATTTTAACCATCTTCCCTGTCCCTGCTGAAGAAAAGCAGGCCCAAACCATGATGCTGCCACCACCATGTTTGACAGTGGGGATGGTGTGGTCAGGCTGATGAGCTGTGTTGCTTTTACGCCAAACATAACGTTTTGCATTGTTGCCAAAAAGTTCAATTTTGGTTTCATCTGACCAGAACACCTTCTTCCACATGTTTGGTGTGTCTCCCAGGTGGCTTGTGGCAAACTTTAAACGACACTTTTTATGGATATCTTTAAGAAATGGCTTTCTTCTTGCCACTCTTCCATAAAGGCCAGATTTGTGCAATATACGACTGATTGTTGTCCTATGGACAGTCTCTCCCACCTCAGCTGTAGATCTCTGCAGTTCATCCAGAGTGATCATGGGCCTCTTGGCTGCATCTCTGATCAGTCTTCTCCTTGTATGAGCTGAAAGTTTAGAGGGACGACCAGGTCTTGGTAGATTTGCAGTGGTCTGATACTCCTTCCATTTCAATATTATCGCTTGCACAGTGCTCCTTGGGATGTTTAAAGCTTGGGAAATCTTTTTGTATCCAAATCCGGTTTTAAAATTCTTCACAACAGTATCTCGGACCTGCCTGGTGTGTTCCTTGTTCTTCATGATGCTCTCTGCGCTTTTAACGGACCTCTGAGACTATCACAGTGCAGGTGCATTTATACGGAGACTTGATTACACACAGGTGGATTGTATTTATCATCATTAGTCATTTAGGTCAACATTGGATCATTCAGAGATCCTCACTGAACTTCTGGAGAGAGTTTGCTGCACTGAAAGTAAAGGGGCTGAATAATTTTGCACGCCCAATTTTTCAGTTTTTGATTTGTTAAAAAAGTTTGAAATATCCAATAAATGTCGTTCCACGTCATGATTGTGTCCCACTTGTTGTTGATTCTTCACAAAAAAATACAGTTTTATATCTTTATGTTTGAAGCCTGAAATGTGGCAAAAGGTCGCAAAGTTCAAGGGGGCCGAATACTTTTGCAAGGCACTGTGTGTGTGTGTGTGTGTGTGTATATATATATATATATATATATATATATATATATATATTTATTTATTTATTTATTTTCAAATTTGGTTAATATTAAGACAAATATTTGTAGAGGAAAAAGTGAATTTGCCCTGTCTTTCAAGAATCCCTAAGCTCTTAAACAGCTAAATATTACCCCAGCCCCATGAGGGAACAAAATGTCTACCACGTTGCGGGGTTGCGCTGCGAAACTGCGCTACGTCACTGAAGCTACTGGTATCTTCTTGCATTGTAAAGTTATCTTGCCTGTATGGGCGTTGTTTTGCGTACAGTTACTTTTCTTCGTGCCGTGTCACATTATTCAAATGTGCTAACTTCTGTGCAGCATGAGTGGGGAGCTACAATGATGGAGCCCAGTCTCCCAGTGCAGGTAAAGTGGAGCAGGCACAGTGCTTTCACGCTCTGAGGACATTGACTGACAGTTGATCCATGAGACACATTTGACAGAATTACCGAAAGTAATAACTTCTAGTACCGCACTGTTTTTCATGTTCAAATACAGAAGTTTGAGTATACTGTGATGCACTAGTGGGTATAGTAGAATCCATCCACAATCTGTGGTGATCTATCCACATTTTGTGGTGATTTTATGGTTCGCTTATGTTTTTGTCCAGTTATTTATGAATATTAACAGAACAGTTGCTCACAGACCTTTAGCCATTGCCAGGAATAAAATGGCAAGTTGGCACACTACCAAGGAAATACAATCACCTTGAAAAAACTTTTTCATTGCATTCTCTCTACAAATACTTTGCTTATAATGAACCCTTAGCAGGAGACATCACTTCCCTGACTATGGACAGATTATTGGCATGTTTGATTTCGACAAGGTGCATAGACTCGCCCTAAAATGATTTTATGCTTCTCAATCCGTTTGTTCTGAGCTGAAATGGGCAGGTAGGCCTGTATCAACGTAGCCTCCATTCAGAAGGATTTGCTTTCTAACGTAATTCAATAATAGTTGCATATCAGGTGGAGGTAGCTAATAGCTTTGTGTATGTAACCGCAACTGCCTCTTTGTCCGATGTTGTCAGTGTGTGTGTCTGTTCCTGTATGTGTGTTGTGGTGTGCATTAATGCGCCCCTGGTCTCATAATTAAATAACAGCAGATAAAGAGATGAGTATTGTAATTGGTCCTCATTATCTTTTAAATGCCTCAGACACGCTCAAGCGTGGTGTGTGCAAACATGCAGCCGGGGCCGTCTGCTATTAAATCACAATGTTTACTGCCTCTTCATTGTCGCTGGCCTTTCTCCTATGTCATTGTTGTGATTAAACATTTGCCTTTTTAAAATTGACTAATATTTCAATTGACATGTTTTATCACCCAATTTAATAACAAATGGTGTTTTTGGTGATGAATCTACTGTGCAGTATGGTCAGTGTCGGTTCGGTGTGTGTGCTGATGGAAGCCAAGGGCTCCTCTCACTCTGTTGTATCGGCGCCAGCCCTCAGAGCCATGAGCTGTCAATCAATGTCAAGAGGTTGCTGGTAATATAAAAATGAGAAGAGACCTAAGCACTCCTGACGTCTTTAAAAAAATATATATATAATTTTTTATATAACGTGCTGCGCTGAGGAGTGGCGGGAGGGGGTGTTCCTTCCAAAAAGCATTAAGTGCAAGGCAGGGGGCAGGCAGCCCTGGGAGGTTGATAACTGTGGGTGTGGTGACAGAGGCAGACTTGATATTCAGTAGGAGTGTGCCACTAATGATCAACTGTCATATGCTGCTGGAAGGAGGGATTGAAACCTCCATCTCATTTCTACTTAATGTACTGCTTTCACTTTCCATTTTGTCTACCATTTACCTTCACTGGCGTTACATTTTTTTTTTTTACATGATGCTTGTAGAAAGAGCTAGCACAATTGCCGTATAACGGTGTAGCAGATGGTTATGGATGAAGACGGTCATGAAAATGAAAACTTCATAACCGTTTAAACCTTTTGGTGTGGAACAAACCGCTGGCTGAAGATGGGATGGTTGGGCATCCGTGCGTTTGAGTCCGTAACTTGCTGAAACAAGCAAAATAGTCTGTGGTTGCCAAGGCAAAGCCCCCGCAATGCAGCAGCACATATAGAAATATAATGAATAGAATGGGCTTGGAACCTGGCGATTTGACTGGTAAACTCATGGGTACCCTTGCAATACTCTGTCATGAGACGGAATTCCCCTCGACCACAAATTGGGGGGGGGGGGGACGGACGGACATTATTTTCCGTTGGCCCCCATTGTAAAAGCGCCAACTGCTGTGTTTAATGTACGTGTAACCAGATCAAAAATCCTGATTTATAGTTCACAGTTCTCCCATGTAGGGAATTAGAGCCGTGTGGTTTCAGGTTATTCGGCGTGGGAAATTGTGGGGACCAGGTGTCCAAGTAGGCTACACGTAGCTATGTGTGTGTGGAAAACATTTCCTCACAGGTAAGATATTGAACTTGTTTAGTATAGTCCATTTGTAACTCCACTCACTACTTGTAGCTGTAAAGTCAGTTTTGTTTGTTGGTCTTTGCTAGCTTAATATTCCAGTCATTAGCTGCTAGCTCCGTCATGACAAGGGGCATGCGGGAAGCCCTACGTTACATTTTTTACAAGTAGTGAGAATGCTCAGGAGCAGTCGATGTTGAAAAGTAATCTTTAGATATGTTGTACCTTTGACTAAAACAAGCTTTCAACAAGAAAATGTGTTTGAAAAGGGTTGTTTTTGCAGTGAGCCAATGGGGTAACCATGGGTTGTTTTCCCCCAAGGCGGGCGGGCTGCGACATTCTATCTAATACCGACTGGGAGTATGGCTGCCTGGTATTCTGACGCAATAATTCCATGGTAATGTTGAATGTTAATTCAAAAGATGCTAATGTATGTGGCTCATGCAATATATTGAGTTGAATCAACAAATCACAGCACATACACTACATGGCCAAAATTATGTGGACACTTGCTCAAACATCCCATTCCAAAATAATGGGCATTAATATGGAGTTGGTCCCCCTTTGCTGCTATAACTGCCTCCACTCTTCTGGGAAGTCTTTCCACTAGATGTTGGAACATTGCTGCGGGAACTTGGTTCCATTCAGCCACGAGCATTAGTAAGGTCGGGCACTGATGTTGGGCGATTAGGCCTGACTCAGTCAGCATTCCAATTCATCCCAAAGGTGCCCCATGGGGTTGAGGTCAGGGCTCTGTGCAGGCCAGTCAAGTTCTTACACACCGATCTCGACAAACCATTTCTGTATGGACCTCGCTTTGTGCACAGGGGCATTGTCATGCTGAAACAGGAAAGGGCCTTTTACAAACTGTTGCCACAAAGTTGGAAGCACAGAATTGTCTAGAATGTCATTGTATGCTGTAGCGTTAATTTCCCTTCACTGGAACTAAGGGGCCTAGACCAAACCATGAAAAACAGCCCCAGACCATTATTCCTCCTCCACCAAACTTTACAGTCGGACAGGTAGCTTTCTCTTGGAATCCGGAAAACATAGATTAGTTCGCCGGACTGCCAGATGGTGAAGCGTGATTCATCACTCCTGAGAACGCATTTCCACTGCTCCATAGTCCAACGGTGGTGAGCTTTACTCCACTCCAGCCGACGCTTGGCATTGCGCATGGTGAGCTTAGACTTGTGTGTGGCTGCTCAGCCATGGAAACCCATTTCATAAAGCTCCCAACGAACAGCTATTGTGCTGATGTTGCTTTGAGGAAGTTTTGAACTTGGAAGTGATTTTAACGAGCTTCAGCACTTGGCAATCCCATTCTGTGAGCTTGTGTGGCCTACCACTTCGTGGCTGAGCCGTTGTTGCTCCTCGATGTTTCCACTTCACAATAACAGCACTTACTGTCGAAGGTGGCAGCTCTTGCAGGGCAGAAACTTGACAGACCGACTTGTTGGAAAGGTGGAATCCTATGACGGTGCCACGTTGAAAGTCATTGAGCTCTTCAGTAAGGCCAGTCTACTGCCAATGTTTCCGTATGGAAATTGCATGGGTTGTGTGCTTGATTTTATACACCTGTCAGCAACGGCTGTGGCTGATATAGCCAAATCGACTAATTTGAAGGGGTGTCCACATACTTGTAGTGTATTTTAACATTTTACTTACTGCATTATGCCATCATTGACGTGAATGGGGATGCCCATTCTATTCATTATATTTCTATGGCAGCACCTGCAGTCAGGAGGAGAAAGTGTCAAAATAAACACAATTCAATAAATAATTGAGTTTATTTTTGCTATTTTTAACGGTTATTACGGTGGCCACGGTCATTTGGCTGGCCAATTACCGTCTTCCAAAATTCCAGCCCTACTTGTATAAACAGTTATATATTCTTTTAGTGATTTGGTGACATTTTTATCTGTAGGCCTAGGTCCTTGCAGCTTGGATTGTGTGGTGTTTCGGTAAAGTGGCGGTACCTTTGCTTCAGGAATGGCACCAAACACATCAATCTGTCTTTTGAAATCTATTAAGATGGGCTACTCCAGTCCAAACCCATTCTCATACCATGCACCATTCATCCAGTGTCGATACATTTAAAAACCTGGCTACTAGCTTTATTAAGGGATAACACACTAGATGACATTAAAAGCATCATTAAGGCTACAGCACCACACTCCTCTGTCTCCATTCATGCTCTTCATCCTCAGTGTGCTGCCTAATAGCTGCCGTGCTGTGATGAATTTCTTAGCCCAGCCTTCCCATGCTCTCCTAAGAGACACGTAGGGGGGGGGGCTTTTGTGTCCCATTGCTTACTGTGGCCCCTGTCTACCCCTCTTCCCATCCTCCCTCTCCCCTCAGTCTATCTGCCTCAAGCCATACTCATTCCTCCTGCTAATCTTCCAACTTGGCTGCGCCGCTTGCGTATTATTCCACATTAGTCATCGGTGTCTTGGCAATCCTTTTGGGACGCATTACACCACCGCGCACTCCATCACAGGAAGTTAGACCATTAGTGAGAGGTAATGCCTTTTAATGTCACTGCGAAACTAATCTATTTTAATTGAAAATGACATTTATTTCTCCCCTCACTCACTCCCCTTTTACCCAACCGTCCTCACACGTGAACCTCCCCCCCCCCCACCCCACACCACCTCACCGTTCCTCAGTGAGCATGTTAGGAGCAGCTTGTTAGACAGGACAAGCATCTAGTCCACGCTTTTGTGAAGCGTTCTCTGTGTGGTGCATTGGTGAGGAATACTGCATTTGGGCCAAGTGCTTCTATCTACGCGCAGAAACCATGGGCAGAGATGGCTTAGCTCCACAGCATTAGCATCTCCTCCACTCTTCCCTCTCGTCTTCGTTCCGATTCCACCCTTTTCAAAAGCAGATGTGATTTATAAGCCATCCATGTTTAATGGGCCTGAACATTGATGTAGTGGGTCATCTGAACAAGGGAGGCTTCCAGAGAGGGGGCTGGACGGGTTATTCATGGCCCAGACCCCATAATCTCATGGAGAGGCCCTTGTGGGGATCGTGACTGCCCTATACTGCTCCAGTTCTCAGCACCTAGACTACATTTCTACAGTGCTCGTCCCTACTGCTGGACATGTTCCTAGTGGACCTGGATCCACAAGGCGAATGCTAAACGACTCACCACCCCAGATTCATTAACGCTTCCCCTCCCCCTATTTGCATATGATAATCTACCCCCGGCTGGCCGCCTATTCTACTATGGAATTTTCTCTGTATCTGTATTGCCGTATGGGTGTCTATGCCTATAGGGTTAGCAGTAAGGCGGTAAGGGCAGCGGTAAGTATGGATCGCAGGCAGGCCTCCCCGTGGTAAGAGTACTCATCATGGTAAGGACATTGCCTTCGTAAGAGCCTTTCCTTGAAAGCATGTTGTCCTTTCTGACATTACTGGAGCACTGTGGAACAAATGCTGTGCACATGAGGATTAAGCCAAACTCGTTTCCTAGGCAGTCCCAGCCTTACTCTAGCTTCAGGAACAGGCAGATGGAAGTAGGGCTGGGAGCGGATGGAGTCAAAAGTGGTGCTTTGCTCCGAGGTTCATTGGGCTGCTGTGTTTCTTGTCGTTTTCCTCCGCGAGCACGTGATGTCATTTAATAGCACCTGGTCTGATTACAGTTACCCTTTTTGGTTTTGTAGCACGTGGTGTGTCCTAACAGTGTGCGTTGTTCACTTGTGTAGTTACCCAGGTTGTACTTGCTAGCTACTTCATCTTGCGTGTCCTTGACCCCATTGATTCACACACAATGTGCACATACACACGCTCACTCACACAGCACATTGAGGTAGGTGCAACTGACACGATTTCAAGTTCCTGATGTGCGTTTCCGATTGCAGTAGCAGTCGACACATCTGAAACCGAGCTGTGAAAGCTGAAGACTCTCTCTGAATCCTAATATTAATCTGAGTAGGAGGGAATCTAACTAATGGAACATGTTGTAGGCATGCTATAAGCATGTGAATAGAGGTGAAAATACAGACCCCATCCAGCCCCTTTGAATATGTGACAAACTTCCTGTTACGCACCCATCTTCACCGTACTAACTATGCGTTTGGTCTCACATACTCAGACAGGCATTTACTCATGCATACATTCTCACACAGAACCCATCATAGATTAGGCTTGAGGCTAATCCAATTCATACATTCTAACTTTATTGTTTACATTTTCCCTATAGCACAGTACATCTAGAGTTTATCCATATATTTATAAAAGCTTTACATTTTTTATACAGAAACAGGATTACTAACACTACCCTGAAATCAACATGAACAAATACGTCAGTCCCCCCACCCCCACCCCCACCCCCCAATAACCGAACAGAACGTGGAAAAATATGCAGAAAGAGACAGTGTAAGTCAGGCCTTATGTTTTAGTAAATGCAGAATGGAACTTTTCTTTCTGGTGCCCACAAGGTCCTTTCCACCCCTGCGGATGATTTCATCTCCACCGCAGGCTCTCCTATCGGTCTTTCTCTCCACTTCCCTTTTTATTGCAGATCTCCAGTTTGGTTTTGAAGTCCCAGGTGGTCAATTGGAATAGAAATGTTTCCTAGTCATTGCCACTCCTGCCCTCCTCGCAGATCAGTTCTTGCCGGGAGCGAGATACAGACAATAGAGATCGCTCTGTTGTGATCTGTCAAATCATGAGAAGCGGTGACTAACCCTTTGGTTTTGGGGTGTGTGTGTGTGTGTGCGAGCGCGTGTGTGGCCTATCTGACGGCAAGCAGCACATTACATTAAAGCTCCTCCAGAGCCACATTGCCGGGGTAACGTGCGCTGTGACATCCCACCAAGCAGTTTAAAATGCTGTACCCGGAAGATTACCAATGTGATATGGTGAGGTACAGTTCATCTGTAATGGCTTCCCAGTGTTCTTTGCATACACTGCCTCCTCCACGCCATGCTCCTTGAACCATCCAGGCCAGTGACATCAGTGTCCCTTATTCCGTTTTTATAATCCATTTGACAAAGGAGATTTGTCAGTAACACTGTTTCCCTCATCACGCCAATGAGTCCAAGGTGATGTTCCACTCCAGGCTGTGCTGGCCTGTAGCCTGGGAAAGTGAACCCTGGCTGGGGCTGGGCCAGTGTCTGTCTGCCCATCCTGGATCCAGATCCAGCACAGCTATGGTCCTGATGTAGCCACCAGCTCACTGTTATCTTCCTGGTTTGTGGCTGTGAGACGTCTCCGCCACATAACTGTCCACCCTCACTCTCTGTGTTGGGAAACTGCTCATGTCGTTTTTAACTAGTATAAAGTTAAGGGGAGGAGGAGCTCTGGATTTCAAATCCAGTATATGTTGATTTAGGGTTAAAAGGAATCTTGGTTTGTGCCTTGTCGTTTGGAGGATCACTCCGACTCTGGCTTAAGTCACACGACAGTGTATATGTAAACAAAGACGATGACAAAGAGGTTGAGGAAGGTGCCGACGATGCCAAGCAAGGCCAAAATGGACTCCTCCTGCTCCTCCTTGCTCTCCAGCGCCCGCACCTCCTCAATAGTTATGACCGTGGGACCCATGGCCATAATGCTCGCTCAACCTGGCAGGGGTGCTGCTGGCACTTATCTGCAGAGGGAGAGAGGGGGATGGAGGCAGCCCACGTGACATAGGCACATACAGAGACACAAACATTAGAGAAAAGAAACAACGCAAGCCCACAATCAAGAGAACACAAGACAATGGGAATGAATGTAGTTGTTTCTTTTAAGGCTGCGCTGCTACGATGCATCCAACTCCCCTCCCCACTCGTCCTCTTCTACATGTGCTTTATACGGCGCCCTGGGGAAAACTGAACCAAACAGCCCTCGACTAGCCTAGCCAACAGAATCCTCAAGAAGAAATCAATGGTGATCGAACAAAACAATTCCTATGCTCTGTTTATTCATTGCCATAGCTGTTGTGCCCACCACAATAGAATCCTAGTATTCAACATCCCTTAATGTCTAGCCGCAACACAAAAGTTAAACGCCCCGCAAATGTTCAATGACATTGGACGTGTCAAAACGAGCATAATTTAATGCTCCCATTTAGAGCCCCTTACACCCACCCTCCCTCCCTTTTTTCCCCAAAGGTAGTTAATGATTTTCTGCCCACCAATCTGTGTAAGTGTCCCTATGGCGCCGGTGGTCTAGCTGGTGTCAGACCTCCCAGGGAAATCTACAGGGAGGTAAACAGTCAGTGACACTGCCACATCCAGCCAGGGCTGAGAGGCATGCGGCGCAAAGCTACAGCCACAACACCGTCAACAATAAGCAGCCCGCGGAAACAGCTGCCCCCCCCCCCTCCCTGAATCTCAAACAGGCAGTTCCTACCATCCATCCGAAGAGAGACAGAATAGAAAGGCGGAGGTGAGCTGAAGAAAGAGGGGTGAAAAAGGTTTCTTACCCTATGGCGTGAAGAGTGGGGTGACATCCAGCATGCTTTTGGGTCCTGAGCGGGGAAGCATGGCCACACACAGGAGCCTGCATTACTGGGAAGCGGGGGAGGCTGGCTGCGTAGCCTCGCTCCCAGCGTCGGAGAGAAGGAATGAAAAGGAAAAGGAGATCCTGGCTCCCAACTGCGCCTTGGTGCGTGGCTCTGCGCAGAAACAGCTCTCTGTGAAAAATCGCCCCCTTCTTGCCGTATGAATTCTCCAGTCCTCTGCACCACCCCCTGGGTTAAATGCTGCCTTGGTGTTGGTTGCGCTATAGTCTCCGTTTTTTGCTTTTGTTGTTTTATTCCTCAGGTCTCCTCCACCACAGCTGAAGCACTAGGGGGCTTGGAGAAACCCTCTCCCCATACGCTCCCCCTCCCTCCCCACTATGATTCCCATCCTCCCGCCCCTCTCTTTCCAATTCCAAATTCCACCACAGCCCCCCTCTTCCTCCTCCTCAGCTCTTCTTGTCTTTTTGACCCTCTTAGCAGCTCAAAGAGCGAGCGCCACAGTCTCTGTGACAAATGTACACGCCCCCTCTTCTCTCCTCCTTTCTTGCTTCCCACCTTCGGGAGCAGAGCAATTAGTGCCTTTCAGAGGAGTCTCTCTATCTCCTGCCGCTGAAACCCGGAGGCCCAGTCGCGCATGGTTACTCTGGAGACGCTAGCGCTTGCGGCGGCTACTACAGACAGCCCACCGCTCAGCAAGTGGTATTCCAAAGAGCCAAGTACAACAGTAAAATCCCAGAGAGCTGGAAAGCCTGAGTGCTGCTGCGTAGCTGTTGCTATGTTGGTCTGCACCTGCAGCTGGTGGCGGCTGTGTTGTGGCGGGTCCCCTGTGCAAGCCGTGGGAGAGACGTGCATTGCATAACCAAGCGGAAAGAGAGAGCGGCCGGGTCCTTGTGGCACGAGGGAGGGGAGAACGCTCAAGCTTCCCACAGTCTCTTCCTCGGCGGCTGGTTGAGCACACACAACCGGGGCTATTACTGCCAACGAAATTGTGTTTATTTTTTTTTAGTAGAGAAGAGATGAAGCGACCTCTTCCTCAACGCAGCAGGGCGGCAGAATGCACGTAGCACACAGTCTATCCCTTTGTCAGGCACAGCTAGACTGGAGAAGAGGAGGGTGGGGACAGGAATAGGACGTGGCTAAGAGATGAGGCGTAGTGGGGGTTGTAGAAATATATGTTCAGGGGTCTCTACTCTGAGAAGCAGTAGCAGCAAAACGCTAACTCTTTCCCCCCTTTTTTTGTTGTAATTTAGCAGACGTTCTTATCCGAAGCGCGTACAAGTTCATACTTTATTCATACTGGTCCCCATGGGAATCGAACCCTGGCATTGCAGGTGACATGCTCTACCAACTGAGCCACATGGGAACCTTTTGTTCCACCCCCCGATTTCTCTCATCCTCACTAGAGGGACTGTTCCCCCTGAACCACCAAATTGCACTGTCATGTTGTGTGCAAAAATCTTACCCCAACCAGCATGCAGTATGTCTGCCATCGCCCCCTTACATACATTAGACTCCCAAATCCAACATGTAGAGGTGCTGTGGTGACGTTGACAAACACGAGAGCGAGCACTCTCCATTTCCCCAAAAGGATTGTGTTTTCTAAATGTATGTCAACGAATATGATCCAATCAAAGTTTCCTCAGCAGTGATTCACTCTAGCCCTTCAGCGCTCCTCCTCCTTCATTTGAGTTGCCCTCCTGATATTTAACTTTCTCTCATCTTATTCTTACGTTTCAATGAAGTACAATATATGGTTATCAGTCACTCTATGATTTTTAACCTGTTTATGCAACTAAGACTGTTTATTTTGGTTTTCTGTCGTGCGAACGATCTTACTTGTGAATGTGTTGGCTAATTTTTTATTAAAGTCCCCATCCAGTCCCTTTCCAGCCCGGTCAATTATACAAGGTCCTCAGGCCGGCTCCGCAGTTGCAAGCCTGTTTGGAGTCTTAGCAAGCCATGACCATAAAGGTCCACTACTTAACTATAGGATTTGTCTCTGCTTTGAAAACGGATCGTACTGCAAGTGGGGTCCAGTTAAATGAAGGCCGCTATACATTTTTTTTTTTTTAACATTACGATATAGTGCGTATGTAATCGTGTGTGTATGCATGCATGTGTTTGTTGCTTCACAGTCCCCTCTGTTCCATAAAACAGTTACTTGATGTGGAATAGAGTTCCATGTATTCATGGATCTATGTAGTACTGTGCCCCTCCCCTAGTCTGTTCTGGACTTGGGGACTGTGAAGAGACCTCTGATGGCATGTATTTTTTAGGGTGTCCAAGTTGTGCTCCAGCAGTTCAAAAAGACAGCTCGGCGCATTCAACATGTCAATACCTCTCACAAATACAAGTAGTTATGAAGTCAATCTCACCTCCACTTTGAGCCAGGAGAGATTGACCACACAACTGAACAGTAGTCCAGGTGTAACAAAACTAGGGCCTGTAGGACCTGCCTTGATGATTGTGCTGTTAAGGTAGAGCAGCGCTTTATTATGGACAGACTTCTCCGCATCTTGGCTACTGTTGTATCGATATCTTTTGACCATGACAACTTTCTCTATTTCCACATTATTTATTACAAGATTTAGTTGAGGTTTAGTGAATTATTTGTCCCAAGTACAATGCTTTTAGATTAAGAAATATTTAGGACTAACTTATTCCTTGCCACCCACTCTGAAACGAACTGCAGCTCTTTAAGTGTTGCTGTCATTTCAGTCCCTGAAGTAGCTGATGTATAGTGTTGAGTCATCTGCATACGTAGACGCTGGCTTTACTCAAACCCAGTGGCATGTCGTTAGTTAAAATTGAAAAAAGTCAGGGGCCTAGACAGCTGCCGGGGGAATTCCTGATTCTACCTGGATTTTTTTGGAGAAGCTTCCATTAAAGAACACCCTCTGTTCTGTTAGACAAGTAACTCTTTATCCACAATATAGCAGGGGGTGTAAAGCCATAACAGTGTTTCCAGCAGCCAACTATGATTGATAATGTCAAAAGCTGCACTGAAGTCTTAACAAGCCAGCCCCCACAATCTTTTATCAATTTCTCTCAGCCAATCATCAGTCATTTTTGCAAGTGCTGTGCTTATTGAATGTCCTTCCCTATAATCTTGCTGAAAGTCTGTCAATTTGTTCACTGTAAAAAAGCATTTTATCTGGTCAAACAATTTTTTCCCCAAAGTTTACTAAGGGTTGGTAACAGGCTGATTGGTCGGCTATTTGAGCCAGTAAGGGGGGCTTTACTATTCTTAGGTAGCGGGAATTACTTTTGCTTCCCTCCAAGCCTGGGAGCACACACTGCTATTATCCTCAGTCATTTTCCATCCAAGTTGTCAGACCCTGGTGGCTTGTCCATTGTTGATAGACAAAATTGTTTTTTTACCTCTGCCACACTCAATTTACTGAATTCGAAATGATGTTGCTTGCCTTTTATAATTTGGTCAGATATGCTTGGATGTGTAGCGTCAGCGTTTGTTGCTGGCATGTCATGCCTAAGTTAGCTAATCTTACCAAATAGAAACATCATTAAAGTAGTTAAAGTAATCCTTTGGTTTTGTGATGAATGAGCCATCTGATTCAATGTATGATGGAGTCGAGTTTGCCTTTTCTCCCAATATTTAATTTAAGGTGCTCCAAAGCTTTTTACTGCCATTCTTTGTCATTTCTTTGTTTCATTGTGTAGTTTTAAAAAATGTATTCAGTTTAGCTACATGATTTCTCAATTTGCACCACGTTAGCCAATCGGTGGTGCAGCCAGACTCATTTGCCATTCCTTTTGCCTCATCCCTCTCAACCATAAAATTATTAAATTCCTCATCAATCCACGGGGATAAAAAAAATTTCAGTCATTTTCTTAATGGGAATAAGCTATTTTATAAATGTGTCAAGTGCAGCATCTGGTTGCTCCTCATTACACACCACAGACCAAAAAAATATTTTTTACATCAACAACATAGGAATCACAAAAATCTTATTGTATGACCTCTTATACAATATATTAGGCCCAGCCTTTGGAACTTTTGGTTTTCCTAGATATGGCTACCATATTGTGATCGCTACATCCGATGGATCTGGATACTGCTTTCAAGCTAATTTCTGCAGCATTAAAGATGTGATCAATACACGTTGGTTTCATTCATGTGCTGTTTGTAACTACCCTGGTAGATTGACTGAGAACCTGAACCAGGCACTGGTTACAGTTTGAAGCTTTTTCTTGAGTGGTCAGCTTGATGAAAGCCAGCCAATATTTAAGTCACCCAGAAAATATACATCTGTTGATATCACGCACATTATCAAGCATTTCACACGTTATCTAGATACTGACTTAGCACTTTGGTCTATAGCAGCTTCCGAAAAGAATGGACTTAACGTGAGCCAGATGAACTTGTAGCCATATTACTTATTTAACATGAGATCCTCTCTAAACTTTCCAGGAATGTGGTTCGGAATATTAACAACACCTCCACCATTGGCATTTGTCTTTCCTGTAAGTCCTGTAACCTTGTATTGCAAAAACTGTATCAAAGGTATTATCTAAGTGAGTTTCAGAGATAGTCAGAATATGAATGTCATCTGATACTAGCAAATTATTGATTTCATGGAACTGGTTTCTTATGCTACACATGTTAACATGGGCTATTTTGAGCACCTTCTGGGATGCTTGTTTTGATTGATTGCTTTACTGGGAAGCTTAGCAGAAGTAGGTATGCTCATGTTATTTATGTTAGTGCAGGGTGATCTGCACACAGTGGACTTCCTACTAGGGCACACCGCCTCAGTGCTAACAGTATAAAACTGGTTCATAGGCACATGACTGCATACAATAGCTGTAGGATCAGCAGAGGCATTCAGGGAAGTTAGAGGAACTTCAATTGGGTTACTTGCATTGTCTACCAAAACCCCTGGTATAATGTACATTTGCTGAAGCATTATGACAACTCAGCGTCACAATGGTAGTAGGGATTAACTGAGCTGGGCTTGGGTCATTAAGTCATTGTCTCAACGCAGCCTTGTGAAAGGATCTAGGAACCCAAGTGATTTGGGTGGATCCCATCCTCCTTATAAAGCATGTTTTAGTTTCCAAAAGGTATTGAAATTGTCCACCAAAGCTACACCCATTGAGCTTCAATAATCATGTAACCAGATGTGAACAGAGAATCTTGCTGAAGTGTTCAATGCCATGATTGAGAGGGCACAGGGCCAGATAACACGGGTATTTTATTAGTAGAGAGTCAATCAGCTCTTTTAAAATCTAGTTTCAACTGTTCAGAGCTGCCCTTCATAATGTCATTAAAACCCACATGGACTATGATAGAATCAACTTGGAGATGGAGAAGCCCCGCTCGATTCAGAGCATGTTGCCAATGTCGACTTCAAAATCTTAGGGGTAGGCACTGTGGCCGCAGACACAGGTAACCCCCAGCGGCGAAGGTGCAGGAAGAACAGGCAACAGGACGGAGAAACTATTGGTTGTTTGTATCCGCTCCGGGCCTCTCGTTGGGACTGTAGACTGCGTTGTGGGAGGCCGCTGTCTTAGGCTTCCACGGCTTGTGACATGTGAGCATCGTTGATTGCCATGCTCCTCTTCCTGTGCTCCTTCGACTCCACTGTCAGATAGGGGAGCTCCGGGCTATTCCGGCCAGTCGGATAACAACAAGGTGGAGATGCATCCAACGAATGCCGTTCAGCCACTGGCGTAGAAAAGGTAAACATTCCACTCTGCGTTTGCCCCAGTTTCTTACGTAGGCTGGCGACCTGCATGATCAAGGAATCCACCTCAAGCCTATAATCCTCGGCAAGCAAACAATTGCTGCATTGGAACTCTGAGTGATCCAGGTTGTCCCGAAACAAAGCGTAGTAGATACAGTGCCCGGAACCGTTCATCTATACATGTAACGTAAACTCACTCACTTTTGTACATCGCCTTGGTCTGTTTAATTGACCTTATTTTAGCCCCCCAAAAACGTAATACTTCCAGATCAACTGTAATGTCTCCCCTTTCCAACAGAATCAATTACATGACCCCCACGCTGCCCGTTTCGGCATAATTTAAAGAAGACAATGAGCCCCGTCGGGTCTTTTTAAAAATGTAGGGTGGGGAAAATAAACTAATGCGTGATAGTGAGAAGGAGAGATGTTGTGTGGGAAAATCTATTTTTTTCACTCTACCTGTCCAACCTTATCGCCTCTAAAATGTAAATAAAACACTATAAAGAGTTTATATAATGTGTAATTACATACCTATTTGAAGGTTTGTGTCGAATTTGAATCTGGTTTTTAGGGCGGTGCTAAAGGGATCTTAGAAGTTAACAGCGGCTTTGAGAATGATGATCGCATGCAAATGATGACGCAAAAAATGCGTCACTGTCCATTTTTATTTTTTAAATTTAATTTTACCCCTTTTTCTCCCCAATTTCATGGTATCCAATTGTTGTAGTAGCTACTATCTTGTCTCATCCCCACAACTCCTGTACGGGCTCGGGAGAGACGAAGGTTGAAAGTCATGCGTCCTCCGATACACAACCCAACCAAGCCGCACTGCTTCTTAACACAGCGCGCATCCATGTCGATCAATGCTTGAATAGAAACCTAGTTCACACCCCCGATGTTGAAGTCAACACAGTCGCTACAGTCCCATTAGTTTTCTTTGTAGCCTCGTTTGAATGTTGCGGTTGCTCACATTTGTTAACTAGACTGTGACTGACATACTTCACCAGATTATAGTGCTGAGGTGAATCGGTAACGAGTGCAATTTACTGTTCCTTTCACCATAACACGGGTGTATACTCCAAACAGTTGTAAAATTGAAGTTTTGCGACGGAAACTAGCGTTTGTATTAGGGATGGGCACGGTTATTTGACTATCCAAACGGACGTTAGTATTCGATTACTTGGGAGACTTTTTTTTTGGGCTTTCTTTTAAGGCTTTGTCTAAAATATTTATAAATGATATGACGATGCTACATAGCCTACAAGGAAATGCCATTTGCATTCGATATTTAAATAAAACGACAGTTATGAGTGCACCCGTTTAAACAGAGACGCGTCCGTTTTTACATGTGTAGCTTGTTATTGACTGTCAATCAAAGCGGCGCTACAGTCAGAGTGGGAGATTTCTAATCGATGCAAAAATTGAACTAAAATGATATGGTGTAGGCTACAATGATCAACCAACAGTTAGGCTGTTTCATATGGAGTTGTAGATCAAAATAGCCTTGCTACTTTAGCTAGTTAGCTGGCTACTGTAGCTAGTTAGTCTTGATGAGGTCGAGACGGGCACTTCCTGATGGTATGATAACCTATGGCAGCAGCAAGTTTATCTAACTCTCTCTCTAGCTCGTGCCCGCTTTGTCACTCGTGCCCGCTTTGTCACTCGCGCGCTCTCATTCTAATTCAGATTGCTTTATTGGCATGAAACGCAATTTGTAGATACTGCCAAAGCAGTATAGTGGTACAGCATTTCAGTAAATACAGGACAATGCAATGTGGATAATGAAAGTTAATTTCAGTAGTAATATTAATCGTTGACAGTACATATCATGTATACAGATACTGCTGTTGCATTGTGTAATCTTCGGTCGATACATTGAATTAAATTAAACGATCATAAAAGAATGGCTAATAAATCAACAACAATATACATGGTTACACTATATTACTTGTATGTTATATACAATGTAAATTCTTAAGGGAATTAATGGTCATAGGATGTCTCTCAGCCTATGGCAATCATACAGCCAAGTTTAGTTGTTTACTTGAAGAGATCTACCTATCAAAACTCACAGCCCCTCTCTTCCAATTTATTGTGGCTATAAAATTCCAGAAAATTGTGCAGTGAATTCTGCTAGATGAAAAGCCAAAATTAGTATGACATCTGGGCATTTACAGCATAATAGACTTTTGAGAATGTGCATACTTTAAAACAATTTTTTGTGTGTGTACTCAAACGGTCTACAGCCAGTATGGGTATTTGGACACGGCCCCTGAGTTGACCGTTCATGTGAACACTTATCGACCAGTATCCACTTTCAAGCCAATTGTAGAAAGCTCTTCAGCCCTGGCTTTCTGGCTTTGCAAGGAAGCGCTCAGACATTCCATGAGAGAATTACCTCCAACTGGGCTGAGTGGATGAACTCCTCTCTGATCATTAGGATCCACACATACCAATCACTCTAATGCTGGGAAATTACAGACCAGGGCAATTATCAGCAGGGCGAGTTCTACAGAGGCAGCCTCCAGGCAGCCCATCTTTTTTTAAATGACTCCAATCAGAGTCATATTACAACTTTGGCAAAATGATTAAGATCCCTGGTGTTTTGTAGCATTCAGAGAAACGATGTCTTCTCAAGAGGACTGGAGAGGCATTTTACGGTTCAGAATTTGTGCTTGATAAGGAAAAAACAAAAGCTCACAATTTAACTTGATTATGGCTATATCTCCATGGAATTTGTCTCTTAAATTGATCCACCATCCCAAATGTTGATTGTCCCTGGTATGTACTGTATAATGCTAATTAAGTGGGTGCTTAAATTTGTCCTATTTCAGACATGTACAAGTGTTTTTTTTTTGTGTTTTTTTTGCATACAAAGTATCAGTCAAAGGTTTAGACACCTATTCTTTCCAGGGTTTCTCTTTATTTGTACTATTTTCTACATTGTAGAATAATAGTGAAGACAACTATAACATAACACATGGAATCATGAATCATATTTGATTACTTTATTTCATTCCAAGTCACCTCATTTCTATAAAGCTGCTGTCTGACAAATCACTATTTTAGTAGTTCGTCAAAGTAAATAAGGCATACTTTTATGACTGCTGAATACCAATCACTTAGGTCATGTATTTTCAGGCAGAGATACCTCACGATGCAGCCTGCGCTCTATCCTGTGTAGGCGAGCAATGGATTATGGTCATTGTAGTTAATTACCGCTTTTTCTGCACTATGTTGGATATTGTTATTTTGGTAACTCCTTACTACACTGAACAAAGTATAAATTAAACATGTAAAGTGTTGGTCGCATGTTTCATGAGCTGAAATAAAAAATCCCAGAAAGGTTTTATATGCGCAAAGATTTTAATTTCTCTCAAATTTTGTGCACACATTTGTTTGTATCCCTGTTAGTGATCATTTCTCCTTTTGTCAATATAATCCATCGACCTGACAGGTGTGGCATATCAAGAAGCTGATTTAAACAGCATGCTCATTACGCAGGTGCACCTTGTGCTAGGGAACAATAAAAGGCCACTCTAAAATTGGCCATTATCTCACACAACGCAATGTCACAGATGTCCCAAGTTTTGAGGGAGTGTGCAATTGGCATGCTGACTGCAGGAATGTCCACCAGAGCTCTTCCCAGAGAATTTAATGTTAATTTCTCAACCATAAACCACCTCCAATGTCGTTTTAGAGAATTTGGCAGTACGTCCAACTGGCCTCACAACTGCAAGCCACGTGTAACCACACCAGCCCAGGACCTCCACATCAGGCTTCTTCGCCTGCGGGATCGTCACGGAGGAGTATTTCTGTCTGTAATAAAGCCCTTTTGTGGGGAGAAACTCTTTCTGATTGGCTGGACCTAGTTTTGGCTCCCAAGTGGGTAGACCTATGCCCACCCATGGCAGAGCCCCTGCCCAGTCATGTGAAATCCATAGATTAGGGCTAATCTATTTATTTCAATTGACTGATTTCCTTGTGTCAACTGTAACTCAGCAAAATTGAAATTGTTGCTTTTATTTTTGTTCAGTATACATCCCACAGTTCGGGCTTGATCTGATTTATCTCTAGAGAAACTCCATTGTGCTCTCAGAAAAAACAAAGGAAATGGAATTCAAATAATTGAACATGTGAAGTCAATTTTGTTTTTTAAAAACCCCCCCAAAAAACCAAATGGTTGGGTAATTCCCCAGAACTATCTACCATGCTGCTCTGTGTTAGTGGTGGGACCTTATCTGTTATTGCTTTATTGACCTCTGTCACCTGCTGTTTACTCCCATGATGAACTGGGAATGGAAACGTGCAGGGAGCCCACTGGCTTAGTAACATAATGACAGGGCCAGCCTATTTACTTCTATTCATATGACTCCATTTAATCGCAGAGACCGACCAGGTATTCCCTGCAAAGGAGTGTGTAGCATAAACCTTGCCGATTCCATTTTTTACCCTCGGCAACATATTTCGAATAAGCAATTTCCGCTATAGGCATTGACCTCCTTCCCATTCCCCTTTTGCCACGTTCTTATTTGTTTACTACAGTTTTCCTACCACTACCTGAGCCTAACCTCCAATTGTGGATTAACAACGCTGGCTGGACATTGTGCCCTGTGCCAGGCTGTCACTCACTGCCACCTCTGGGGACCCGCAGAAGGAGCAACCAGGCTACCGTGGCGCCTCTCCCACTCTCGCTGCTCTTATTCCCACTTACCTCCATGTGCATAGTACTGCTTGGCTAGCCTCGATCTCGGGCCCTGTTTTGCACAGTCATGTGACATACCTGGATTTGAACCTTTTTCATCAAACTGTCACCTTTTGTTGTCAGATGGTTCAGGAGTATCATTTTTATTTTAGTCATTTAGCAGACACTCTTATCCAGAGCGACTTAAAATTGGCGCAGTTATCTTAAGATAGCTAGGTGAGACCACGTATCACAGTTGTAACAAGTACATTTTCCCTCAATAGTTATCAACAAAGTCTGTGCTAGTAGGAATTGACCAAAGTAAACAATAACAAGTTGAAACAGAAATCATACTCTGCTGGTCTTGTAGAAACAGTAGAGGTCCCTTCCCAGCTATAAATGGAGACCATAGCTTGAATTTTTTTTGGTGCAATTCTCATTTCTGAATATGGTTTAAAATACAGGATCAAATATTTCTGTCACATGATTGCGCAAAACACAGGATCCTGTCTATTACACATTTTTACTGTGCTGCTCCTCCTGCTTGGAGGAGCAGGAGACTGGGAACAGGAGAAAAGGGGCAAGGTAGAGTCTTGTTCTTGTATTGAAGCTGCCAAAAGCGTCGGTGGTAGGAGAGGAGTCGCCGCCGATGGCACTCTTATCTGGTAGTTCTATGAACACTAATTTGTCAAGTACACACGGCAGCGTCGCACTCTCTCATCCCTCCCTTCCTCCCTCCTTCCCAGAAGCACAGGCCTCTTGTTTGAGCTCTCTCTCATTTCCTTTGGTTTCTCATCTCATTTCAAACCTGACACCACAGGGGCAACGCTTTAGCCGAAGGTTGGCCTGAAAACATTTCGCTGCGCTGTGATTGGATATACAAACAGATTATGCAGCCCGCTGCTGAATCCTAACCCGTTTTCTTTCCCCTTCCACTAGATGGAGTGACACTACTTGTGACGTGTTCAATTATGCTAAATCAATGGCCACTTGGAGATGAATCATTACCATTTTATTTCTTATTGTATAACTCATGCGAAAAACATAACGAGCACAGTATTCATATTGCCATATTCACTATGCAATTTTATAAATGTCAAACAATCAATTTGATAATTTCATTTGTTTTTTATGTTGAGATTGACATCTGGACGGTATAGTGTACAATCCCAACCATGAACTTCATCCAGAGCAGTGTCATCACACGCCGATTACAGCTGTCTTTCTGGGAAGCCTCCAAGAGCTTTCCACAACTGGATTGTGCAGCATTTACCTTTAAAAAATATATATATATATATATATTATTTGTTATTATTTTCAAAATTATTCAAGCTCTGTTTGGTTGTTGATCATTGCTAGACAACCATTTTCTGGTCTTGCCATAGATTCTAATGCAGATTTAAGTCAAAACTGTAACATTCACTGTCCTCTTGGTAAGCAACTCAAGTGTCGATTGTCCTGCTGAAAGATGAATTCATCTCCCAGTGTCTGGTAGAAAGCAGACTGAACCAGGTTTTCCTCTAGGATTTTGCCTGTGCTCCATTTATTTTTTTATCCTGGAAAAACACCCCAGTTAACGATTACAAGCAGATCCATAACATGATCCAGCCACCACTATGCTTGAAAATATGAAGAGTGGTACTCATTAATGTGTTGTATTGGATTTGCCCAAAACGTAACACTTTGTATTCAGGACAAACATTTAATTGCTTTGCCACATTTGTTTTTGCAGTATTACTTGAGTGCCTTGTTGTGAACAGACTACATATTTTGGACAATTTGTATTCTGCACAGGCTTCCATTTCACTCTGTCAATCTAGTATTGTGGAGTAACTACAATGTTGTTTCATCCTCGATTTTCTCCTATCACAGCCATTAAACTAGGACTGTTTTAAAGTCACCTTTGGCCTTGTGGTGAAAACCCTGAATGGTTTCCCTCCTTTAGATGAGGTTGTCATTAAAAACCACTATTGCTCACACTAACTTTTTAAGCAAAAGTGAACTGCTGAACTTATGTAGACTTGCCATAACAAAGCGGTTGAATACTTATTGACTCAAGACATTTCAGCTTTTCATTTGTAAAAACAAAAATACAATAAAAACATAATTCCACTTTGACATTATGGGGTATTGTGTGTAGTAGACCAGTGACAATCTCAATGTAATCCATTTTAAATTCAGACTGTTACACAACTAAATGTGGATAAAGTCGAGGGGTGTGAATACTTTCTGACGGCACTGCACATATAACTAGGAATAAAGTCACATAGTAAACAGTAGCAGCAACATATGTGATGAGTCAAAGTTAGTGCAAAAAGGGTCAATGCAGGTAGTCCGGGTATCTATTTGGTTAACTATTCAACTAACTCTGTCTTATGGCTTGTGTGGAGAAGCTGTTTAGGGACCTGTTGGTTCCAGACCTGGTGCATTGGTACCCCTAGTCTATGACTTGGGTGGCTGGAGTCTTAGACAATTTTTAGGGCCTTCTTCTGACACCGCCTGGTATAGAGCTCCTGGATGGCAACCAGTCAAGGTGCTCTCCATGGTGCAGCTGTATAACTTTTTGAGGATCTGAGGGCCCATGCCAAATCTTTTCTGCCTCCCGAGGGGTAAGAGGTGTTGTGGTGCCCTCTTCATGACTGTGTTGGTGTGTTTTGGACCATGATAGATGTTGAATTATGACTTTAATCACAACAAGGTAGACATGTACGCTCTGGGGTCTCATTTTCTGTGCTTCCCGTTAGCGGAGTGATGCGAATTGCCCTCAACGTCTCCCTATCAAAATTAGTCATAAAAACAAAAACAAATGGCTGGTGTGTTGTTACATTGACAATAATAACAGTTTAGGCCTAGATAACATGGCTGGGGTGCTCAGGGGGCACTCTGTTCTTAATGCTTGTACTTTTGATTTGAGGACTAGCAAAGGCTTTATACTTTCAATGCTTGTTGTACATGCATTATGTATGCAGCTAACCCTCGACTGGTTCTCAACTCTGGAGTGTCGTATTTCAGCATCACACTTAGCTTGATGTAATATTTCAACCTGCTCCACTTTATGTGATTTCTAAGTAAAGTTGCAAATAGAGTATATGAGATGCCTTCCCCTTGCCTTGTGGCTTTTTGGATGTCGTCTCTGAATTGTTTATGCGTTGTTGCAGCCAAGAGACATTTCAGGCCATCATGTCTTGGCACTTATTAGGACGGCTCCACTGCCACATTTTAATGTTTTGATCTCATTCTCTTTAATGAATTGGGTTGTTCCCTAAAATGAGCCCCTTTAAGTGGAAATTGTGTACAAATATAGAATTTTAAAAGCCTGTTTATATTAAATGAAGTGCCCTTTTTAATATAGACGACATGGAAAATTCAATAAATCTGACATGTCCCTCTGTGCATCCTCTGACTTCTAGGAAGTGTTTTAACCCACTTCAATCCAACTTTTCTCCAAGTTTCGCTGTCATTATCAAACCTTAGTTATTTTGTTGCTTTGACAGTTATTTCTGAAGATCATTTATTGCATGTTATTAGTGATTCATTTTAAGGAAGAAAAAAAACTTGTTCCACATTTTCAAGTCAACCTATTTACGTGAGCTGAACTCTTGTTTCAATATGGTGAAACTATTCATTTGTACGTTTTTATTTTTTAAAATTTTAAAACACATTGAACATATAATACTCAAATCCTAGTGTGAAAGCAGGTGAGCTCAGCTGGTTCTACTCTTTCGACATTTTCTGGTGTTTTGTGATAAAGTAAGCGGTGTCGAATATTACACGTCAGACAGGCTAGACATTTTTTAACATTACATTTTTTTGTGAAGCTTGCATTCAATTGCCCCGCCCTGTTGCACACCTCAAGCTTCCGTTCCCCCTGTCACAAAAGGATTTATGGCTGATATAAGATGACGTCGTCAACCCTGTTACTTTATTTGGTCCTTAATAGGCACTTTATTTCACTTATTTAACATCTTGAGATGGTGAAGAGTGCGTTTTATTAAGTTGAACGTGCTCTTTATGACAATGTTAACATTTGTTGAAATAAAAAGTTTTTTGTGTTTTTTTCCCCCCACAAAGTTACACTTCTCAAAAGGCACCCAATTGGTGGAACAAACCCAATTTGCATTTGGTTTGCACACTTTCCTCTCACTTGTCCCTTTTTCTAGTCATATTCCTATCAGGTTAGTTAGCCCTATTTCCTGCAAGGGCTTTATATTGGGTGAGAGGCTATTGATGTTCTGGGGATTGTTTTTCTCACAGATGCCCAAATAGACTGAGGAATGTTGTGATGAATATCAACGTGTGGTGGTTGCCGCTGCGAGCCAGTGCCATGCTCTTCCAGCTTCGATGAGAAGTGCCGTGGATAAATCCAAGGCGATTCCCCATCTTCTCTCGTGTGTCAGAAGCAGTTGTGCGCCCTGTCGAGAAGCCAATTAAACTTGAACCAAGCCACAGTGCGAAGATAAATGTGTTTAGTATTTTGACTGGTTTGTGTCACCGACCTTCCTAGCCTTTTGTTAAACTGTAGCATAGCCACGGTCTCAATTTTCCCCTAAACCACAAAAATCCATTGTAAGACTATTTAAGATGTTAGCGTTTGGCCTTGTTTTTAAAATACAATATGCAAAGAGCATCTCTGTTTTGTCTCTGGTTGGTTGAGATTCTGGGTTTTTAGAGAATGCATCAGTGCTCCATCTCGTCTCTCTCGCGCCTTTTCTATCAACTTCTCTCTCTCTCCTTGTCTCCCGCCTTCCCCGCTCAGACACTCTGTGGCCATGTGTCTGCTCAAATGAGATGCTCACACATCTGCTCCCACACGCCTGCCTGCATCTCCCGCGCCTGCCTGCATCTCCCGCGCTTGCCTGCATCTCCTGCGCCTGCCTGCGTCTCTTGCGCCTGCCTGCGTCTCTTGCGCCTGCCTGCGTCTCTTGCGCCTGCCTGCGTCTCCCGCGCCTGCCTGCGTCTCCCGCGCCTGCCTGCGTCTCCCGCGCCTGCCTGCGTCTCTCGCGCCTGCCTGCGTCTCTCGCGCCTGCCTGCGTCTCATGCGCCTGCCTGCGTCTCATTCGCCTGCCTGCGTCTCATTCGCCTGCCTGCGTCTCATGCGCCTGCCTGCGTCTCATGCGCCTGCCTGCGTCTCATGCGCCTGCCTGCGTCTCATGCGCCTGCCTGCGTCTCATGCGCCTGCCTGCGTCTCACGTGCTTGCTCAGATTGTTTTTAGTATGAAGCACCTAGCTAAGCAGTGCATTGGAAATGTACTCAAACCCCTTTACTTTTCCACATTTTTACTCTAAAATGTATGAAATATTTTTTCCCTCATCAATCTACACGCAATGCCCCATAATGACAAAGCGAAAACAGGTTTACATTTTTTTTGTAAATGTATTCAAAATGTAAAAAACTAACCTTATTTACATATCTATTCAGACCCTTTGCTAAGAGACTCGCTAAGAGATATTTCTACAACTTGATTGGAGTCCACCAGTGGTAAATTCAATTGATTGGACATGATTTGGGAAGGAACACACCTGTCTATATAAGGCCCCAAAGTTGACAGTGCATGTCAGAGCAAAAACCAAGACATGAGGTTGAAGGAATTGTCCATAGACCTCCAAGACTGGATTGTGTCAAGGTACAGATCTGGGGAAAGGTACCAAATAATTTCTGCAGCATTGAAGGTCCCAAGAACACAGTGGCCTCCATTAATCTTAAATGTATGAAGATTGGAACCACCAAGTCTCTTCCAAGAGCTGGCCGCCCAGCCAAACTGAGCAATCGGGGGAGAAGGACCTTGGTCAGGGAGGTAACCAAGAACCCGATGGTCACTCTGACAGCGCTCCGGAGTTCCTCTGTGGAAAAAACAACCAATTCTGCAACACTCCACCAATCAGGCTTTTATGGTGGAGTGGCCAGACAGAAGACACTCCTCAGTAAAAGGCACATGACAGCCCGCTTAGAGTTTGCCAAAAGGTGCACAAAGTACTCCCATAACATGAGAAACAAGATTTGCGTCACATCTGGAGGAAACCTGGCACATCCCTACGATGAGACATGGTAGTGGTAGTATGCTGTGGGGATGTTTTTCAGTGGCAGGGACTGGGAGACTAGTCAGGATCAAGGGAAAGATGAACAAAGCGAAGTACAGAGCTCCTTGATGAAAGCCTGCTCCAAAGTGCTCAGGACCTCAGACTGGGGTGAAGGTTCACCTTCCAACAGGACAATGACCATAAGCACACAGCCAAGACAACGCAGGAGTGGCTTCGGGACAAGTCTCTGAGCCTCCTTGAGTGGCCCAACCAGAGCGCAGACTTGAACCCGATCGAACATCTCTTGATAGACCTGAAAGTAGCTGTGCAGTGACACTCCCCATCTAACCTGACAAAGCTTGAGAGGATCTGCAGAGAAGAATGGGAGAAACTCCCCAAATACACGTGTGACTGGCTTGTAGCGTCATACCCAAGAAGACTTGAGGCTGTAATTGCTGCCGATGGTGCTTCAACAAAGTACTGAGTAAAGAGTCTGAATACCTATCACATTTACATATTTCAGTATTTTATTTTTAATACATTTGCAAAAATGTCTAAGCCTGTTTTTGCTTTGTTATTATGGGGTATTGTGTGTAGATTTAGGGAATAATTATTATTTGTCTTTTTTTTTGGTCAAGATGGCTGTGGTCAAGATGGATGTCCAGTACATTGTAGCTCCTTTTCTGTTCGTCTGTTGGAGTATCACGGATAACCTTTTTTTATTGCCATTTTAAAGTCTGGGGAGGTGCCCCTCCTATTGTGACTTTTTGTGTCCTTTATTTTAATCTGATGGACAGAATTATGGTTTGCCTTAAAGGAACGAAGGTCATATCAGACCCATGTTTGTCTCTGCAGCATTACTGCTGTCGTTAGATTTCCTAACCTTGTTTTATCACCCTTTGGGGGAAAAAAGAGTCTTAATGTATTATTAGATTCTCAGTCCATCTTCTTTCCTTGCGCAGAGAAGGCTATTTTGTTGGTTCTAGTCCAAGTTAAATGATGACGAACAAGGGATGTACTTGACCATGAGAGTACGAGGAGAATGGGGGGAGGGAGAGACATGGAGGAGTAGTTTAAAGCAACACATACTCGCTCAACACTGGGGACATTAGACATAAGGATAATCGTGACATCTCCCACATCAATCATACCAGTTGACCGGAGCCTAGCGGTAATTGGAATCAGTAGCGTGGGGATTTGGTCTCTGCTCTGGGTGCTGCCCACACACTAGAGAGGATTGAGGAGCAGATTAAAGTGACGAGAGGTCAATGTTAAAAATCTGGGAAAGGGACGTTGGGGCCGGGAATTCCAATATAAATGTAAAGCAGACTGGGTGCAAAAGTATAGGGCCGTCCTGCTCCATTTGAGCACACCGTTGCGCTCAGGTCGACAGTGACACACGTGTACGCGCACATACGCGAATGGAAATGTCTGTGCCGTCACCGCAAATCTCTTTCCACTCACAAACCGGATATGCCTCTGACAATGATGGACACGATCTTGGTTCAGCAGGAGTATGACTGTCCATGGACTGCTTAAAACACATCTAAGGGATGTAGGCCACAATAAGTGATTTTTATGCTTTTCAGACAGCTTGGTAAACAATGTGGCTAAATAAACGGGAGTACATCATTAGAAAAAGGAGTGAGGACAGGGTTGCTTCCTCGGTGCTCTCTGCTAGATTTGTTCTAATCCATCAAATTGCCTTTGTGCTTCTCCAAGTCAGACCCGTTTTGAATACATCCTAAAAATCCTCTCCTTTCACCAAGGGATTATGTCTGGGTCTTCTTTTTATTTCCCCCACCAACTAGGAACACAACCAACCACACACAAAGAAACCTAGCACATCCTTTTAACTCGGTTTCACGCTGTCCCAGGCCAGGGCCTTTCTCACAGCACAACCACGTGGAACCAGGTTAGATTTTTAATGGGGTTTGTGGGTCGCCGAGTGCACCTGCCCTCTGTCTCGCGCAAGCCGCTCACAAGGGAATGCAGGAGCCTAGCTCAGCAGGCTCGCCACCACAACTCAGTGTTATTTAAACTTCCATTATGGGTATGAAGTGGGAACTGTCAGACCTATACTGTATGGAATCCCATCACAATGAAGAAGCTGCATGACAAACAGCTGGGCCTGCTCCTGTCACAGCCACGTCAGGATTATTCCCTCCCCGCAAATCTAATATGTCTCCACCTCTCTCTCTCCCGCACTCCCCCTTTTCCTTGGACCACAGCACAGCTGTGGATTTTCCAATCTATCACACTCCCTGACTCGTCCTACATTCTAGAAAATGACACCCTGAGATTCATTATATGATTCAATCATGTATCTGGGAACGTAAGTGAGGGGGTTGCTCGGCCCCAGGCTTTCCTTTTAGAGTAGCTTCCATTGGTGACTGCCCTCCTGACTAGCTGGCTCGGCTTCATTTCAGGCCCTGGAAAACAGGGCTGTTTTTGAGTTGCGTTCAGGGACGTGAGTTGGTATTGGACAGAAGTCGGGCACACGTTTTTGTTTGTGAGCAGTTTAAATTGAGTTCTGGACTTTGGTTTTGGCCGCCTGAGGGCTGTTCCTAGTGCGTGCATGTCATTTGTCCATTCCTGGAACTCTAATCATATTTAATATCCATTTTCACTAGCTTTCTGCTCACTACAATCCATCTCTAGTCATGCTGCTCCTCTCCTTTCTCCAAGTGCAATCTGGAGTTCTCCGACCTGCCCCCATCTATCCCGTCACACACACACAGGTTGACTCAAGACCATGTCACGGATACTCTTGTTATGTTCTCTCATGTACTCTTATATTGAATTCTAAACTGGTGTCTTGGAAGCCAATTTCGATTTGTGTGTGTCTTCAGATGTGCCAGCCCAATTTGGATTTCCTTTTTACAGCGATGCGTAGTTTGATCGCAGGAGAGGTGTCGGAATTATGGGTGTCTTGTCTTTGTCCATGTTTTTATTGGGATTGATTCCAAAAACAACCCTATTACCATGTTTCTCTTGGCTCTCGCTTATGCACTCTCCAGTCTGAGTTTACCTTCCTCCTTAACGCCCTGGTTCCTGTGTTCTCTTCTCCCCTCAGTGCTTGACATGGCTCGCCACGTGCCCCTGTACCGGGCGCTGCTGGAGCTGCTGAGGGCCATCTCCACCTCCACGGCCCTGGTGCCCCTGCTGCTGCCTCTGTCAGGAGACCCCAGCCAGGAGGAAGAGGAGGAGGGAAGCTCAGAGGGACAGACGTCTGTGGGCATGCTGCTGGCCAAGATGAAGACCTGCGTGGACACCTACACTAACCGCCTCAGGTGGGGACTTAAACGGACAGAGTAAGAACATGCAACACAAGCAAAGAATAAAGCCTCACTGCCCATGTAATCAATGTAAATTGATGGTTTCTGCCGCGGATTAGCGTTTCAAGGGGGTTCGATCCTGGGCCAGCCTCCTCACTGGTCTCTAGACCGTGAGTCATCAGCAGTAGTGAGCCTGTAGACCTGACCTGTGGGCCTGTGAGCATCCATTATTAATCACAGCCCCAAAGTGTGCAGGAAGTCCATGTTATTCTGCTTCATCAGCACAATTAACAGTTTGTGTAAAGGATCCTTAACCCCCTCCCATATATCTCCCCCCACCATCCAGCCCAGTGCTGAGCTTTACGCAAAGACCGTAGCAGGACACTTCAGAGGAGCCGAGGCACTCTTAACCTCTTCCTAGCCTCTATGCTAGCGACACACATCCGCCCAGTGCGCGGAATCCTCAGTATTCCGTGGGATCCCATCCGAGGAGTCAATATTTAAAGGATGTGAGCCATGCGTGGTTAGTCGTGGAGACGTATCAAACCGTTCCAGCACATGTACGATTCCCACAGACATGCATGTCTCCTCCCTGGTGGCATGTTATGAATTTAATGCTCCAGCTGGGTGTTATTTTTAGAAGGCACAGCCCCCTCCCTCTTGAATGTCCCACCAACAAACATGCCAAGACCCATGACAGTTTTTTTCAAATGTACAGCAGAATAGCCAATCCACCCTGGGAGACTGACAGACCTACCTGGTGGTCTGTACCCCTGCTGCTTATCAGCAACACACTTAGGATTACTGTCTGAGGGTGGTCCAGCATGAAGCTGTGGTTTCTTCACCAGTGATGGGGGCGGGGAT
Source organism: Oncorhynchus clarkii lewisi (assembly GCF_045791955.1). Classification (NCBI taxonomy): domain Eukaryota; kingdom Metazoa; phylum Chordata; class Actinopteri; order Salmoniformes; family Salmonidae; genus Oncorhynchus; species Oncorhynchus clarkii. The sequence goes on from NC_092169.1 coordinate 9,917,329, forward strand.
GAGGAAGAAAAATGCCCTGCTATCGGCTCCGTCAGGCCTCGGCGATAATGCATTCATAAGCATCATATCCACAGGCATTACATCAGGCTGGACTCTGAGGGCTGAGGTCCGGACACACCGAGAGAGTTTTAATGAAAGCAGGGCCTTGGGGCGGTTGGGACAGCTGGGCATCCACAGCAGAGCGTTAGGCATTCTCTTCAACTGTCTCTCCCCATCTGTGTCCAGCCTGCCAAGGCATGTGTTGGCCGCCTGGCCTGCAATGGAATGGAATGAAATGGCCGATGAGGACGGGGGGGGGGGTGGTTGGTGACAGAAGACCTTCGCTGACTGTCCTTGGTGGAGCAGAGGGGCGAGAAAGGGGAGGGAACTTGGCGGCTGTTCAACTTCACAAAAGGTCATGTGGAAAGTGTCTTTTTCAGCCACCCATCAGCAAGGCCGCGGAATCCATCCTCCTCTCAGCTCCCACTGCGTTTTTATGCACAAGGTTAAAGGACTGTTTTAACGTCCCTCGTGTATTTCAGCCACCTCTGGGGTTTTCCACTTAACCCAGGAGTTTTGATGCAGGGACTTATTTTAATTTTAACTGGGATGAAAGTAGGGAGGTTTTTTCAATGTCTATGCTTACCTAGTTGTGAGCGCCAAATTATTTATTCTGCAAGTCTTCACACAACTGGTTAAAGTATTCATGGCACCTGGACAAGAGGAATGGTGTCCTTGCCACTTCGTTACATTTGTCTGAACATTGGGTCAGATGGTCTTTGCTTCTTGGGTTTGAGGCTTCACCGTTGGATGCACACCCCTTTAACAGAGCATGAAAAATACTGGGAATGGGCATATCAATTTTGCTCCCGGATTGTGGCTCACTGGGCAATATGCTCCTTTTCAGATGGACACGGGTATCATCTACAGAACCGCCCGAAATGTTTAATTGTTGCACTGTAGAGCAGTCCTTAGGACCATTGAACATTTCTATTCCCATCAGTAATTTTGTCGCCTCAGATTTCTTTCCGTGATTGACTGCAATGCAAGTAAATTAGCGATATATGTCACTGCAGGCAGGGATTATGTTGATTTACTGAACTCCTCTTTTTGTTATTCAGGTCAAAGAAAGACAAGGCAAAAGGCGTGGTGAAGCCTGATAGCTCAGACCCAGAGCCTGAGGGCCTGACCCTGCTGGTGCCTGACATCCAGAGGACGGCTGAGATTGTCTACGCTGCTACCACCAGCCTACGGCAGGCAAACCAGGGTAAGGCTGACCGCACACACGTCGCTCTCTGGCCTAGGGCCAAACCGAGCAAGGGGACTATTAGTCTGGACCCTCCTTGGCTTTTTTTTTACAGACATTTATTGTAATACGAAGTGACACAGTAAAATGTTAGCCAGTGCCTTTTTAAAGGTTGTCTGGTTTTGGCTCTTTCAAAAGATTTTCTCCCCCTCCCCCTGAATTATTTCAGCAGGTCCCAAATGTCTTCCCAGTCTACATTTTTCTCGCTACCTCTCCCTTTTGTCCTGTGTGTTCTTGGGACAAGGACAAGAAAATGGGTCTCTTAAGTTTAGTCTCCACAAGTACAAATTCCCTGGGCTGTCATTGACTTGGAGCCTTTTAAGTCTCAATTTGATCTTAATCAAGGAAACGCGTCCTGTTTTAGGCCTGAACGTCCTTTACCCAACTCCAACCCCACTCTGTCAGTGACAGGTTAAATGTTAACCCGTTCTCTTACATCGCTTTGATGCTAAATAGAGACGTTGGTCCTATTGTGGCCACCTGTTGTCCCACAGGTCCCATGCAGCCCTACTGTCTGCGTCCCCACGGTGCAGGGAGACCCATAGTGCAGACAATCACGAGAAGGACAGGAGGGTTCAGTAGTGAGAGGGCATCGGGTCATAAAACCCGCTGTCAGGGAGCTCCTGCCAGCCGTTACTCACCGTTGCTGAAGAAAGCTGCCAACAGATGCATCTGACGTATGATTGACCGTAACGCCCCCTCCCCCCCGGTGGCTCTCTTGTAGTCAGCCACATCAATGGCGCTCTATTGGGGGTTGGGGGCGGGAATGCGCAGATCAATGCAGCCGTCACTTTACACAAGGAAATTCATATGATAATGGCCACTGGATTCATGTTCCAAAAGGGAATGGGCAGCATAGAGGGCTGGACCGATATGCGTTTTGTTTTAATTAGTCTTTAAAATGGCCCAGCGGCAGGCTTACGAAGAAGGCGGGCGTTTAAAGCTCTGTTCCTACAGCCTAGTATTAGACTGGTTAAACTGGGAAACTGTTCCAAGAAATATTGATATCCAACGCTAACGTGCCAACAGAACTGAGAGTAAATAAAGTATCGACGCCCCCCCCCTTGCATCCTAAGTCTGGTCGTAATAGGCCAGTAAAATGCACCAGTAATTTAATGGGAGGTACATCTGTCCAGGTAGCAGTAACTAAAGCAGAGGATGAGAGCGGAGCTGGGGTGCTATAAATAGACCGTTAATTATGTGAATGCATTAACTGCTTTCTACCCCGTCTCTCGACTGTCGGTGCGAAAATTGGTGGCCGTTTCCATTGTCATTTGTCTTGGACATGGTTTAGCTGTCGACAAGACCCAGAAGAAATTGGAGGGTAGGGGGTGTGAGAATCTCCCAACGGATTGCAGATTCATTCATCAATATGAAGGTGAAAATGGGAGGATAAGGAGGTCTGACAAACCCTGCCATTACCTGCGAATGCCATCATATTCTGAGATAATCTTGTTGCGCCGAAGAGGAATATGGCTTGAATATGACTTTTTGTGTTTTCGATGTTAATCGATTTAGTCGGCGTGGACTAGGTAGTAATATCAATGAAGCGGTGACCTCAGCAGTCCTTTATCACAGTGTGGTTGGTGTGTTTGTTTGCCAGGAAGATTCATGTAAAGATGGTAGGTCTGGATCCAGATGCAGGCGGGACACAGCAGTAAGCCGGGCTCTCAAACAGGGATGACTTTGAACCTGCCGTGGTAACAAGGTTTTCTTTTTATCTTTCCCTCCATCAGAGAGGAAGTTGGCCGAGTCCTCGAAGAAGGCAACAACCAGACCCAAACCCATGTCCATCCTACGCTCACTAGAGGAGAAGTACGTGGCCATCATGAAGAAGCTCCAGTTTGGTGAGTGCTTTTAAGTTTCTGTGCAGTTTGTGTTCAATGTGTGGTGTACATTTGGGCCAGTTGTGGTTTGGTGGGTACCGTATGTTGGAAATGTGGAACTGTTTCTTTTCAAGACAGAGGAGGAATGCTTAGACATACTAGAGGCAGGGCTCTTCACTCTGAGGCTGGCTGTCAGTTGGTCCCTCCCTCAGTGCACGTAATGCCCAGAACACAGCAGCAGCACAGCCCCAAACCCCCTCCTACCCCTTTCTGAAATGATAGATAACGCAGTCCTGCCGCCTGTCTGCAGGGAGGAAGGTATTTTCTGTCTGTCACTTCTCATCCTGCCACGCCGTGGTTGATTACGGGACTTTTGTTGTGCCTCAATAGATTTTTTTTTGCGCACGGCACACGTCTAAAGTAACCGCAAGTGACATGAATGTAAACGGACTTGCTCTGGCCCAAGTACAAGAGCGAGACGGTCGACGAGCCACGGTATCAAGGCAGGAACCCTGGTGTGGAATATGATTAAAGGACGTAGGGGCCATGTCATTACTGAATAGAGGTTTACTGCCAGATACATGTGTACTCGTTCATCCAAGTGGGAGGATATTTGCATGATATGCCAACAGGGTGTTTGTTTCATGCCTTTTTATTATTTTGATGTGTAGTGAACCATTTTGAAAGTGTTTAAACCTTCTCTCCAGCAGTCCCAGTAGCTATTGACATTAATACCTGTGCTGGGTCTCTCCCTGGCAGACACCTTTGAGATGGTCTCGGAGGACGATGACGGGAAGCTGGTGTTCAAGGTGAACTACCACTACATGTCTCAGGTGAAGAACGCCAGCGACGCCAACAGCGCTGCCCGCGCCCGCCGCCTGGCACAGGAGGCCGTCACGCTCTCCACCTCGCTGCCCCTCTCCTCCTCCTCCAGCGTCTTTGTCCGCTGCGACGAAGAGCGACTGGACATCATGAAGGTACAGATGCATACTGCCCTGTCCTCTACGGTCCTCTGTGCTGTACCATTTACACTCAGTCACACGTCCTGTTCTCTTAGGACTATCTTACACCTACAGTAATCAATCCACTTGATTTGATACTGTACATACCTTTCAGCATGTCTTTTACAAGCCCAAACCACCTAGCCTATCATTTCCCCTTCCCCGTTTTATACATACAGTACTAGCCACTCACATTTTACGTAATCATCTATAGAAGTGATATCTGTTCAATGGTATTCAAGGTGTTTATGAAATGCCTTTACCGGAGACCCCATCTGTCTGATTCAGAGATGCCCTCAGGGCATGATGGCCAGCTGATGATGATGATGATGCTTGTAGAAGTGAGCAGGGTGTTTCCAGTACTGTTCCAGTCAAATGGATGCCGTCTGGGGCACTAAAACCGCAGGACTTGCGCTAATTGCGGTTGTTGCAGCGCGGGGGGGGGGGGGGGGGGTTGGGGAAACGGATTTGGTCTGTTGGGGACTCTGCTTCTGGTCTTGATAGCCTATGGCTTCGCGTTCCAATGCCGTCATTGAAAGTCTTACTCATTTTCCAATGACGTTTAATACATGGCCTTGACCCCTTTTCTGATTAATGGAAAAGTCTCATTTGGTAAATGTCAAAACCCTCGTCTGCTAGGGTTCTATTTCTGCCGAGAACACAACTTTTTCCTTAGCAGCACAAGAACGGGCCACAAGTTGATAGAGGCTGGAGGACGTGGTGGGACATTGTGGATGTCTAGTGACCCATCTGGGGTTGTTGCCCCCCTCATTTCAAGTGTCCCCAGGGAGCTCCTGTCCTACTGGCATAGTTTAAAAAATAAAAAAAGTTAAATAAATAAAAAATACTGCCATAAACAGTGTATCATTCTTTCACCGGGAGCGGTAGCATCAAGCTATCTTAGTAGACATTATTAGCAAAACCACTTGCTCCCGTTTTCCCACCTACTTCTCTGGGAAGCGCACTAAAAGTGTCTGAATGTTAATGTCGAAATGTAGTTACCGCCTGAGTGACACTTGGTGCCCTCAAGCTATCTTGCGAGCGCTCTGCTGGTTTGGATAGGCATGCTACTCCTCACACCTGACGCTGCTGAGACAGGGGTCAGTCAGTCGGTGTTTGACTCTCACCTTTCCCACACATCCTCTCCCTCTCTCACATACACCAACTACCTACCTACAGTGTGTCCACGTCCTCTTTACCGTCACACGTCTTCTCGTATCTTCCTACCTCTCTCCCCCGGATCAGTGATTCTTTGATTTTTTTTATTTATTACTATTCTGTGTCTTGTTCCTGTTCCACGCTGCCTGCTTCACTCTGCCTCTACTCCTCCTCCCCCATCAGCAAGCTGCTCTCTTCAGCTGGCAGCGTGGCCAGCTCTCCCCCTCCTCCCCTCCCCATTCTCTCCTTCTCTTCAGCTGGCAGCGTGGCCAGCTCTCCCCCCTCCTCCCCTCCCCATTCTCTCCTTCTCTTCAGCTGGCAGCGTGGCCAGCTCTCCCCCTCCTCCCCTGCCCATTCTCTCCTCTTCAGCTGGCAGCGTGGCCAGCTCTCCCCCTCCTCCCCTCCCCATTCTCTCCTCCTCTACAGCTGGGAAAGCTAACCTCCCTGAAACTTCACTCAGACACCTTGTTTGTTGATGCAAGAACACAGGACACTCCCAGGATCTCCCCCTCTCCCCCTTCAGGGATGAAAGGGGATATTCACAGTTTTGATCTCACAATGTGACAGCTGTGTAGAGCCAGCCGCACCTCCCTAACCAGCCATAAGCCTACTCTGCTGCTTCTCTCCGTCCGTTCTCTCTGCCCATCTCCCATCGGTTTTTAAATGTTATTTAGCCGTGATGGTGATCTTGGGGTGTGCAGACAGTGATGGGGTTTTGTTATGGATATGTAGATATATTTTAATTTGGCCTGTAAGGACTAGGCTTCACTGTGGCGCAGCCTCGGAGTGCCACTGCCAGAGAAAAAACGGAGCACAGGGACGGTCATGCTTGCGCCTTAACGTCACTGAAAGCCTTGCGTTTCAAGCCAAACCCCATTCTATCGCAAATTGGCGCATAATTTACGTATTTTTATGAACCATGTTGCGGGCCTTTTTACACTACTCGTTTAAGGTCGTTTTCAAGGTTGTTTGGTAACAAACGACCTTGTTTAGTCATGTTACCTGGCTAGCTAGCTAACATGGTACCCTTTGGCTATGCACACATTTGGATTGCACAGGAAAAATAGAAAAGGGATACAGAGCCTACTCTAAGAGATGCTTATGCCTACTCAATGTAATTCATTCTAAGGTAAATCTGAAGGGGGGGAAAAAAATCCATCTGATGTCCCTTAAATTCTGTTTGGTGTCTAACTTTTGGGAGCTGTGTGTGTGTGTGTGTGTGTGTGTGTGTGTGTGTGTGTGTGTGTGTGTGTGTGTGTGTGTGTGTGTGTGTGTGTGTGTGTGTGTGTGTGTGTGTGTGTGTGTGTGTGTGTGTGTGTGTGTGTGTGTGCGCGCATCCTTGCGCAAAATAGTACGCAGCATCATCTGGATATGTGTGCAACAAAAGTTCAACATTCACCTTCTGCTACCATTTCTGTCAAGCCGTCTACGCGTACAGTTTGACCCCTACGTTCGATAAATCCAACGTATGCACCACACCGAATGCACTGCAACTGCCTCTGCAAGGCAAACGCAGCGTTTTCATTGGAAGGCTGTGTGTAAAGTTGTCTGAAGAGTATGATAAAGATGGTTTCATATAAACCTGGTGTGTTTCCCCTTTCCTTACACAATGAAAATTCAGATCATTATGCATTTATGTTCCTTACTACGTTCCTCATGCCCAATCACAGGTAGGCATTTGGATATGAGTAAATCAGTTATTTTCTGCAGTAGCCCTTTCTGTTATACAGTAAAAAGTGCAGTGTTTCCCCTATACTAAATTTTAGCAGCGCCGGGCCGTCACTGCTATATAGTTGCCACCATTCGACTAGGGGATAATCTAAAATTCCCAAAATGGCATGGCATTTGGCATTTGATTTTATGAGTCACTCAGATGGCATTACAACATTACATAATCCATGGCAAAATGTGTAGAATTGCAGGAAGTTAGCTTTAAAACAGCTAAATTGTCTCTGCGGCCTCTACAGTTTGCAGTCGGAGGCTGCTCCGTTGGCCATTACCACACCCTGCCACCCCCACACTAACTTTGCCACCGCTGCTATGAAAAAAATCCTTGGGGAAACTCTGAAGCGTGAAGTTAAATTCAACGTGTTTTATTGAGTAGAGGTGTGAATATCAGGGTCAGGGTATTGTGCAGAAAGTATACAAAATGGGAACAGGCGTCCTGGGGGACAGGGCAAACCCCGATGTATCTCGATACGACTCAGTATTGTGAGACTTGGCCTGGTATCACGTCATTAGCACAATCTTGGTGTTGTGACAACCTCGTTACAGTTTTCTAGCAGTTTACACAGATTTTCTGCGTGTTTTTGTGCATATAATTTTTTGGGGGGCCCTCACCAGTTTGCATCCCTGGCCCTTCCTCCTTGGTCTAGATAGTGTCTCTCTGAGCTTGGCCCCCACAGAAACTCTGAAAGGGTTTTTGTTTTAAAAGGGAGAGCCAAATGCTCTTGAAACAAGGTCTCGGTGCAGTGGGTTTCAGATCAGATTAGCCCTCCGCTGTCAGGGCCTTCTGCGAGCGGCTAATGCAGTAAATCACAGCCCCCCCATTCGGGCATGCCATCCTTGAGGCTGAATACCTGTGACTAGCTAATAACCCGCTACTCAGCGCGCGTGAGCAAAGAACAGAGCAGAGCGGGGAGTGCGGTCTACCTCCCCACGAGGTTTTCCCCTGTATCGATCAGACCGAGCCACTTATACAGACAAAAGGTCTTTAGTTCCTGGTCACTGAAAGCACAAGGGTATTCCTGCAGAATAACCAAGATCCCTTTCCCTTATTTGATCCTTTTTGGGACCTTCCCAAGCCTGTTTGTCTGTCTGCCGTTTCTTTTGTTTTTCACTTCCTGTGGTCTCCTTGATTGATTAGCTAGTGTGGAAATGAATTGGATTTATAATAGCCACGAGATATTCAGGTGAAAAATTATGTCCTTTTGTGTCAACCACCTCTAGTGGTAATGGGTTTGTTGAAGAAAAAGGGGGGTAGTGAACTGTCATTAACCCCTTGTGGTCTGTGTGTTGCAGGTTCTCATCACTGGCCCGGCAGACACGCCGTACGCCAACGGCTGCTTTGAGTTTGACGTGTACTTCCCCCAGGACTACCCCAACTCTCCGCCCCTGGTCAACCTGGAGACCACCGGGGGACACAGCGTGCGCTTTAACCCAAACCTCTACAACGACGGGAAAGTGAGTCCCATACAGTTACTCAGGGTTAGGGGGTTGGTGAGGAGTTGGGTCAACTGCCTAGCTTTTAATCAACAGTTTAAATGTTGGGGGTTTGGTTCATTTCGTGAAAAATGTTTACCGTCCCTTCAGCTTTTGGCTTTCCACGAAAAGATGTCTAATTTGAGTGTATATTCAGCACCAGTCTGTCCAGAGTGATCCCTCTGTGGCACCATCAACCTGTTAACCTCACAGCTTGGAGTGGAGAGAGGAGAGCTTGATTTGAGTAGCCTTCCCTTCACACTAGTTTATTTTTGGTGTGTTGCCAAAATGAAAAAGAAGCACACTATTCCCCCCCCTCTCTCCCCTGGTGAAAAGCTGTGAAGGTGCTGGAGCCTGCCTCATCTGTTCTTCCTCATTAGGAAGACTCTGACAAGGAACATCTATTTTCATAATGGAAGGAGACAGCTGCTCTAAGAATTACTGTGGGCTTTCTACAGCAGAGGTAGCACTCTGGTGAGGGGGCCAGGGCAAACTGCTTCTCAGCTTTCTCTTTGATTGAGGGGTGGATGGGTAGGAGGCAGGGCCTGTGGATGTTTACCTGACAGTCATTCTCTTGTCTTCAACCCTTGATCTGTTTCTGTCTTCTCCAGGTGTGTTTAAGTATCCTCAACACCTGGCACGGGAGACCAGAGGAGAAGTGGAACCCTCAGACCTCTAGCTTTTTACAGGTGAGACAGAAATCCACTGCACTATACCTCCACCACCCTTTCTTGGGTCTGTGTTTGGTTGTTTCTGCTGTCAAAACCTGAGTCCATCTCCATCAGTTGTTGGTGATGTTTGATCATCGGCCTGTGTTTGTGACCACAGGGTGTATATTAATAGGTGGCTGTTTTGACAGATGCCATGAAAGATCCTCCATATTGTAAAGCCATTCATAGAGTTTATGTTGGCGTGTGTGTTGTTTTGAATTATTTAACTAGGCAAGTAAAATTCTTATTTACAATGATGGCCTACCTCGGGACGACGCTGCGCCAATTGTGCGCCGCCCTATGGGACTACCAATCATGTCCGGTTGTGTTACAGCCTGGAATTGAACCAGGGTCTGTAGTGACACCTCTAGCACTGAAATACAGTGCCTTAGACCGCTGCGCCACTTGGGAGCGCAAGGCAATTCCATCTCGACACCTATCACTCTGAGCTGGGCTGCTAAGGGGTTTTATCACTAGCTTTATCGTTGACTGCCCGTCTGTAGTCTGTGTCACACTGGTAGAGACCTCGGGGCAAATCTCAAATAACACCCTATTCCCTATATAGTTCACTACTTTTGAGTAGTGCACTTGCACTATATGCGAAATGGGGTGACATGATTGTCTGAAGTAGTACACTGTATATGGAATATGGTGTCATTAGAGCAACAGCCCTTGGGTCGGAATGGACAAAAGTACCCGCAAAACACCAGTCTCAACGTCAACAGTGAAGAGGCGACTCCGGGATGCTGGCCTTCTAGGCAGAATTGCAACGAAAAAGCCATTTCTCAGACAGGCCAATAAAAAGAAAATATTAAAGATGGGCAAAAGAACACAGACACTGGACAGAGGAACTCTGACTAGAAGGCTAGCATCCCAGAGTCGCTTCATCACTGTTGACGTTGAGGCTGGTGTTTTACGGGTACTATTAATAAGGCTGCCAGTGGAGGACTTGTGAGGCGTCTGTTTCTCAAACTAGACACTCTAATGTACTTGTCCTTTTGCTCAGTTGTGCACCGGGGCCTCCCACTCCTTTATATTCTGGTTAGAGCCCGTTTGCGCTGTTCTGTGAAGGGAGAAGTACGCAGCGTTGTACGAGATCTTCAGTTTCTTGGCAATTTCTCGCATGGAACAGCCATCATTTCTCAGAACAAGAATAGACTGACCAGTTTCAGAAGAAAGTTATTTGTTTCTGTCCATTTTGAGTCTGTAATCGAACCCACAAATGCTGATCCTCCAGATACGCAAATAGTCTAAAGAAGGCCAGTTGTATTGCTTCTTTAATCAGAATAACAGTTTTCATCTGTGCTAACATAATTGCAAAAGGTTTTTCTAATGATCAATTAGCCTTTTAAAATTATAAACTTGGATTAGCTGACACAACGTCCCATTGGAAGACTGGAGTGATGGTTGCTGATAATGGGCCTCTGTACGGCTATGTAGATATTCCATACAAAAATCTGCCGTTTCCAGCTACAATAGTCATTTACAACATTAACAATGCCTACACTGTATTTCTGATCAAATTTATGTTAATTTAATGGACAAAAAAATGTGCTTTTCTTTCAAAAACAAGGACTTTTTTAAGTGACCCCAAACTTTTGAACAATAGTGTATATGGAGCAGAAAAGCTGTAAAAAAATAAATAAAAAATAAAGATATTTGTCCTCTGAATGGGGGAGGGAAAGAGTCTGTTTCTGTGGATATTGATCTGGCAACAAGCCTAGCTAGAGTCCTTTAGAAATGGTTCCCTTTTCTAATTCTCTCATTTTCAGGGTTGGAGAGTTCATAGAGATGTCTCCATTGATTATCATTCTAGTTGGTGTCTGCCAGATCAATAATGGAAATAGCAGGCTGAATGGCGACATGGTGGAATCAAGTCAAAATCAGCCGGCCCTGATATTGGTCCTGATATCTAGTTGCGGTGAGCAGGTTGGGGAAGGGTGGGGGCTAGGGGAGGGTTGAAAGGTCACCAGGGTCTGAGTTAGTAGACAGGGTCCCTTGGCAGTCACACAGTATCAATTTCTTCATCTCCACTGATGGTTGAGGAAAGGATTGGGGTAATCTAGATCTATTGTTAGGCGGACAGCTACTTGACCGTCAGGATACATGCTGAGTGTTGTCCAGCTTGGCCTGGCAGACGTCCAGCTAGTGTCTGGCTCTGTGGTTAATATATGCTGGGCGGTGTGATGGAGCGAGCCGTGTACCCAGTCTCCTTGAGACAGCCCGGGGTATTAATTGAATTGTTAATAAAGATATATTGAAGGAGGGTGAAAAATCATGCTTTTGTCTGACGCTCCCTTAGTGTCCCCCATGCGTTCTGCTGCGTTGCTCATTGTGGTCTCTGCAATGTTCTCACCTATCCCCCTGCTTTTGTCTCCTCCAACTTTTCTTGCTCTCTTACCGCTCTTGCTCCCCCTCCTCTCTCTTTCTCCCCACACACCCCCTTCGGTAACCTTCCTACAAGTGGCTGTATGTGTATTTTGCAATGATCAAAAATATTCCATTAATCCCCCCCTCTCTCTTCAGGTGCTGGTATCGGTGCAGTCTCTGATCCTGGTGTCGGAGCCCTACTTCAACGAGCCGGGCTACGAGCGCTCACGCGGAACCCCCAGCGGCACGCAGAGCTCCCGCGAGTATGACGGAAACATCCGTCAGGCCTCCGTCAAGTGGGCCATGCTGGAGCAGTTACGCAACCCCTCGCCTTGCTTCAAAGAGGTGAGCGGTTAAATCTCTTTTGTCCCTACCCCCCCCCCCCCCCCCCGCCATGCTATCAGGCTATCCTACAGTGGCTCACCCTTTCGTACATACAATTAGGCTACCCCGCAGCTTTCCTGGCACCTCAACCTGGCCCACGCCAGTGTTTAATGGCCCTCAATTCTACTGTAGTATCGTTCTTTGTAATGACAAAGCATTACGCTCACCATGCTCCCTTGTTACAGTAGCAACCAGCCTCTGCACACACAAAAAAAACGGCAGATAAAGCACAATAAATTGTCTCCTTTGGGACGATATTAGGACCGTGGCAGATAATAAATTCACTGTTTACTATTTCCCAGGTAGATCATATCGCTCGTTTTTTAATTTCCTCCTGTCCTTGACACGGGCCGTGCAGGCTGATAGCGTGGCAGATAGCGATCAGTCACCAACTCTGCTTAGAGGGAAGGGGGGGAGGGGAAGATGGTGCGTAGAAAGAGGGCGGGGGGTAGTGAGAAGCGTTGGGAGGGGAAGAGGGCGGGGGTCTAGGGAAAGAGTGAAGCAGAGGGAGTTTGGGAGGGAGAAAGTAGAAAGAGGAATGGGAAGATGGAGGGACAGAGTGAAGCAGAGGGAGGTAGAGAGGAATGGGAAGATGGAAGGACAGAGTGAAGCAGAGGGAGGTAGAGAGGAATGGGAAGATGGAGGGACAGAGTGAAGCAGAGGGAGGTAGAGAGGAATGGGAAGATGGAAGGACAGAGTGAAGCAGAGGGAGGTAGAGAGGAATGGGAAGATGGAGGGACAGAGTGAAGCAGAGGGAGGTAGAGAGGAATGGGAAGATGGAAGGACAGAGTGAAGCAGAGGGAGGTAGAGAGGGATGGGAAGATGGAGGGACAGAGTGAAGCAGAGGGAGGTAGAGAGGAATGGGAAGATGGAGGGACAGAGTGAAGCAGAGGGAGGTAGAGAGGAATGGGAAGATGGAGGGACAGAGTGAAGCAGAGGGAGGTAGAGGAATGGGAAGATGGAGGGACAGAGGGAGGTAGAGAGGGATGGGAAGATGGAGGGACAGAGTAAAGCAGAGGGAGGTAGAGAGGGATGGGAAGATGGAGGGACAGAGTGAAGCAGAGGGAGGTAGAGAGGAATGGGAAGATGGAGGGACAGAGTGAAGCAGAGGGAGGTAGAGGAATGGGAAGATGGAGGAACAGAGTGAAGCAGAGGGAGGTAGAGAGGAATGGGAAGATGGTGCGGGGGGCGGCGGGAAAGAGTGAAACAGAGGGAGGTTTGGAGGTAGAGAGCAGTAGAAAAAGAGGAAAGAGGTGTTTCTAATGAATTCCTCCTTGCTGGGGGGGCAGGTGTCAGCGTCTCATACGCCCCTGTGTGGGTGCTGCTGTCTGATGGCGGGAACCAAGGGACCACAGACAGATCGACACCGCTCCAGTTTGGCTCCTAACGTGCGATATCTAATCACTCACACTGCGAACAGATAGAAGTCAGCCTCCGATATTCCACTCACTCTGTTGCTTCTATCTCCTCTGTCACACTGTAGCTCATGGGAGCTTCATGACACGGCAACAGATAACTTCTTCATAATGCCATTGTCATTGGCTTTGCTTCGTTGTTCACCTGTGTGTGTATGCACGCGCGCACACAGCCAACATCGATTAAAATATTGGATTCTGGTAATGTAGTCCTGGATGAAAACACAAAATTAAATGAAGATCCCAGATGCTTGCTGCTCTGCCAAGCAACCTCCGCTTTGCCAAACAGTAATGTATTTTTCCGGTCTCTCTCTACCTGCAATCAGAAAAGAGAGGACGTCTGTCAGTGGGTCTCAACCTGAGCCTCCGGACCAATGTTTTGCTAGTCCAGAATCTATTGGCCCCGTGTTACTCCATTTTATAGATCTAGAACCATACCCGTCTCCCCCGGAAAAATAGATTTACGGAATTACCTAGAGAAATGCATCAAACCAGGAGAACACATTGACAGGGAAGAATCAGATGTATAGTTTGGGGAATAGTTCAAAACAATTGGTCTCCGTGTTTAAGTTGATCTATTGAGGTAGAGGTACCGTTGAAGTACATTGTGTGTGTTCCAGACACACAGCCAAACCCGTGTCACCAGCTCCCAGTATTATCCCATGCTCTGTGTAGAAGAGTGGCGGTTTCTTTTTCGGGTCCCAGGGACAAAATGATCAGCATGGTATAGCAGCCGTTGTAATAAAACAGGGTTCTGACATCAGTGGCTCAATATGAAATGGACCATGGGAGCTGGGAAAACCAGCATGCCTCTACAATACTGCCCGAGTGCCCTCCTGAAATTCAATTAGGCTCATGTGGCACTCCTGAGTTGCCCTTTTCCCGTCTAAGCCCATGGCGGAGACAGACGGAAATACTGTCCGCAAACATTGGCGAGCTCTACTGCCCTACAAAGGCGAAATGTGGAAACGTCGAATTTGGTCACAAATCTTTTGATCTGTTGTGATGGCCAGGTACATTGTCTGATTTAATGTGGCATTTTGTTTCTTGACACAAAAAGAAGCCAGTCGATCAGAAAACATCATGAAGTACCAGAAATTGCTTTCTGTCAGATTCTGCAGTTACATTTTTTTACCTACTTTGCCTTTGTAGGAAGTATAGCCGTGGCACACGCATACAGTACTATCGTCTCTTTTTTGATGGTGCCCCGAGCTCAGCCTGGTCTCTTTCCGAACTCAGGTGAACCGTGAAAGCGGTGACTCCATAGACATTTATTTTTTGTGGCCGGGGGATTATGTGTGAGATTTCCAAAGTTTCTATGCCCTATTTATAGTCTGAGATGGAGAATAAAAAGCAACCTTGAATAATGCAGCAGGAGATTGTCAGGTGGTATTAGGAACAACAGGTCGGCCGCTGAAATATAGTTCCCAATGTGTGTGAGAGCCGAGGGGTGAGTAGGTTATTAGGGGAGGCGGTGCTGCGGGTGACATCCAAAACCCACCCCTCCAAATCTCAGGAAACAAGTGTTTTCTCTCCTTAGGAGCTTAGCGAGACCGACACCCCTGTCAGGCCACACAGGGATGGAGCTCATTACCACAGGGCTATCCACTGTTGTGTGGCAAGAGTACCACAGTATGAGTCATAATACCCATGAAACCTAGTGGTCCACCATTATTTTTTCCCCCATAGGTGATTTTAGAAACACTTCAAACAAGGGCTGTGTTTCGGCGTACCCTGGCGTGACTTTTCATAACCCTGTAAATCTCTCTTGGACAAGGTGACTTTTCATAACCCTGTAAATCTCTCTTGGACAAGGTGACTTTTCATAACCCTGTAAATCTCTCTTGGACAAGGTGACTTTTCATAACCCTGTAAATCTCTCTTGGACAAGGTGACTTTTCATAACCCTGTAAATCTCTCTTGGACAAGGTGACTTTTCATAACCCTGTAAATCTCTCTTGGACAAGGTGACTTATCAATATATTCGGCTTGATTTAAATAAAATGCTAATGTGGCTATCATGAAGAACTACAAATGCCATGATCTGGACGAGACTGCTGAATGGAGGCAAAGGTAAGAACCTCTGGATTAACTATATAATGTTAGCTACATTTAGGAATTTATTCATTACATTTAGTAATGAATAAATTGGCAAAATGTCATTAAATTGACAAGTCTGTGAACTGTCTCCTGAAAGTTTGTTTTAATTGACACTACCTGGGGCGGCAGGGTAGCCTAGTGGTTAGAGCGTTGGACTAGTAACCGGAAGGTTTAAATCCCCGGGCTGACAAAGTACAAATCTGTCAATTTGTTCTTAACTGACTTGCCTAGTAAAATAAAAATAACAAAGGTAGAGATGTGCAGGAGCTTGCAGGGATTTGTAGTCTTGCATGATGTCTACTTTGATTGATGCTAATTATCATTTTCGAAACTGAGTAAACACAGCCGAATATATATTGATTAAATTAATCTTGTCCGAGAGAGATTTGCATGGTTATCAAAACGCCAGGGTAAGCCTACATGAAACACCTCCAGGGTAAGCCCACATAAAACACAGCCCATATTTTATGTTTTTCTAAAATCCCTTATGGGAAAAATGAAAAACGATTGGAACCATTTCCTTGTTTGACCGCCTGATTTCATGGCTATTACAACACTTCCACTGTGGGGCTGTATGGTCATGAAAATGGGTAAGTTATGGAAACCATTAAGAGAGGAGCGTGTTCTTGTCCTGACCTCTACCAGCCCTGACCAGGTGTATTATACAGTGTGATTGATTCACGGTTCAAGGACCTTCCAGAGCAGATGGAGCTAGCTTCCTTGCGTGTTCATTTTTCATGTAAACAAGAGGAGGATGCATCAGTGGCGGGACCGCGCACACGCACACTGAGAGAGAGCAGCTCGCACACCCTGTCAAGGAAATTAGTCATTGTGTTGAGCACACTCCATTACGGTGCATTATTGATGGGTTTTAACAAGACACCTCTGCCCAGTGGGACCTATCGAGGCTGGGGCGTTGACTCCTCTCCTCTCTCTGTGTAACTTGCAACCCAGCACAGCCTGGTTGAGAATACTGCTTTGTAGTCTAGCTGGAGGAGAGATAAGGCTCCTGTGTTGGGTTTCGTGACTGAGGGACGGGGAGAGAAAGCTTGCCCGGTTTTGGACACACACACGGAGCAGGGAAAGCCAAGATGTGCCACAGCCACCGGGGTTTCCATGGCTACGCTGGGAAGGAAATTGATCATTGCCCTAATCTCCCTCCCATGGCCCAATTCTGTGGCAGCGACTGCTTGCCTCTGCAGATGGGAAGCGTGTCAGTCAAAAGTGACGATGGGGGCTTTTAAAATGTCACTGTTTAGTCACCAGGATCTGTGTGACTGAGTAGGACCTTGTCTTTGGCAACAGGGAGGGATTCTACAAGCGTGCCACTGAGCGTCTCTTCGTCTCTGTCAGGATGACGCGGTGTCCGGGGCGATGATTGACAATGCTGACATGAACACAAACACATCGCTGGACTCGTTGTGTTTATGTCAGCGTAAATAAACCTGAGCTGTCTTTCCATCCAGAGGCCAAGCCATGCCATCTGCCGTGCCGCCTTTGCCCATTTGGGAAAGGAGGCCATCGTTCCCCTCTGCTGTGCCCACCCCCGCCTCAGTCCCAGCTGTAGTCACACACACTCACTCCCTCTCCCAAAGGCGCCGAGGCGTGTGACTGCAACTCCGAACACAACAAATCACTTTGATACTATTGCAACAAAAAATTGTCAATACCGGTACATGAATTACTGCTGGTATATGCTCACCTAGAATGAATGGGGAGGGGGGTTCGAGACTAGGCTTGAGACCACCTCCCTAGCAGTTGACTATGGAGCAGATTTTAGTTCTTCTAATGCTTATATACTGAACAAAAATATATACGTTGTCTGCAGCTGGACGTACTGCCAAATTCTCTAAAATGACGGAGGAGGCTTGTGGTAGAGAAATGAACATTCAATTATCTAGCAACCACTCTGGTGGACATTGTCGTGGTCAGCATGCCAATTGCATGCTCCCACAAAACTTGAGACATCTGTGGCATTGTGTTGTATAACAAAACTTTACATTTTAAAGTGGCCTTTTATTGTCCGCAGCACAAGGTTCATCTGTGTAAATCATCCTGTTTAATCAGCGTCTTGATATGCCACACCTGACAGGTTATCTTGGAAAAGGTGAAATGCTCACTAACAGGGATGTAAACAAATTTGTGCACAACATTTTAGCGAAATAAGCTTTTTGTGCGTATGGAAAGTTTCTGGGATTGTTTTTTCAGCTCATTAAATATGGTACCTACATGTTGCGTTTTATTTTTGTTCAGCATAGATTGTCTTACACATACCTTCTTTGGTACTTTAAATGACGCTGAATATAATACAGCTAATTAGCCATGAAGTCATTGTGGATAGGCGCGTATTAGCAGCAAATTAGCATTTACCTTATCGTATATGCACTCCCAATTTGGTAAGATTTCATTGATTGGAAAGGTGAAAGCAATACGAATCATGCATAGTGTACACCAATCCAGTCACATAAGATCAGTGATCAATGGCAAGTAAGAAATGAAGTGAGGATGCATTTTTAAGGTAACGTTACTTGAATGAAGCCCAGCTAATGACTTACCCCATAATCTTCTGCCTGAAGTAGTGATTTTTACCCCTCCAGAGGTTCCTGTTCTCTACTCGGAATGAACACTGAGAGGGGAGGCTGAAGTTGAGGCTAGACGTGAGTGGGAGTATTTACGATGCTGTAGTCAGTGTAGCAGACCTGAGCTCGCAGGGGAGCAGACCTGGGGCTGAGTGAGCATACAGCAGACGGGATGAAAAAATCAATTTGAATGGCTACAGCATGATTCATACTCACCCTTGACCGCTGTGTGTGTGGAGCACATGGAAACATGCACACGTCTGCCCTCTGGAATAATGAGTGGACGGCAGCTCACCTAAAAGGTCACTTAATTTATCTGGAAATGGAGCACACAATCAACAGACCATGCCAGTGTGTACGTATGGGCATTTGTCTGGTTGTATTGAGTGTCTCTCACATGGATTGGTAATTTGTCAAGACGCCCTGTTCTGATGGGTACACGTGATCCATGTTCAGTGACTCTTGGATATGTACACAAGGCTTTTCATCCATACCGTGATCGATGCGTGTACCGAAGTCACACGTGCACTGCCCTTCCAACACGAAACGCCCCTGGGTACTTAGGCTTTTAGAAACGCTCACCAATTCAAAACGACTATGTTAAATGTAGGTCTCCCACATAACGTCAGGCCTAGATCTGCCTTTCAATATAATATATTAGATGATATTGGATTTTAATCCTCAGTGTTCTACTTTATACACTGGTGACACCAGAACATGATTTGGTTGCACCGATTGTCTTATTATAAAAAATAAATAAATGTATAATGACCTGGCCTGTGTCCCATAATGTGCCTGTGTCCCATACAGAGCCAGCCCCATAATCAGAGATTTTTTTTTTTTTTTTGAAGTTACCATTTAATTCAGGTGTTCACCAGCCAGACTGTTTGGCTAGCTGTTTTTCTTTAGCCTTAAGCGGCATGTGAGTTTCAAGTTTGGGGGGGCTAATTTTCACCATTTTTTAAAAAGCACCTTTTATAATAAAGCGTTCCATGCATCATCGCATTTGCCGACTTGTGTGTAGATTGGATGGTCATAATTTAGGCTAATAATATAACTCCATCACTGTTTGTAAAAGATAAAAAGACTGTTCAATGCATGGCTGAGCGGGTAGTAGAGTAGACCTAGGCTATAGGCAACAGTAGATCAGATGCTCTTCTTGGCCTTGTTATGGACACATTTCATGCAATTCTTCTACACTTTATATGACTGGAGACATCAGAATAATCTTTTTAATACAACAATAATTACAGGGTAGCCTACTCTGCTGACACTGACAGAGCAATAAAAATGACGTCTGATCCATGTACATTAACAGGCCTACGAGAAGGGAAGCCTACAATATGACATTAATCTAACCTGGGGGAGGAAATTAACTTGGGAGTGGCACAATTAATAAAAGTCCCTTGATGGTAGTGACTGCCCATTACTGCTTATCACTTATTTACCATTTATTCACACAACTTTATTTCAGTTGTGTACATTAGATTTGTTTAATTTGATTTAGTTTATTATTTCACTCCAAGTCATCTCTAGAGAGCTGCTGCTTATGCTGTCTGACAAAATCACCTTTTGAGTAATTCTTCAAAGTAAATAAGGCACGTTTGACTGCTAAATACCAACTATCAATCACTAAGATCATGTATTTTCAGGTAGACCTTGCAAAGCAACTGCTCTTATCCCTCTTGATGCCATTCTTCTCTCACACTCTGTCTGCGCAATAACCTGACATAGCATGCGTAAAAGAACCACAGACCAGACCAGTAGGCACCCAATGTATTATGGTCATTGTAGTTAATTACTAAGTTTTCTGCCCTAAACTATGTAGAATATTGGCCTGTTGGAAACTACAACTCCCTACTACATCGCATAGTTGGGGCTTGATTGGATTTATCTATAGAGAAGCAAAAAATCATGGAATTCAAATAATTGAACCAATGTCAATTAGTTGTTTTAAAAACGGAAAAATAACCGACATTACGGTTAATCGCTCAGCACTATTAGATTGTAGACTTACATGGTCAAAGAATATTGATTCCGTTGTAAAGATGGGGAGAGGTCTGTCTGTAATAGAGAGAATCTGCTTTTTTTAACATCACATGCAACCAAACAAGTTCTGCAAGCTCTGGTTTTGTCGCATCTTGGCTATTGCCCAGTTGTATGATCAGGTGTGGAAAAAAGAACCTAGAAAAGCTGCAGCTGGCCCAGAACAGAGCAGCACGTCTGGCCCTCAAATGTACACAGAGGGGCGTATGTCAATAACATGCATGTCAGTCTCCTGGTTCAGAGTAGAGGAGTCAGTTACTGCATCACTGCTGGTTTTTGTAAGAAGTATTGACATGCTGAAAGTACCCAATTGTCTGGGCAAAACATAGCGCAAACATG
This sequence comes from Oncorhynchus clarkii lewisi, assembly GCF_045791955.1. Classification (NCBI taxonomy): domain Eukaryota; kingdom Metazoa; phylum Chordata; class Actinopteri; order Salmoniformes; family Salmonidae; genus Oncorhynchus; species Oncorhynchus clarkii. The sequence goes on from NC_092169.1 coordinate 9,937,743, forward strand.
TATACGTACCCTACAAGACACGCAATCAGGGGTCTCTTCACAGTCCCCAAATCCAGAACAGTGGCTGGGAGAAGCTTTCTTTTCTCATTTTTATTATGTAAAAAAATGTCATATGTAGTGTTCTTAGTTCAAATTTGTGTTGCTGTTCTTGTCCATTAGAACGTGACAAAATACAGAACACTATGTTTTGTGTAGATCCCAGGAAGAATAGCTGCTGGTTCTTCAACAGCTATTGGGGATCTGAATTTTAAAAAATAATGACAGAAATCACTCTGCTTATCACTTCATTTGGCGTAAAATTCTTATACATACCCAGCATCTCAGGATCTGTGCAGACCTAGAGAACTCAGTCAAGGGAGACGTCATAGCACTTCTCCAAAACATTTTCAGTGGAGAGATGGCGCTTCTGTTTAACGCTCCACTTCAAAGCAGCCTGACTGCAGATATTCAACTCCCTTCCCAGTCAGTGAAACGAGCAGTTCTCTTGCTGCTTCCTGCTGCAGAGGAGAACTTTCAGAGGTTATGCTTTTCTTCACAACATCCTGCTTTTTCAGCTTCATAAACTTACCAATTGGGTAGGGAGAAGATGGGGCAAGGTCCTTACTATCCGGGATCCTTGGGACATACCTACCCCATTGAAGTTGTCCTTTTAAAATTGTAAGGGTTAAGGTAGGGGTTAGTGGTGTAGTGTAGGGATCCCGGATAGCACTGACCGTTATGGCACCTGGAGGGGCCTGATTAGAATTTTGCTGATTTTTTTATTTATTTTCACTGCGCTCACCATTTGTCCTTTCCAGTATGAACCATGGGAAATTTTATTCAAAACTTGCTGGCTCTCATTTCACTATTCCATCATCTGGGCCTTAGGACAGCAGTTCAGTAATATTATATTAGGATCAATTGAAGGAAGAACAAATGGAAAATTTGAATTATATTTTCATGATGGTCATTTTCATTATCCAGTGTGTCATGGATGCAACGTCTACATTTCTCAGCATATTTCAAGCATTCTAACTAGGGCCCAGAGATTTTCCTGGTCAGGTTATACAGACAGGAAAAACTCCTAAAAACGAAATGGCTATAAACTAGAGATGAGTTTCAATAATGATGACTGCAGGTGTATGTGTTGCATGTTGTTTCTGAGTCTCATGGCTGTGTTGTAATCCCCAGGTGATTCACAAGCACTTCTACCTGAAGCGGGTGGAAGTCATGGCGCAGTGTGAGGAGTGGATCGCAGACATCCAGCAGTACAGCAGTGACAAGAGAGTGGGCCGCACCATGTCCCATCACGCTGCTGCGTTGAAGGTAAACAAACACTATTCATCTACAGGAGACCTCGCATTGTATCAGAATGTTGTCCTTCTCCACAGAAGTGAATACCCCATCCCCCTTTCACTTATATGTATACACACAGTCCTGGTTAAGGAAGTCTGAATTGGTTGCTCAGGAGGAGAGTGACATCCCAGGTGTTTTATGCATGGTGGACAGGCTTGATTCATGCACTAGCCGGCTTCCCCCTCTTGACAGTCTTGAGGCAGCCAGGGTAGTAACAGATCAGGGACCTGCGTCCTACTTCCCTAAGCTCACTGGCAGCCAGACTCCGTTCCTCTGGCTTTTAATAACCACAATTAATACCCAGTGTAAATAATCTCCCCGACACACTGATAAAAGACAGAGGGGCCGCAGCACAGTGCTGTGGAAGCACTCAGTGCTGTTTTTAAAGCAGGGCTACAGAGGTCTGTGTAGTCCCATTACCTTCATGGTTTTTCCTCTTGCTCCAGAAAACAGGTTCAGGTTCTGAAACGATGGGTTTGTTTTGGTGCACATTTAGTTTTTTTGGTAAAACATTTAAGGTAAAGTACTGGAAGTGGTCATTTTTCATTGGTTTACTGTATGCTCTCGTCACAGAGATACTCTGATTTGGCGCTGAGAAGGCAACTGGAATGGATTCATGTGAGCTCAAGAGTATTTTGGACAAACTTCAAGCTACAATATGTAACTTTTTGGGCGACCTGACAAAATTCACACAGAAATGTGAGTTCTTGATCTGTCATTCTCATTGAAAGCAAGTATAAGAAGCGGTAGATCTGTTCTATGGGCACTACTTCTATGCTTCCTTTTTTAAAGTTTTGTTTTTGTGTCTTTTACTTTAGGCTTTGTACAACAGCTGAAAATACTATATTTTGTTTATAGAAAATATATGTTGCTATGATTTAGATTATACAATGACTCTCTATACTACACTTGCTTGTTTTGTCACAAACTGAAATTAGGCGAACATTTTAGCAACCAGGAAATGGCGAAGTGATTTCTGCATTGTGCATCTTTTTAAATGAAGGGCTTGAAATTTGTATTGGTTTGGAAGAGTATTTAGAGTTCACAGGCCTTGTCATAACTGTGGGGTAGAGTATAAATCAGTTTCCTTGTAAGAGCCCATGTTTGTACTTGCCCCCTCACAGAAAATAGTAGCTCTGAACTGAGCCCTGTGGTGGTAACCCTGTGTCCTCTGTCCCTCTCCCCCATTCAGAGGCACACGGCCCAGCTACGAGAGGAACTGCTGAAGCTGCCCTGCCCCGAGGGCCTGGAGCCTGACGGGGAGGAGTTCTCAGAGAAGAGTGCCGCCCTCATGGTCAAAGAGCTGCCCAATCAGGATGCGGAGAAGCCAAGCGGCAGCCAAGACGCCCCCTGCAGTGAGGGCCTGCTATGAGTCCTGCCCTTCCCTGCACCCCTCCACCCTTAGCCGCGGCTACTCCTCCTCACGACTATTACTATTGTTATTAAATAGACTTTGAAGGCTTCGAAGCACAAGCCACCATTTTGTCAATATTTGTATGTAAGAATCTAATTATGTAATAGCTGAAAAAATAGGACAAAAAACAAGATGAGAATGAAACTGCATACAAACCAACAAAAATAAGACAAAACTCCGAACTATGCTATGCCCTTAAGGAAACAGTTGACAAACAAATTATTTTATTTACCTGTAAAAGTGTAAACTTTTTGTGCTTTTTTTTTTTTCAATTGTGAATTAACCACTGATTGGTATGTTATTAAACTTGTTTATGTATACATAATGACAGAGGGAATCACAGAATATATAAGGGAACTAGCATACCTTTAGAGAATGTTTAATGAATGTTAATTTCAACAAAAAAAATGGACTGTTAGCGCAAGAACAGTTGTAACCAAGAATGTATTGGTCATTCTTTAAGGATACTATTTAAAAGAAAAGAACACATACACTTTCCTGAATTTGAGAAATCTTCTGGTTGCCCATTGATTTCTACAGGATCCTGTAAACTTCAATAAAGGCTGAAATGGACGTTCTTAATTGCTATGTGTATGTAAGATGTGCTTGGGATATGTATGTGAATGCTTCTGCATGTGTATGCGATTGTGTGTGTTCAACAATTCTCATAAGATGCCAAGCTGGCATGTGCCTTTTTATCTACATTGACATCTATACCACCAGATACTTTGAAAGAGTTTATTCACTGATTATTTGACATTTCTACACACATCATTCCACTGTTTGGCTAAAATCCCTTCATGTATTTCAATTTGATTCCAGTAAAAGATAAAGCACTTCCTACTTTACTCCCGGTTCAGTCACATACTCCTTTTGATTCCAGTAAAAGATAAAGCACTTCCTACTTTACTCCCGGTTCAGTCACATACTCCTTTTGATTCCAGTAAAAGATAAAGCACTTCCTACTTTACTCCATCCCGGTTCAGTCACATACTCCTTTTGATTCCAGTAAAAGATAAAGCACTTCATACTTTAATCCCGGTTCAGTCACATACTCCTTTTGATTCCAGTAAAAGATAAAGCACTTCCTACTTTACTCCCGGTTCAGTCACATACTCCTTTTGATTCCAGTAAAAGATAAAGCACTTCATACTTTAATCCCGGTTCAGTCACATACTCCTTTTGATTCCAGTAAAAGATAAAGCACTTCATACTTTAATCCCGGTTCAGTCACATACTCCTTTTGATTACAGTAAAAGATAAAGCACTTCCTACTTTACTCCCAGTTCAGTCACATACTCCTTTTGATTCGAGTAAAAGATAAAGCACTTCCTACTTTACTCCATCCCGGTTCAGTCACATACTCCTTTTGATTCCCGTAAAAGATAAAGCACTTCCTACTTTACTCCCGGTTCAGTCACATACTCCTTTTGATTCCAGTAAAAGATAAAGCACTTCCTACTTTACTCCCGGTTCAGTCACATACTCCTTTTGATTCCAGTAAAAGATAAAGCACTTCCTACTTTACTCCCGGTTCAGTCACATACTCCTTTTGGTAGGACATTAAATGGAGCTTGAAAATGTTTATTGATTGTGCGAATGGTTCTTTCTGCATTTTTGAACAACACTTGGAATCTCTGATCTAATATATATAAAGGAAAACATGGTGCCAATCCACATAGGCGCATGAGCTGCTACTGTACAGTCAGATGAGGCCCAGTGCAGGGAAACAGGCAATCTACTGTATACGAGTAACATGTTTAGATATACTTTTGTCTTTGCTGGTACAGTTTTTGGGTTGCCGATTGTTTCCATTGCTAGTTTGGCCTTCCACAACTGTCAGTCCTCTGAGGGTAGAGCCTTCCTAACCTCCTTACCATACGATAGATGAGCTCATATTCAGTGGTGGAGAAAGTACCCAGTTGTCATACTTGAGTAAAAGTAAAGCTTCATATAAAAAATTACTCAAGTGAAAATCAAGTAAAATACTTCTTGAGTAAAAGTATTTGGTTTTAAATTTGCTACAGTACCAAAATTAAAAGTAAAAATAATTTCAAATTCCTTAACCAGATGGCATGAGTTTCTTGTTTTTTTATTTTTATTTACGGATAGCCAGCGGCACACTCCAACACATCATTTACAAAGGAAGCATTTGTGTTTAGTGGTCCGCCAGATCGGAGGCAGTAGGGATGACCAAGCATGTTCTCTTGATAAGTGTGGGAATTGGAAAATGTTTCTGTCCCGCTAAGCATTTAAAATGTAACAAGTACTTTTGGGTGTCAGGGATAATGTATGGAGTAAAAAGTACATCATTTCTTTAGGAATGTATTGGAGTTAAAGTTGTCAAAAATAAAAATCGTAAAGTACCGATACCCCAAAATACCTACCTAATTAGTACTTTAAAGTATTTTTACTTAAGTACTTTATACCACTGCTTATATTGGCTTTTGCATTTTACTATCAGAACAATGTAATTACCAAAGTCAACATCCAGCTTGATGTAGTGTGAATCATGGCTGGCTGTATGATGTGCTAGGTGTCTCCTAACCAAATATAATTAATACATCTCAACAGTTCTATATGAAGACTGTGCAACATTGAGACTCACTGAGAAGACTCACCTTTTCCTTTCTTGCTATCCCTTTCCCACAATGAACTCTGCCTTTGGGAATGACTGACAAAACTGCTGTACAGCAAGCTTGGATACACGGATTATGGTGTAGGATGAAGGAGAATAGCATGGTGGATGTGCTTCTGTGATTTAGCCCCCCACTATGCAATTTTCATCCTATGCTTTAAACCTCACAGTGAAGTAGAGGGAGAAATGCCTTCTGGAAAATGCATTGTGTAAAGCGCTGTATGGAGAATCTTTCACAACATGGTATGTGACAATCCTATGGGCTACAGAGTACCTACAGCAGGGTTTGAATGAATTGTCGGGAATCAATCCTAATGAAACACCTGAAATGTTGAACGGTGAGTTTGATGCAGTTTGTTTTTGTCTCATTTCTTATTGCAATATATTACCTTTTCCAAAATGTTTTGATAATTTAATTAATGTACAATTGTTTCTAGGGCACTGGTTTTCATTGCACATTTTTCCTTCTAACTTAAACCATCTTTTGTATTTTACCAGTAGATTGTGTTATTCACACAGCCCCTGGTTTGTTATAGGAGATGGTAGCCTCACTCAGCTTTTGGTGGTCTGGTTTGGTATCATTTAACCTTGGCAATGAAACCTTGCTAGCTATCTGCCAGTGTGCACAGACTTGCTTTCAAAGAAAGGTACTCTGTTTTGAAAGAGCCAAGCTCAGCCTTTTCCTGCAGGACTGATGAGGTAATGTTTCATGGCCTCTCCAAAAGTAGAAGAACAAGCTACAATAGGCTTCCAAACAGACATAATTCAGACTGCAACAATGAAAGTCAACATCTCCCTTATCTCCCCAAGCACGAACACACCTTCCTTTGTATACATTTATAGAGCAGTAAAAAACACGGGTGTCTGGGGATTTTTTTTAAACAATTTCTCTTCACACTGCTCTGGCAATCAATGTGAGAATAGTATGCGTGTTGGAGCTTTGGATGTATGGTTTGGTAGCCTGAGCTTCAAACAGCATCTGCGCACTGCAGGTGTCAGCTGTTGTCTTTAACAGCAAATCTTTTGTTTGTTTCCCCTGAAAGAAAGTCTTGAAAATGACCTCTCATCAGTTGAACAGTGGTGTGTCCTTGACAGCTCTTTAAATTGGAAGCATGCCTCTGGAAAGGTAAATCACAGCCCTATTCACCATGGTCTTTCTTCCGTTCCTCAAAGCCACTCCAAAGAGCCTGTGAAGAATTCCATGACACGCTCAAGCACACTTCTCTTAAATGTAATGCACAAATAGGAGGAAAGGGGAGATGGGGAGGGGAAAGGAGAACGAGTGGTGGAGAAAACAAACCTTAGACTAGAGCCTCCCATGCTTTGAGAAAAACAGCCGAGAGCTCTATCAATGCGCCATGCTGGCGCTCTGAATCATTTTGATGTTGTTTTTGTCTCATGTCAAACAGTAGGCTTACTCACTGGCTTTATCTCCAGGAGCAGCATACCGTACTAGAGTCTCACTGGAGTAAACCACTGACAGTGGAGAAGAAAAGGTCAGCCAGCCATGGGATCATTTTCATTAAGAGTCCATGTGACTTAATGCCCTGCTCAAGGAAATATTTTGTGAGAAGCTCTGCACAAGTAAAGGCTATGACTGTAGTAGTCCTTTCATGATAATTGTTCATTAGTGGTGATGTTGTGGGGTCATGTTCATCACTACATCACGACTGTTCTCATCCCATGAAAGAGCAAACAATAAATGTAGGGTAATCAACCTATTTCAAGTACAATCCCTCCTCTTGCTCCCATTTGTGGCACAGTCCTACAGGTTTTGGTGGGGATAGACAGTGCCTCACCTGCATGCTTCTAGTGAATTCCTGTAACTCATATGTCTCTCCCTAAACGTTCCTTCTGCGCACAAACACACACAAACACTAACTCCCTCTGGGAGCCACTTAGCATGATCAAGATAAATCACCCATCTGATTTTTATAAAGAGGAGAACCTTCCAATTCCCCCCAGGATCCTACAGAAAGATGACAGATTGGCTGAAAGGTATTAAGTCAAATGCTCAAAGCGTTATGATACGACACAACCCATGTAGTCACCTGAGTCATTATGCTGTAAAACAAAAATTAATTCAAAAAAATATATATATATTCATTACCATTGGTCTTCCAACCACTCAACCTTGAAACAAAACAGATATAGAGATGCCAGTTTCAGCTAGGGACAGTTCCTTCCATATACATTATATCATTTTTGGTTTGACCAGTGATTATCTGGCATCTGTGCTCTACTCAATAGAAAATAAGATTACATTTCACTAACACATTTACACTAGCCAGATCGCAGACAAAAAGGGAAAATAGCCATGGCCCATGTGCAAAGTGCACAAGTGACTGCTATGCGAGTTAATATAGCTAGTATTGATGGTTTAACGAGAGATCAGCTGGCGATAATCTGGTGGCTATCGATGGTTGCAATAGGCCCCAAAGTTTTAGATTGAGTTTTTAGGGTACTTTTAGGGCTGGTTTCCCAGACATTGATTTAGCCTAGTCAAATCAAACCGTATTGGTCACATACACATGGTTACCAGATGTTATTGCGAGTGTAGCGAAATGCTTGTGCTTCTAGTTCCGACAGTGCAGCAATATCTAACAAGTAATTTAACAATTCCACAATAACTACCTAATACACACATCTAAGTAAAGGGATAGAATAAGAGTATATAAATATATGAATGGGCCATGACCAACCGACATAGACGAGATGCAATAGATGGTATAAAATAAAGTATATACATCTGGGATGAGTAGTGCAAGATATGTAAACTTCATTATTAAAGTGGCATTAATAAAGTGACTAGTGATCCATTTATTAGAGTGGCCATTGATTTCAAGTCTGTATGTAGGCAGCAGCCTCTCTGTGTTAGTGATGGCTGTTTAACAGTCTGATGGCCTTGAGATAGAAGCTATTTTTCAGTCTTTCGGTCTCAGAGAGACTGACCTCGTCTTCTGGATGGTAGAGGGGCGAACAGGCAGTGGCTCGGGTGGTTGTTGTCCTTGATGATCTTTTTGGCTTTCTTGTGACATCGGGTTCTGTAGGAGTCCTGGAGGGCAGGTAGTTTGCCCCCCGTGTTGTGCAGACCGCACCACCCTCTGGAGAACCCTGCGTTTGTCGGGGGTGCAGTTACCCTACCAGGCTGTGATACAGCCCGACAGGATGCTCTCAATTGTGCATCTGTGGAAGTTTGTGAGGGTTTTAAGTGACACGCCACATTTCTTCAGCCTCCTGAGGTTGAAGAGGCGCTGTAGCTGTTGCGCCTTCTTCACCACACTGTCTGTGTAGGTGGACCATTTCAGGTTGTCCGTGCTGTGGATAGGGGGGGTGATCCCTCTGCTGTTTCCTGAAGTCCATTATTATCTCCTTTGTTTTGTTGACGTTGAGTGAGAGGTTGTTTTCCTGACACCAGGGAGTACAGGAGGGGGCTGAGCACGCACCCTTGTGGGGCCCCAGTGTTCAGGATCAGCAAAGTGGAGATGTTGTTTCTTACCATCACCATCTGGGGGGCGGACCATCAGGAAGTCCAGGACCCAATCGCACAGGGCGAGGTTGAGACCTGCACCAGCAAGCTTAATAATGAGCTTCGAGGGTACTATAGTGCTGAATGCTGAGCTGTAGTCATATTAGTCATGGACAAAAAAGCACTGTCAGTGGAAATTCTCAGTTGAACATGCTTTTTAGTCAAGGACCAGGCTTAATCTTTGTCTGGGAAATGGCCCCTTGTCTAATGGATCGTGTACAATATCACAGGACTCCTGATGCACTGTTTATCCACTTGTAAAACTGGTAGGGCTAATAAAGCCATTATGATACTACTTACACTACCAGTCAAAGGTTTAGACACACCTACTCATTCAAGGGTTTATCTTTATTTTTACAATTTTCTATATTGTAGAATAATAGTGAAGACATCAAAACTATTAAATAACACATGGAATCATGTAGTAACCAAAAAAGTGTTGAGGTAGTGAGGTAGTCACCTGGAATGCAATTAGCAGGTGTGCCTTGTTATAAGTCAATTTGTGGAATTTATTTTATTCTTAATGCGCGTGATCCAATCAGTTGTGTTGTGACAAGGTAGGGGTGATATACAGAAGATAGCCCTATTTGGTAAAAGACCAAGTCCATATTATGGCCATATTAAGAACAGCTCAAAAAGTAAAGAGAAACGACAGTCCACCATTACTTTAAGACATGAAGGTCAGCCAATCTGGAAAATTTCATGAACTTTGAACATTTCTTCAAGTGCTGTCACAAAAACCATCAAGCGCTATGATGAAACTGGCTCTCATGAGGCCTGCCACAGGAATGGAAGACCCAAAGTTACCTCTGCTGTAGAGGATAAGTTCATCAGAAATTGCAGCCCAAGTAAATGCTTCACAGAGTTCAAGTAACAGGCACATCTCAACATCAACTGTTCAGAGGAGACTGTGTGAATCAGGCCTTCGTGGTCGAATTGCTGCAAAGAAACCACTATTAAACGACACCAATAAGAAGAAGAGACTTGCTTGGGCCAAGAAATAAAAGCAATGGACATTAGACCAGTGGAAATGTGTCCTTTGGTCTAGAGTCCAAATTTGAGATTTTTGGTTCCAACCACCATGTCTTTGTGAGGCCCGATGTGGGTGAATGGATGATCTCTGCATGTGTATTTCACACTGTAAAGCTTGGAGAAGGTGTTATGGTGTGAGGGTGCTTTGCTGGTGACGCAGTCTGTTATTTATTTAGAATTGAATTTACACTTATCCAGCATGGCTACCACAGAATACTGCAGCGATACGCCATCCCAACTGGTTTGGGCTTAGTGGGACTATCATTTGTTTTTCAACAGGACAATGACCCAACACACCTCCAGGCTGTGTAAGGGATATTTTACCAAGAAGGAGAGTGATGGAGTGCTGCATCAGATGACCTGGCCTCCACAATCCCCCGACCTCAACCAAATTGAGATGGTTTGGGATGAATCGGACTGCAGAGTGAAGAAAAAGCAGCAACAAATGCTCAGCATATGTGGGAACACCTTCAAGACTGTTGGAAAAGCATTCCAGGTGAAGCTGGTTGAGAGAATGCAAAGAGTGTGCAAAGCTGTCATCAAGGCAAAGGGTGGCTATTTGAAGAATCTCATATATAAAATATATTTAGATTTGTTTCACACTTTTTTGGTTACTACATGATTTCAAAGAAATTCCACAAATTAACTTATAAGGCACACCTGTTAATTGCATTCCAGGTGACTACCTCGCTACCTTTGTTTAACACTTTTTTGGTTACTACATGATTCCATATGTGTTATTTCATAGTTTTGATGTATATATATAATTCTACAATGTAGAAAAGAGTAAAAATAAAGAAAAACCCTTGAATGAGTAGGGGTTCTAAAACTTTTGACCGGTAGTGTACATATCAAGTCCTCCCATATCTCCAAAGGGATGTAGGGTACAGCTTAGGGTTCAATTAGGGATAAAGAATAACATTTTCAAAATAACTGTATTACGTCACTAACTGTCCATTTTAGTTTTCCACACAATCACCACTGAATATTTGACTATCTAAAGTTTCATAGATTTTTCCTTCATCTATTTATGAAAACAATGATCTGAGAGTACTATGAGGACACAAAATATAGGACAGATCAACATGTGAATGTCATCTCTATTGTAAAAGGTTATGACCCCTGCCGCATTAGACGGTCTGGGACCAATCCCAGGGGCAGCAGCTCTGATTTGGAGATGCCTACGCAGCACCACACCCTGCAGCCTTATGTCAGTATTCCTGATGGGACAGAAGGAGAGCGTTAATCTTGCCCTTCAGTTAAATGGTTCGGGAGTAAAGTAACAAAATTAATTTGTAATTTAAATGTTCAATGCTTTCCATCTATTATGTTACTTAATGATGATAGCCCCTTGAATTTCAATCAATCAATCAATCAAGAAAGATCACTGCTGGGCTCTAACATGGCAACCACCTCACTCTCTCCCACTTGCCTAGTTTAATAAAGGTTAAATAGTATTATTATTGAGGCCTGGACAAATATACTTGAATCTGTAATGAACAATCTCCGCTAAAGCCCCACACATACAGTACAAACCAATTATATATATTTATTTAGACTTTTGTTACTTTCTTTCCATTCAGGCCCACAGAGAAGAGGTGGTACGGGAAGGGGATCTTTGGTCTTTGTAGGGGGCTGGGGGAATCTAAGTGGAGACTTAGGATGAATGGGGAGGGGGACTGATAAGCAACCTTGGTTGCTGGGTGGGATGGAGGGAAGATACGGGCACGTGGATGGGGACTGAGGTGGGAGGGGTTATCTTTGTATGCATTTATTTGATTGTTTATGCACCTGTAACCCCCCTCTGAAAAAGACAAATGACAAAACTAAATCAAATGTAGGAGTATATTTGTTATTAATCCATGGAGAGTACTTTAATTCTGCTAGGGTAGAGGAGGGCCATGTTGTCCCACAGTAGAGCGGTGACGTCCCTCTCCCTCTACTCCTCCAGGGGAGGATGACAGGAGTGACATCTCTGTAGGGTCCCAGTGACTCCCAGTCGTACTGCTGCTCAGGACCCCCAGCATACAACAGAAGCAGGGTCTGTAGTGACACCTCTAGCACTGAGATGCAGTGCCTTAGAATGCTGCGCCACTCGGGAGCCCTTATAGACCAGACTGCGAGGCCCCTATTTACACTGACCAGCCTGCAAGGAACCTTTATTATAAACCAGCCTGCGAGGCCCCTATTTACACTGACCAGCCTGCAAGGAACCTCTATGATAGACCTGCCTGCAAGGCCCCTATTTACACTGACCAGCCTGCAAGGAACATTTATTATAGACCACCCTGTAAGGTCCCTATTTACTCTGATCAGCCTCCGAGGAGCCTTGCACATAGACTAGCCTCGGAGGCTGTGGGTGAAACTGCTAGCTTTGAGACCCACTAACCTTTAAAGTAACTGTCCAGTATTTCCATATTCATATGAAATATGACCTTTAATTAATTACAATATGAGGGAAATAGTTTTTCTTCCATTTTTTTATTAAGTATGTTAAAAATCATATTTTCTGTGTTGGAATGGTGTAGGTGTATACCAACAACAAAATGGTGTGGGTGTATACCGTCCAGCTCATCCCACTCAGAATGACATCAGCTTCTATGAGGAAATAGTAAGCATTTATATTTACTGTTTATTTTGACTGTTTTCTCAAATTTATGCTTTGGCCACAAATACGAGTATAGGACGAGTCAACAACATTATTTGGGTATAGAGTGGTAAGGAGGAGGATCTCTGCTGACCCTTTGTATATATATGAAGTATATATGAAGTTTGGCAATGAGGAAACTAGCATAGTTCACCTAGCCAGCTAGTTTTGCCAGAGAAAAACTAGTTTGAGCCTTAGTGCGCCCACATAATTCAGGATACAGATTGTAGTTTTTATGCCCTGATATCAGGAGCTGGTGACGAAAAGTTTGAGAAAATAATTCAGAAAATGAAAGGCATAAATCAGAAAACTTCAATTTAAGGAGAGCAAATCGATATACAATCCTGAAATCAGCAGAGATTGTAAATATTAAAACAAAGCTTAAAACGCTGTTTGAGTGAACCCTGAATACAGAAAATGAATGGCGAAGTCCATTCTGGACATTGTAGACTCCTCCTCCTCACCACTCTCTCGTCAGCTTGTGAGGCAGCATTCATTTGATTGGCTGGGAAAGAATGGGCGGAGTTGGTTAAACATCAGCCTGTGAGGCAGCAGTGGCGCAAACATCAGCCTGTGAGGCAGCTGTTCTTCACAGGCACCAAAGTCACTTGCACGACTAGCACCAGAGATATTAGAAAAGTATCAATGCCAGCACCCTCCTTATTAGGTTTCCCATGATGCAATGACTATCTGTCATGGCTGCACACTGATGTCACTCACAGTACATGGGTTGAAATACACAAATGTATACCATTGAGTTGAAATAACCTACATTACAGCAGTAAGGGTATATATTGTCAATTTACAATTATGCCGATCCCGGTTGGAAACAGTATTGACTTCATTGTAAGACTGCTGCAAATCACATTTGGGGATGTTGCGGGACGCTGAGATTCCCGTGCTCCGGGGTTTTCTGAAAACAAGCGGCGAGGCAACTGAATGGAAGCAGAATGTTTTCAGCGCTGCAGGTGAGATTATTAATAATTTATTCGACAAGCAGTATAAATCAAATTGTACATTTTGGTGTAGTTTACCTAGTTTTGTGAGTATTGTAGCTACCGTCACAAATAACGCTGGTGGCTAATACGTTCAGTTAATGAGTAGCTAGCTAACTAAATTAATAATGTGGAGACGAAGAAATGCATGGCTCGCAGTTAGCCACTGTCAGTCGGTTTGTCAATGGTGTGATAGCGTAATTTGAATGTGGAATGTTTAAATGTTAAATATTTGGGCAACGTGTTCTGATTCCTTGAAACTTACTAGTTAGTTAGTTCATGACAACACAGGTTGGAAACAACTAGCTGTCAAATTGTGGGAGACACCTTAGAATCTAACTTCAACGGTTAACACGAGCCGAGAATGGAGTAGTGGCTCACTACACCGCAGAGTAGTCACATTTTGGCACGTGCAATTGACTGAATATTAATATCATAGACTCATACTTTTACTTTTATAGACTCATACTGTTACCCAACTATAGCTAGCTACGTTATTGTCACAATATTGTTATATCGGTAGCTAGCTCGCCCGAGGCTATGCCAAATCTCACCCTCCTACGTGTGAGCCACCAGTGTGCCGTGAACAACATAAGCAGCAACAATAGTGTAACCGGCGGTTAGCCTGCATAATAAAAGTCCCCCATTGACACTTGCAAAGGTTAAACATTGTGATATCATGCCGCAATTAGACTAGATAATGCTAAACAAGGTAGGAATCTTATGTAAATTCCACAAAAGACAATTAGTTAATTGGACAAAAAACGAACAAAAAACCTGTTGAAATTGCACTGCATGTATTAGATTTCAGAACTGCAGTATATTGCAATGTACGTACAGCTTTACCAGCCTACTCAGTGACTCCCACAGATTACAATTCTAAGGAGTTTTCACAAATATTAGCTTTACAGCTTTTAGTGAGGGACTTTACCTGTGGGAAATCACCACACTATTCGGCCTATTATGTGCATTGGACAATTTTATTAGTATTTTTTTATTTATTTAACCTTTATTTAACTTGGCAAGTGTTACCAACAAAATCTTATTTACAATGACGGCCTACCCAGGCCAAACCCGGATGATGCTGGGCCAATTGTGCGCCGCCCTATGGGACTCCCAATCACAGCCAGATGTGATACAGCCTGGATTCAAACCAGGGACTGTAGTGACGCCTCTTGCACTGAGATGCAGTGTCTTAGACCGCTGCCCACTCGGGAGCCCTTACTGTACATATTGCAATGTACATCTTACCTATGGATCTTGGGTCCATTAAATGGGTTATCAGCCTACTCAGTGGCACTCACAGAACACAACTGAGGAGTTTTCACAAATATTAGCGTTGTAGTTATTATATGTGAAGTCTTAATACATCCACAGTTAAATTTCCAACATATTTTAAACTTTTTTGTGTACAATTAAATAATTGTCATTTTGTTGAATTTATTTAATGTTCCAACCTTGTTTAGGATTAACTAAGCCAATTGTGGCATGATTCCACTATTTTTACCGTTTGCAATGGGGGGGACTTTTACTTTTATTTTGAAGGCCAACCGGAGATCCCACTACTTTTGCTCATGCTAATGTTGTTCACAACACAAGTGTGCGAGCAGCCTGTGATAACTTGCACATTTCCACCGGAATTTACCGGGAGCTAGATGTCTAGCAAAACTAATGAGTAGCTTGGTCTCTGTAATGTTTTCTTGCTACATTATATAATAATATGAGAGGCAGCAATAGTGAGTTAATTGCTGTCAGGCTCTTTCGCTGAACACTCTTTTGTCAATTTACTGCATTGAGGCTGCGGCCACGCACGTGGGGCAAACATCCCAGCCCCGGTGATGGGAAAACGTTAAGTCTCTCTGGACAATCACCATGCACTGCGGCTATATGCTCGGCTATTTTCTTGACATGTATGTATGCTCGGCTATTTTCTTTATGTATGTATGTATGTATGTATGCTCATTTGTGCTAAATCCGAGGTCACTGGCTTTGCACAATAATCAATCCTGTCATATAATTCTCGCCCATCATCCAGTCACTGATGGCACAGTAGCTGTGTTAAGTGATGTAGCACTAACTAAGTAATGGTTGTCTGGGCTGTTGTCGGAATAGACATGACATATTTTGGTCATATTTGGATAAAGCAAACTAGGCTGTGATTTTAAGACGTCACTTCTCTGCAATTTTTGACATCAGGCTGGATTGAAATGATATATTGTGAATGAAGCGTTAGCCCTGTTTCATTACACTGCAAGTTTTTTGTTGTTTAAATCCAACAAGTTTACACCGATGACACAATGTAGCTAGTTACCTTCCTGTTCCCGTGTGTGTGCTTGTAGGAGAGAGATGAGGCTGTTGCACTGACTAGTTACGAAATCTACGCTAATGTAATAGATGAAATGTTACTTGAATATTGAGGCCCTGGGCAATTCATATTGATTTGCCTTACATTAAGGACTGCTTAATGTGAGAACCATTTTATGAATTGTCTAATTTTGAGGTCGAATTGTTTTCCATAATTGCTGTTCTGTTGTTCCCTGACAAATCTGAAATAGAATAGCATTTGGTGCATATCAGGTTGTCATTGAATATCAGTCTCAAAACACATGGCTTTATATTGAAATGACAAGACAGTTAGGAATGTATGATTGGTTTTCTTGATTTCTACTATGACATTGTGTATTGAAAACATTTGTCCCAATAATCTCTCCTTTCTCCCCAAATCCTGGTGCACTTGTTCACTACCCATCATGGATTCTATTTTTGTTGGCAGTTGTGAAGAAGTGCACACTTCAGGAGCAAGGAGAGATTTTTGGGACGCATACTGTGTGTTTGATTCATTTATTTTTATTGCATTTTTATAGTTATTTAGCTCGGGATTCGAACTAGCAACCTTTCGGTTACTGGCCCAATGCCCTTAACCACTAGGCTACCTGCCGCACATGTCTGTCAGCTTGCAGGGATGTTTTAGTTTGCTCAGGTTTACCAGTTATTTTACTGCACACCCAGCCTCTCCTCCTTCCCATTACTCTCTCTCTCTCTCCGTCTCTCAGGCCTTTCCTCACTCTCATCAGGTGAGCACAATGCAATCAATGCTAATGAGCACCACAGGCATCCCTGTTCAAATAAAGAACTAATGAAAGCTGGAGAGAAGCTGAAGCGTAGCACACCAATTGCATTAAATGCAATTATACCAGGCTGAGACGCCTTGGCCTCATAGCTACACTTATCTTTATCAATCAAAATTCCTCCCCCTTCAGCAACGCCCTTCCAACACCCAAAAGCTTGCTCACAGTAAAGAGTCTGAATACTTATGTAAATGTGGTATTATTTTTTAAATATTTTTTATAAATTAGCAAGAATGTCTAAACCTGTTATAGCTTTTATCATCATGGGGTATTGTGTGTAGATTGATGAGGGAGGGAAACGATTTAATCCGTTTTAGAATAAGGCTGTAACGTAACAAAATGTGGAAAAAGTCTGAGTCTGAATACTTTCAGAATGCACTGTAAGTATTGAAATATAGGCCTAAGTAAGTGACGGTATTAAGACTCAACAGGATGCGCTCTTAGACTTACAGCTTGATGGTGCTTATACAAGGCTGCTATATTAAACCTACTAATGAGAATTACATGACTTATTATTGTAATGATGATCATAATAGTAATAATAACAATAAGGAGTTCAAGGAAAAAGGAGGGTTATTATAAATATACTTTTTCAGACAAATTGGAACAATGTAAACAACACTAAATCAATTATAAATAATACCAATATATGGTATGTATGTATATTATATACTTATACAGTACCAGTCAAAAGTTTTGACCCATCTTCTCATTCCAGGGTTTCTCTTTTTATTTTGACTTTTTTTCTACATTGTGGAAAAATGGTGAAGACATCAAAACTTCATAGCAAAACTTCATAACATATATGGAATCACGTCGGAACCAAAAACGTGTTAAATCAAAATATATTTTGATCCAGTCCATCATTACTTTAAAACATGATGGTCAGTCAATCTGGAAAATTTCAAGAACTTTGAATGTTTCTTCAAGTGCAGTTACAAAAACCATCAAGCGCTATGATGAAACTGGCTCTCATGAGGACCGGAAAGGAAGACCCAGAGTTACCTCTGCTGCAGAGGATAAGTTCATTACCAGCCTCAGAAATTGCAGCCCAAATAAATGCTTCGGAGTTCAAGTAACAGGCACATCTCAACATCAACTGTTCAGAGGAGACTGTGTGAATCAGGTCTTCATGGTCGAATTGCTTCAAAGAAACAACTATTAAAGGACACCAATAATAAGAAGAGATTCGCTTGGGCCAAGAAACACGAGCAATGGACTTTAGACCGGTGTAAATCTGTCCTTTGGTCTGATGAGTCCAAATTTGAGATTTTTGGTTCCAACTCCTGTGTCTTTTGTGAGACGCGGAGTTGATTAACGGATGATCTCCGCATGTGTGGTTCCCACCATAAAGCATGGAGGAGGTGGTGTGGTGGTGCTTTGCTGGTGACACTGTCTGTGGTTTATTTAGAATTCAAGGCACACTTAACCAGCATGGCTACCACAGCATTCTGCAGCGATACGCCATCCCATCTGGTTTGCGCTTAGTGGGACATTTGTTTTTCAACAGGACAATAACCCAACACACCTCCAGGCTGTGTAAGGGCTATCTGACCAAGAAGGAAAGTGATGGCGTGCTGCATCAGATGACCTGGCCTCCAGATTTACCCGACCTCAACCCAATTGAGATGATTTGGGATGAGTTGGACCGCAGAGTGAAGGAACAGCAGCCAGCATATGTGGGAACTCCTTCAAGACTTTTGAAAAAGCATTCCATGGAAGCTGGTTGATAGAATGAAAAGTGTGCAAAGCTGTCCTCTAGGCAAAGGGTGGTTACTTTGAAGAATCTCATATAAAATATATTTTGGTTTAACACTTTTTTGGATGCATGATTCCATATGTATTATTTCATAGTTTTGATGTTTTCACTATTATTCTACAATGTAGAAAAACCCTTGAATGAGTAGGTGTGTCCTAACTGGTAGTGTGTTTTTGAATGTTTTTTTATATTTTTTACTGCTCCTGGGATATAAATATTGTGTGGATAACCTTATTTACTGTGATATATTGATTTGTATCTTCTTTTTTTTTTTTACTCTTTGTGACGCGCTCTGCCCTGGAGAACACCGGAAGAATTATCACTGAATTATCACAGTGAATTATTGTAACGTTTATGTATCAATTAATCCCATTAAGGAATGGGTTGCCAACTGGCAACTTGACACAAAAATACAATTTCATTCATTCATACCAGAGAGGCTGGTCTAACGCACCAAAGTATAAAGCTTTTAGTACAGATTAAAAACACTGAATTTGTTACATTGTTTATCTTACATGTGGTTGCGTGAGGCTTAGAGCTCACAGAATCAGTAGGATATTAAACAAACACTCAAACAGGCAACGGAATTCGGCTGTCTTATTTCTGTCTGTGTGTGTGTGTGTGTGTGTGTGTGTGTGTGTGTATATATATATATATATATGATTTTATAAACCCAGTCACATTTAACAGTTAGTGCATTGATTTATAGACCTAGTTAAGTTGTGGTTTCCTCTCTCCTCAATTTTCTTAGACATTTAAGGCAAGGGTTGTTTTTAAATATAGAGTCATAATGAGACAAACGTGACATTGTGTAAATAACACATTATTGCAGGAAATGAAAAAATATATAAACATTCTGGAGGTGAACGCTGGAATTAAACAATGAACTTTGCAAATGAAGAAAAGATGTGTGCTTTAAGGAAATAGACACCAGGCTCGACTAGAAGCCTGTCTAATAAGAACCTGTTGTGTTGAGTGATTTAAGCCAATAAACGCCCAGGATATTAACTGAAGTTTTGCACTAATGATCTGTGAGAAACAGAATGAGAGTGGTTATGTTGTGGAGCAAAGCAGAGTGTATGGTGCAGCGTAGCCAGCAGATTCCTATTTGTCCTCATGCTAGCTAGCTAGCTAGCTAGCTAGCAGTAGCCACATCAGCCATTTTGGAATGGCCGTGCCAGCCAATCAGCTCATTTGTTGTTCAAAACAATGTGCTGTTCTGTAATAGCTACTGCTAACTAGCAGGGCTGGGAATTGTCAGGGACCTTACGATACTTAGGTGCCGATACGATATGTATTGCGATTTTCATGATTCTATATGTGTGCTGTTATTTTTGTGATTCAATGTTCTAATCATTGCTCACCATATGTCTGCTGCAGACAGACAAGAGGGAGCCATTAGAAATCAAGTTTTGATCAGTCATGGAACTAAAAGTTCTGAAAACATTGGGTACAAATCAATTTTTGTAATTCTATATATTTTGCCATGCCTGTGTATTCATGTGATATTTGAATAAAACAGTATGTATGGGCAAATTTAGTTAGCAGACATGTCAGAAATTTCCAGATCAATTATCCCAAGTTATAATAGCTCTCTAAGGTATGCAATGACTAACATGACAAGAGGAACTGATGATGCACTACTTAATTTCAATTTTCAACAATATTGCGCTTGTGCATTCTACTATTACAACTTTCAAGAGTAAGTTCAAAGCCGGACCCCATGCCGACCCCCCCCCCCCCCCCCCCCACAGGTCTTGCCCCACAGTTTGGGAACCACTGTCTTAATGTATATATGATTGCATCTGCTGGCTCGTAATCTGCTGGCTAGGTCCAGCGGGATGCTTCATTTTCTCCACCCCGGTGTCGTAATGGTTCTGGGACCACCAGGGTTCTCACCAGATAATGTAAGAAAGGTGCTGCGCCACCTTGTGGACTGGCTGGGCCACTGTAAAATAAATAAATATATATAATATATATACTGCTCAAAAAAATAAAGGGAACACTAAAATAACACATCCTAGATCTGAATGAATGAAATATTCTTATTAAATACTTTTTTCTTTACATAGTTGAATGTGCTGACAGCAAAATCACACAAAAATTATCAATGGAAATCAAATTTATCAACCCATGGAGGTCTGGATTTGGAGTCACACTCAAAATGAAAGTGGAAAACCACACTACAGGCTGATCCAACTTTGATGTAATGTCCTTAAAATGAGGCTCAGTAGTGTGTGTGGCCTCCACGTGCCTGTATGACCTCCCTACAACGCCTGGGCATGCTCCTGATGAGGTGGCGGATGGTCTCCTGAGGGATCTCCTCCCAGACCTGGACTAAAGCATCCGCCAACTCCTGGACAGTCTGTGGTGCAACGTGGCGTTGGTGGATGGAGCGAGACATGATGTGCTCAATTGGATTCAGGTCTGGGGAATGGGTGGGCCAGTCCATAGAATCAATGCCTTCCTCTTGCAGGAACTGCTGACACTCCAGCCACATGAGGTCTAGCATCGTCTTGCATTAGGAGGAACCCAGGTCCAACCGCACCAGCATATGGTCTCACAAGGGGTCTGAGGATCTCATCTCGATATCTAATGGCAGTCAGGCTACCTCTGGCGAGCACATGGAGGGCTGTGCGGCCCCCCAAAGAAATGCCACCCCACACCATGACTGACCCACCGCCAAACCGGTCATGCTGGAGGATGTTGCAGGCAGCAGAACGTTCTCCACGGCGTCTCCAGACTCTGTCACGTCTGTCACATGTGCTCAGTGTGAACCTGCTTTCATCTGTGAAGAGCACAGGGACTCCAGTGGCGAATTTGCCAATCTTGGTGTTCTCTGGCAAATGAAAAACATCCTGCACGGTGTTGGGCTGTAAGCACAACCCCCACCTGTGGACGTCGGGCCCTCATACCACCCTCATGGAGTCTGTTTCGGACCGTTTGAGCAGACACATGCACATTTGTGGCCTGCTGGAGGTCATTTTGCAGGGCTCTGGCAGTGCTCCTCCTACTCCTCCTTGCACAAAGGCGGAGGTAGCGGTCCTGCTGCTGGGTTGTTGCCGTCCTACGGCCTCCTCCACGTCTCCTGATGTACTGGCATGTCTCCTGGTAGCGCCTCCATGCTCTGGACACTGCACTGACAGACACAGCAAACCTTCTTGCCACAGCTCGCATTGATGTGCCATCCTGGATGAGCTGCACTACCTGAGCCACTTGTGTGGGTTGTAGACTCCGCCTCACGCTACCAGTAGAGTGAAAGGACCGCCAGCATTCAAAAGTGACCAAAACATCAGCCAGGAAGCATAGGAACTGAGAACTGGTCTTTGGTCCCCACCTGCAGAACCACTCCTTTATTGGGGGTGTCTTGCTAAATTCATTGGGGGTGTCTTGCACAACAGCATGTGAAATTTATTGTCAATCAGTGTTGCTCCCTAAGTGGACAGTTTGATTTCACAGAAGTGTGATTGACTTGGAGTTACATTGTGTTGTTTAAGTGTTCCCTTTATTTTTTTGAGCTGTGTGTGTGTGTGTGTGTGTGTGTGTGTGTGTGTGTGTGTGTCATTAAAATAAGTAAAAACAATGGACACACAATGGCAAAATTGTGATGGTGTCAGAAGAACTAACGACTTTCTTTTTACATGGTCTATCATATTTGATCCACCCATTATCTCAGATGCGCACACACAGAAAACACATCTCTGAAGATGTTACTTTGTCAGCTTCTTGTGTGTCTCACTGCTTATTCCTTTTCCAGAGGTGGGTCCCGTGCTGCAGTCTGTTTGAACGGGACTTTGAGGCGGTGCTGCTGAGTTCTCAGGTCCTGGACCTGCTAGGTGGAGGAGACCGCAGCGATGGAGATGCCATTGATGCCTACCTGAAGAGACGGGTCCTGGCCTACCTCGATGACAGCACAGAGGAGGACAAGGCTGACGGGTAGAAACAATATCTGGGTAGAGATTTCTTGCTGATACCTTATTCAATGTTACTGTTACTTAATTCATTGAATCTAGTGTTTTAGTGTTGGGGTAAAAGCCTGCACACCCTGTAGCTCCCCAGGACCAGAGTTGGTGGACACTGCATTTAGTGTTTATTTTAAACAAGATTTACTATCCTTTCAACGCAAGCCCACGTATTTATTTTTTCAGTGTACATCACTATGAATGAATAAAACTATCTGTGACTTCATCTTGAAAACAATACCTCATGCCATGATTTAGACCTGAGTTTAGGCCAAGCTGTGCTGCCAGGTGACGCCTCAAAATGGAGGCCCACCACAGTTAAGTTCTTGACGGCAGGAACGTTGTGCCAGTACAGTGACTTTTACATTTTTTTTTATTGAGTGAAGGGGTAGGGGAATTACCAGGCATGGGCTTCTCGCTGAATGGTGCCGAGTGGAGCTTCCTGCTGCCATGAATTATACATTTTTAATAAGGACAGCTTCACATATCCTTCTCTCCCATGGGGATGCCTGTGGAAGAATGGGTATTACAGCAAGCGTCGCTACACTCCGTATCAGAAGCTTTCAATCCTTTATCGCTCTCCCATTTTTCTTACAGCGATTGTAGTCAACTACATGTGTCAGAGGAGCCTGTGTGTACAGTATGGCTTTAATTGCCCTGAGGTAGATGGGAAGCAGCGTTGTTCTTGTTCCTCTTTGCCCCCAACCTGTGCCTGGTTACACCAGACATCTTATTGAATGAGTCCTGCTGTGAGGATTGGAGCAGCCGGCCATATCCACTTTGGAAGGCTGGCGGCCTGACTCGCGGTGTGGAAATCAAATGGGCGTATCTTTACTCGTTTCGTTAAGCGGCAGATAGCCTAGTGGTTAAGAGCGTTGGGCCAGTAACCGAAAGGTCGCTGGTTTGAATCTCCGAGCCGACTAGGTAAAATAATCTGCCGATGTGCCCTTGAGCAAGACAACCTAATTGCTCCTGTAAGTCACTCTGTATTAGAGCGCCTGCTAAAATAATGAATAAATATAGAAATGCAACATGCAACAATTTTAAAAGTTTTGACTGGGTTACAGTTCATATAAGGAAATCAGTCAATTTAAAACAGCTAATTAGGCCCCTAGCAGGGCATAGACCCACCCACTGGAGGGCCAGGCCCAGCAAATCAGAATTGACTTCTTATTTTTTCCACAAAAGGGATTTATTACAAACAGAAATACTCCTCAGCATCCCACCGTTGAAGATGCCGGATGTGGAGGTCATGGGCTGGCGTGGTTACACGTGGTTCGCGGTTGTGAGGCCGGTTGGACATACTGCTAAATTCTCTAAACCGACGTTGGAGGTTTATGGTAAAGAAAATAACCTTACATTTACTAGCAACAGCTCTGGTGGCCATTCCTGCAGTCAGCATGACAATTGCACGCTTCCTCAACTTGAAAATATCTGTGGCAGCTCCTCAATATGCCACACCTGCCAGGTGAATGGATTATCTTGGCAAAAGATAAATGCTCACTAACGCTTCCTCAACTTGAAAATATCTGTGGCAGCTCCTCAATATGCCACACCTGCCAGGTGAATGGATTATCTTGGCAAAAGATAAATGCTCACTAACAGTGAGTATTTTTTAGAGAAATACATTTTTTGTGCATATGGAAAATTTCTGGGATCTTTTATTTCTGCTCATGAAACATGGGACCAACACTTTACATGTTGCGCTTTTATATTTTTGTTCAGTATGAATTATCTCTTTCATCTCTGTACTGAGCTTGTGCTCGCTCTTTTGGGAAGCCTCGTTTGACAATTCTCTGGGCTCTCAATTTATTTTGTCCCCTCACTTTTCTATTGCTCCTTCTCTCTTCTGTTTTGTTTCTGTGTTTTTCTATTGTCTAGTAGTTCTGTGTCCTGTACTTTCCCTCCATTGTTTTTTTTTCTGTTTTCTCTGAGCGACTGTTTTTTCCTATTCCTACTCATTGTGACTTTCTTTTTCTTCTCTCTCTCAGGGAGATTGCCCTGTTGGCCCAGGCGGTCGCCAGCCTTCACCTCTTTGTCAGAGTAACTGGACAGGTCCCCCTGTCACCATCCATGTCCCTGACCTGCTGGCCCAGGCCCTGCTATCCTCATTCACTGAGGTAAAGTTACACCCCTATGTTCACCCAAGTGTTTTGATCTAAATTGCAACTTTTGGTAAAAAAATAAGGCCTAGTGTTTTTGCCTATATCGTGGCAGTGTGGAAATGATCTCAAATGAGTGCAGAAAATGCAGAAATTGATGGAAATTATTTTAGAACAGTATAAAACGATCACATTTAACAAACCAAACATTTAAAATACCGCTATAGAGGGTAAAGTAAAAACCCAAACCGACTGCAAAAATACTGGTGTATATAGTAAAATATGATATACCGCCCAGCCCTGTCCTCACCCCTGCATTATTGGGACACAAGAGAAGGTTAATTACTAGGGCCTGTCCGCCTCGGTCCTCACCATTCATCACACTGTCAGAATCACATCCCAGTGGAGAATAACCCATTGAAATATTTTAGAATATACAGTGGGGCAAAAAAGTATTTAGTCAGCCACCAATTGTGCAAGTTCTCCCACTTAAAAAGATGAGAGAGGCCTGTAATTTTCATCATAGGTACACTTCAACTATGACAGACAAAATGAGAGAAAAAAATCCAGAAAATCACATTGTAGCATTTTTAATGAATAAGTATTTGGTCACCTACAAACAAGCAAGATTTTTGGCTCTCACAGACCTGTGACTTCTTCTTTAAGAGGCTCCTCTGTCCTCCACTCGTTACCTGTATTAATGGCACCTGTTTGAACTTGTTATCAGTATAAAAGACACCTGTCCACAACCTCAAACAGTCACACTCCAAACTACACTATGGCCAAGACCAAAGAGCTGTCAAAGGACACCAGAAACAAAATTGTAGACCTGCACCAGGCTGGGAAGACTGAATCTGCAATAGGTAAGCAGCTTGGTTTGAAGAAATCAACTGTGGGAGCAATTATTAGGAAATGGAAGACATACCACTGATAATCTCCCTCGATCTGGGGCTCCACGCAAGATCTCACCCCGTGGGGTCAAAATGATCACAAGAACGGTGAGCAAAAATCCCAGAACCACACGGGGGGACAAAGTGAATGACCTGCAGAGAGCTGGGACCAAAATAACAAAGCCTACCATCAGTAACACACTACGCCGCCAGGGACTCAAATCCTGCAGTGCCAGACGTGTCCCCTTGCTTAAGCCAGTACATGTCCAGGCCCGTCTGAAGTTTGCTAGAGAGCATTTGAATGATCCAGAAGAAGATTGGGAGAATGTCATATGGTCAGATGAAACCAAAATAAAACTTTTTGGTAAAAACTCAACTCGTTGTGTTTTGGAGGACAAAGAATGCTGAGTTGCATCCAAAGAACACCATACCTACTGTGAAGCATGGGGGTGGAAACATCATGCTTTGGGGCTGTTTTTCTACAAAGGGACCAGGATGACTGATCCGTGTAAAGGAAAGAATGAATGGGGCCATGTATTGTGAGATTTTGAGTGAAAACCTCCTTCCATCAGCAAGGGCATTGAAGATGAAACGTGGCTGGGTCTTTCAGCATGACAATGATCCCAAACACACCGCCCGGGCAACGAAGGAGTGGCTTCGTAAGAAGCATTTCAAGGTCCTGGAGTGGCCTAGCCAGTCTCCAGATCTCAACCCCATAGAAAATCTTTGGAGGGAGTTGAAAGTCCGTGTTGCCCAGCAACAGCCCCAAAACACCACTGCGCTAGAGGAGATCTGCATGGAGGAATGGGCCAAAATACCAGCAACAGTGTATGAAAACCTTGTGAAGACTTACAGAAAACGTTTGACCTCTGTCATTGCCAACAAAGGGTATATAACAAAGTATTGAGAAACTTTTGTTATTGACCAAATACTTATTTTCCATCATAATTTGCAATTAAATTAATAAAAAATCCTACAATGTGATTTTCTGGATTTTTAGTTGAAGTGTACCTATGATGAAAATTACAGGCCTCATCTTTTTAAGTGGGAGAACTTGCACAATTGGTTGCTGACTAAATACTTTTTTGCCCCACTGTATGTGTTGCCACCCTAGGGTCACACACTACTCATGAAGCAAATTTAGAACTTTTACTAATCAAAAACAAAAAATAACGTCAAATACTGTCAAATGTGAAAAATACCATGATGTGATATTTTGGCCATATCGCCCCGCCCTAGGTGAGGAGAGAAGTTTCCTCCTGCGCCTGGTGGAGACACCTGATTGGTGGACTTAATCACATATTACAACAGACGAGTGAGTGCAAATCGGCCTTTAACTCCACCTATACAACAGTCTTAGGACTATACATCCTTTAAACAGGGTTCTCATGAAATGTTCAGTAGTTAAACTGAATTTCTGAGATCTCTATACAAAAATACTGTCCAACAGCTAGATCCATGTCTAGCTGTAGATCCAACATCCATGTCCATGTAGATCCAACAGCTAGATCCATGGTTCAATGTCTAATTTAACTGATTAATGTATGATAATGTATAACGACAACTTACACTGCCATAAATGCAAGGACAGGAAAAATGTTTTGTCGTACGATTTTGGACAAATCCTTTAAGACAACCATTAAAAAGGGGTAAACAGGTTTTAAATCAACTTGTGAATTTTATTGAATATAACCATGTTCTCCCCTTAATGTAATTACTTTTTTGGTGTGGGGGCAGATTATTAATTTATCAAACAAAAAAAAGTTGTCCAGCATAGGAAATCCTCACTTGTAGCCTTGTTTATTAAAATATTCATATCTCCTTTCCCTTCATACCTACATAGAGCTGCCATTTCAGGCATCACTTCAGGGGACAGGGCAGCAGAGCCACAACATATCCTTGATCTTTTCCTCAACCTTATGCCAGTCTTGGTCCCCTCTGTCATATCGCTCTACTTCCCAGCCTGGGGCCCTGACCTCAGCCCTGCTCGGCAGTCTTCTACTGGATGGAGAGTCTGTGTATAGACTGGTATGGAACTCCTTCCTGCTGCTAGCCAGCGTCAAACTGGTCAACTGTACTATCAAGCTGGACAGCCTTCAGGTAAGACATAATCACCCTCCCTCCCCCCAAAAAATATATATACAATACCAGTCAAAAGTTTGGAAACACTTACTCATTCCAGGTTTTTTTATTTTAAATTTCTACTATTTTCTACATTGTAGAATTGAGTTAATTTTGGGAATTTCTTTCCTTCTTAATGTGTTTGAGTCAATCAGTTGTATTGTAATAAGGTAGGGGTGGTATACAGAAGATGGCCCTATTGGTAAAAGACCAAGTCCATATTATGTCAAGAAGTGCTGAAATAAGCAAAGAGAAACAACAGTCCATCATTACTTTAAGACGTGAAGGTCTGTCAATTGGGGAAATTTAAAGAACTTTGAACATGCAGTCGCAAAAACCATCAAGCGCTATGATGAAACTGGCTCTCATGAGGACCACCACAGGACCCAGAGTCACCTCTGCTGCAGAGGATAAGTTCATTAGAGTTCCCAGCCTCAGAAATTGCAGCCCAAATAAATGCTTCACAGAGTTCAAGTAACAGACGCATCTCAGCATCAACTGTTCAGAGGAGACTTTGAATCAGGCCTTCATGGTCGAATTGCTGCAAAAAAAACACTACTAAAGGACACCAATAAGAAGAGACCTGCTTTGGCTAAGAAACACGAGCAATGGACATTAGACTGGTGGAAATCTGTCCTTTGCTCTGGAGTCCAAATTGTAGATTTTTTTGTTCCAACCGCCGTGTCTTTGTGAAATGCAGAGTAGGTGAACGAATATCTGCATGTGTATTTCACACCATGAAGCATTAGAGGATGTGGTGTGGTGTGATGTGGGGGTGCTTTGCTGGTGACATTGTTTGCTACATGATTCCATATGTGTTATTTCATAGTTTTGATGTTTTCACTATTACTGTACAATGTACAAAATAAAGTAAAACCCTTGAATAAGTATGTGTGTACTAACTTTTGGTACTGGTACTGTGTATATATGTATATTTTAGAGCCGTAATGGCTAAATATTATTTATGTAACTGCGTATTGGCTGCCTTTGAGTTTCAGAAGTTCACCACAACATCCTAAGATCATGCTATAACGGAGGCTATTTTAGTATTACTGATACCTACAAATTACTACATGCTGCAATGTGTAGTTTGCTGATAAGCTCCATTCTAGCGATAAGATCCATTCTAGTGATCCTACTACTACAGTTGAGACGCGCAACTACCGCCGTACTCATCCCCCTACCATTCAGCCTTTAAAATGCTAATGAGATAAATAAATAAATTACAACCACCTTCTGCGAACATCTGGGAGTTCAACAGCTAACTGTTTTTAACTCAAGGGCACACTGTCCGCTGCTACCTACATTCCTATGTAGTCTTATTGTCACCCAGCTTCTCCACCTCTCCCATCCCAGTCATAAAGAGAGGATGAGAGATTGGCCTGCACTGCTTATCTGCATGTCATCAAATCAAATGTTATTTGTCACATGCACCGAATACCACAGATGTAGACCTTAACGTGAAATGCTTACTTTACACAAGACCTTAACCAACAATGCAGTTTAAAAATAAAAATGGAGTTAAGAAAGTATTGACTTTTTGCTTTAGTTTATTTAGTAACACAATAAAATGGCAATAACTAGACTATATATAGGGGGTACTGGTACCGAGTCAATGTGTGGGGGTACAGGGTGATTGAGATTATTTGTACATGTAGGTAGGGGTAAAGTGACAATGCATGGTTAATAAACAGCAAGTAGCAGCAGTGTAAAAACAAAGGGGGGGGGGTCAATGCAAATAGTTAGGTTGGCCATTTGACTAATTATTCAGCAGTCTTATGGATTGGGGGTAGAAGCTGTTAAGGAGACTTGGTGCACCGGTACTGCTTGCTGTGTGATAGCAGAGAGAACAGTATGACTTGGGTGGCTGGAGTCTTTGACTATTTTTTTGGGCCTTCCTCTGACATTGTGTAGTACGTAGGTCCTAGATAGCAGGAAGCGTGCCCCCATTGATGTACTGGACTGTACGCACTACCCTCCGTAGCGCCTTACGGTCAGATGCAGCGCAGTTGCCATCCCAGTGTGCTGATGCAACCGGGCACGATGCTCTCAATGGTGCAGCTGTATTACTTTTTGAGGATCTGGGGACCCATGCCAAATCTTTTCAGTTTCTTGAGGCGGAAAGCCATTGTCGTGCCCTCTTTACGACTGTCCTGGTGTGTTTGGACCATAGTAGTTTGTTGGCGATGTGGTCACCAAGGAACTTGAAGCTCTCAACCTGCTCCACTACAGCACCGTCGATGAGAATGGGGGCGTGCTTGGCCCTCCTTTTTCTGTAGTCCACAATCAGCTCCTTTTGTCTTGCTCACATTGAGGGAGAGGTTGTTGTCCTGGCACCACACTGCCAGGTCTCTGACCACCTCCCTATAGGCTGTCTCATCGTTGTCGGTGATCAGACCTACCATTGTTGTCGTCAGCAAACTTAATGATGGTGTCGGAGTCGTGTTTTGTCATGCAGTCGTGAATGAACAGTGAGCACAGGAGGGGACTAAGCACACACTCCTGAGGTGCCCCCGTGTTGAGGATCAGCGTAGCTGATGTGTTGTCTACCGTTACCACCTGGGGGCGGCCCGTCAGGAAGTCCAGGATCCGGTTGCAGAGGGAGGTGTTTAGTCCCAGGGTCCTTAGCTTAGTGATGCGCTATGTACTATGGCGTTGAACGCTGAGCTGTAGTCAATGAACAACATTCTCAGAAAGGTGTTCCTTTTGTCCAGATGGGAAAGAGCTGTGTGATTGCGGTTGCGTGATCTGTTGGGGCGGTATGAAAATTGGAGAATGATGCTGTTTATATGAGCCATGACCATCCTTTCAAAGCACTTCATTGCTACCGATGTGAGCGCTACAGGGCGGTAGTCATTTAGACAGGTTACCTTTGCTTTCCTCGGCACAGCGACTATGGTGCTTCACTTGAAATATGTATCTATTACATACTCGGTCAGGGAGAGATTGAAAATGTCAGTTGGTCCACACATGCTCGGAGTGGTAATCCGTCTGGCCCTGCGGCTTTGTGAATGTTGACCTGTTTAAAAGTCTTGCTCACATCAGCTACAGAGAACGTGATCACACAGTCGCCTGGAACAGCTGGTGCTGTCATGCAGGCTTCAGTGTTGCTTGCCTCGAAGTGAGCATAAAATGCATTTCGCCCGTCTGGTAGGCTCATGTCACTGGGCAGCTCGCGGCTGCATTTCTCTTTGTAGTCTGTTATAGTTTGCAAGCCCTGCCACATCCGACGAGCGTCGGAGCCGGTGTAGAAGGATTCAATTTTAGTCCTGTATTGACGCTTTGCAAGTTCGATGGTTCGTCGGAGGGCATAGTGGGATTTCTTATAAGCGTCCGCATTAGTGTCCTGCTCCTTGAAAGTGGCAGCTCTCTGAAATCCATGGCTTCTGTTTGGGATATGTATGTACGGTCACTGTGGGGGCGATGTCGTCGATGCACTTATTGATGAAGCCGGTGTCTGATGTGGTATTCTCCTTAATATCATTGGATGAGGGTGAGAGGGAGCTTTGTACGCTTTTCTGTGTGTGGAGTGAAGGTGGTCTAGAGTTGTTTTATTTCCCCCTCCCTGTGGTTGCACATGTGACATGCTGGTAGAAATGAGGTAAAACGGATATAAGTTTGCCTGCATTAAAGTCTCCGGCCACTAGGAGCACCGCTTCTGGATGAGCATTTTCTTGTTTGCTTATGGCCTTAACCTCTAGCGTCGAGCAATCCCGTATCCGGTAGCGTAATCATAGCCTCAAGCTCATTACCATAACGCAACGTTTCCTATTCATGAAAATCGCAAATGAAATTAACAACACTGTCATCTCAGATTTTCAAAATATGCTTTTCAACCAAAGCTACACAAGCATTTGTGTAAGAGTATTGATAGCCTAGCATAGCATTAAGCCTAGCATTCAGCAGGCAACATTTTCACAAAAACAAGAAAAGCATTCAAATAAAATCATTTACCTTTGAAGAACTTCGGATGTTTTCAATGACTAGACTCTTAGTTAGATAGCAAATGTTAATTTTTTCCAAAAATATTATTTGTGTAGACGAAATAGCTCCGTTTTGTTCATCACGTTTGACTAAGAAAAAGACCGGAAAATGCAGTCACTTACAACGCCAAACTTTTTCTGTAACATCAGTTCTGTGGGACTCACAGACAATATCTTTGCAGTTTTGGAAACGTCAGAGTGTTTTCTTTCCAAAGCTGTCAATTATATGCATAGTCGAGCATATTTTCATGACAAAATATCTTGTTTAAAACGGGAACGTTTTTCATCCAAAAAATTAAAATAGCGCCCCCTATATCCAAGAAGTTAAACAGCTTGTTGAGTGCAGTCTTAGTGCCAGCATCGGTTTGTGGTGTGGGTAAATAGACGGCTACGAAAAATATAGGTAGTGTGGTCTACAGCTTATTGAGGTACTCTAACTCAGTCGAGCAATACCTCGAATCTTCCTTAATATTAGACATTGCGCACCAGCTGTTGACAAATACACACACCACCACCTTTTTTCAAAACACAACCCAACCAAGCCGCACTGCTTCTTGACACAATGCCCATCCAACCCGGAAGCCAGCCGCACCAATGTGTCGAAGGAAACACAGTGCACCTGGTGACCTGGTCAGCGTGCGCTGCGCCCGGCCCGCCACAGGAGTTGCTAGTGCGCGATGAGACAAGGAAAGCCCTGCCGGCCAAACCCTCCCTAACCCGGACGATGCTGGGCCAATTGTGCGCCGCCCCATGGGCCTCCCGGTCGTGGCCGGCTGCGACAGAGCCTAGACTCGAACCCAGAATCTCTGGTGGCACAGCTAGCACTGCGATGCAGTGCCTTAGACTCCTGCGCCACCCAGGCGCAGAGGTCTATTACTAGGAATATTGATTCAGGGAAGCAGACAGAGCACCATATGGCGACAGAGGCGGTTAGCTGGCTTCGTGCATCGCAAATGAGAATGCAGATATCCTCCCTGACATGCAAATGGGCTTTTTATTTTTTTTACACTTTTCACTACCTTTGGCCATGCAAGAGAGAGAGAGGAGGGGGGGGGGGGGGGGGGGTGTAAGAGAGGAGAAAAACCCTTACCAAGCTTTGAGCTGTTATTTTCCCTGACACTTTATGTTTTGGTCAGAGAGCTGAAAAAGAGAGAGTTGGACATTTTTATCGCTGGATCAGCACTTAACTCTACCATTGTATGTTGGTTCTTAGTGGGTTGTCATGTGTGTGTTCAGGTGGTTCAAGCACTAGTACAGTAGTTTTATTTATTTAGTTGTACTTTGAGTGACCCCATCTATGTATTGTGCTGTTTGTACAAAAGCGAACTCTCTCATATTCACTTGTCTGTTTGTTGTTCCACTTAAATACTCCCCCACACACTCACTAACTCCTAAAAGGTGGTCCTCTGTAGCCCAGTGTGGTCCACTGTTGCCCAATGTGGTAGAGCATGGCACTTTCAACGCCATGATAGTAGGTTTGATTCCCGGGACCAACCATACAAAAACAAGTATGCGTGTATGACTAAGTTGCTTCTACTCATGCATGTTTGCAATCCAGTGTCATATGGCATTAACCTCTTCTAACGAGGCTAATTTAAACTGCTAGGTGAAAATATAATTTCTCACTTTGGCCATCTAAGTCATGGTGGCCTTGAGTGGGACGTCCGTGAGGTACTTGAGCGTCAGTATAAACACGCTGAAGAGTTGAAGAAATAATGCAGCTGCCATTTCCAATTAAGTCCTTATCTTTGAAGAGGGCTGATGTCAGCGGTGGTTTTGAGGCGGAGGAGCCCCAGTGTTCTTCGCAGGTTGATGTGGAGCTTTGATGTCAGCACATAATCTACAAAATGTTTGTCTCTGCCTCACTGTTTGTGTGAGCACTTGTCTTTGTGTGTGTGTGTAGGCAAATCGTGGCAGGGGATGGATGGGATCATAACGTCTGTGTTGCTGTGTCGGCAGGCTCAGGCTAAAGTGGAGATTGCTCCTCTAAATGAGACTATTTCATTTGCAGCGGTCCAGTAGTGCTGGTTGGGTGAGGACAGACAGGTACATTTTCCTGATGGTCTTAAAACTAAAAGGAGTCCACTTAAGGAAAACTCAGCAGTAAGCACATTCTATTCTCTTTTATCTCTGGACCACCACTACACAGGACTCCCAATGAAGACTTACTAGAAAAGATAACCAACAGGTTGTGCAGGACAGCAGAAAAGTACGTAAAGAACTTGATAATGTGTGATGGTTAAAAATATCCCCATCAGATAAAACCCAAACGATGTATAACAAGCTGTGTGTTACCTTTACCAGGCTGTAAGCCTTTTGTCCATTGACACAGTGCTGTAATGCATCAAACTCTTTACTTGAGTAGCAATTTTCATCCCGTTTTTTCTAGATGATTATGTAGTTGTGATATGATTGATTACCTGCATTATCATGATATTGATGACTGACACAAACTTAAGACATTCTAGAGAATGTTAACATTTTACAGTCACGGTAGTGAGATCGGTCAGTTCGAGCCATAATGTTGACATTTCTCATTGGTTGAGACTGGAAGCACCCACCGAGCTGAGATATAAAACTTTTATACTGAGTCTGCCATTCTGTTATTTCCCCATCAGCATGTATGCTCCATTAGATTCAGGCCCCAATATATGAGCAATTTATTATTTCTCTCGCTGCTCTTAATCAGTTTAGGGAGATTTGGAGTATGACTTGCTGGGCCACAGAAATAGAAAAGCATTTCACAGCAACAGGGCTCATGTCAGCATTGACATATCCTCTGCTCTAAATGTATTTACTTTTATTTAACTAGGCAACACAACTTCAAGATGACATCCCTTCCTCAAACTGCTAATGCTTTTGTTCTCCCCACTGAAACCCAGCCCAGTTAGGAATCAGAAGGAAACAGTTTGACCCGGAGAATTTGCCAGCCAAGGCCCTTACAACAGGAAGGCTGCTGGTGTTTTTCCTTTCTACTCGGTTCTGATTTGCTCAAGTCAAGTTGCATTGCATGATTTTACAAGTAGAAACGGCAGGTTCGTCAGGTATCATTCGTCTGTACTGTTGCTACACTATATATACAAAGTATGTGGACACCCCTTCAAATTAGTGGATTTGGCTATTTCAGCCACACCCGTTGCTGACAGGTGTATAAAATCGAGCACACAGCCATGAATTCTCCATAGACAAACATTGGCAATATAATGTCCTTACTGAAGAGCTCAGTGACTTTCAACATGGCACTGTCATAGGATGCCACCTTTCCAACAAGTTGGTTCCTGAAGTTTCTGCACTGTTACATGGAACCCAAACCGGCCATCGCGCATACATTTATTTTGTCCCCCGACACCAAACGCGATCACAACACACAGGTTAAAATATCAAAACAAGGGCCTCCCGGGTGGCGCAGTGGTCTAAGGCATGCTATGTGGTGGTCTAAGGTCTAGCTATGCCACCAGCTATGCCACCAGAGACTCTGGGTTCGAGCCCAGGCTCTGTCACAGTCGGCCGCGACCGGGAGGCCCATGCACGCGGACCAGGTTGCGAGGTGTCTGGCATTTCCTCCGACACATTGATGCGGCTGGCTTCCGGGTTGGATGTGCACTGTGTTCAGAAGCAGTGCGGCTTGGTTGGGTTGTGTTTTGGCGGAAGCATGGCTCTCGACCTTCGCCTCTCCCGAGTCCGTACGGGAGTTGCAGCGATGAGACAAGACAGTAACTACTAACAATTGGATACCACGATATTGGGGAGAAAAAGGGGGTGAAAATAAATTAATAATAAAATATCAAAACAAACTCGGAACCAATTACATTAATTTGGGGACTCTTTGCATCAACTTAATGTAATTGTCAATAAAAGCCTTTGACACTTATGAAATGCTTGTATTTATACTTCAGTATTCCATACTGGCCACACCACAGTACTGACAAAAATATCTAAAGACACTGAAGCAGCAAACTTTGTGTAAATTAATATTTGTGTTATAGGTCGACCGATTAATCGGAATGGCTGGGACGATTTGTAAAAGTTTTCATAACCGTCGGAAATTGTTATTTTTGGACACCGATTTGGCTGATTTAAAAACAACAAAAAAATAATATATATATATTTTTTAATATAGATTTATTTTTTACGCCTTTAATCTTTATTTAACTAGGCAAGTCGGTTAAGAACGCATTCTTATTTTCAATGACAGCCTAGGAACGGTGGCTGCTTTGTTCAGGGGCAGAACGACAGATTTTTTTACCTTGCCAGCTCCGGGATTCAATCCTGCAACCTTTCTGTTAACTAGTCCAACGCTCTAACCACCTGCCTCTCATTGCACTCCACGAGGAGCCTGCCTGTTACGCGAATGCAGTAAGCCAAGGTAAGTTGCTAGCTAGCATTAAACTTATCTTATAAAAATCAATCAATCATAATCACTAGTTAACTACACATGGTTGTTGATATTACTAGTTTATCTAGCATGTCCTGCGTTGCATATAATCGATGCTCATTCGCGAAAAACGACGGTCCTTGCTCCAATGTGTACCTAACCATAAACATCAATGCCTTTCTTAAAATCAATACACAGAAGTATATATTTTTAAACCTGCATATTTAGCTAAAATAAATCCAGTTTAGCAGGCAATATTAACCAGGTGAAATTGTGTCACTTCTCTTGCGTTCATTGCACGCAGAGTCAGTGTATATGCAACCGGTTGGGCTGCCTAAATTGCCAGAATTTTACGTAATTAAGACATAACATTGAAGGTTGTGCAATGTAACAGCAATATTTAGTCTTATGGATGCTACCAGTTAGATAAAATACGTAACGGTTCCGTATTTCACTGAAAGAATAAACGTCTTGTATTTCTGTGTTATAATTAAGTCTATGATTTGACTGAGCGATGGTAGGCACCAGCAGGCTCGTAAGCATTCATTCAAACAGCACTTTCGTGCTGGGCCGCGGCTTTTGTGAAGCGATGGGTAACGATTCTTCGACGGTGGCTGTTGTCGATGTGTTCCTGGTTTGAGCCCAGGTAGGAGCGAGGAGAGGGATGGAAGCTATACTGTTACACTGGCAATACTAAAGTGCCTAAAAGAACATCCAATAGTCAAAGGTTAATGAAATTCAAATGGTATAGAGAGAAATAGTCCTATAATTCCTATAATAACTACAACCTAAAACTTCTTACCTGGGAATATTGAAGACTCATGTTTAAAGGAACCACCAGCTTTCATATCTTCTCATGTTCTGAGCAATGAACTTAAACGTTAGCTTTCTTTCATGGCACATATTGCACTTTTACTTTCTTCTCCAACACTTTGTTTTTGCATTATTTAAACCAAATTGAACATGTTTCATTATTTATTTGAGGCTAAATTGATTTTATTGATCTATTATATTAAGTTAAAATAAGTGTTCATTTAGTATTGTAATTGTCATTATTACAAATTAATAAAAATCGGCCGATTTAATCGGTATCTGCTTTCTTTGGTCCTCCAATAATCGATATCGGTATTGACGTTGAAAACTCATAATCGGTCGACCTCTAATTTGTGTCCTTCGGAAAACTTTTTGTCATGATTGTACTCATGAACATTCATTCTGAAATATTAATGCTCAGTTTGTTGCCACGCGTTACGGTACCACGTATCGCTAGCAGCATTTTCAAATAGCGATTTATGCTAGCTGTTTGGATGAATGACTGTGTTTTTGTAAATGTGCAATAAGCATGAAACAATTAAAGTTTCAAAGAAAATTGTATTTTTCACATGCGCCAAATACAACAGGTGTTCTGGCCTTACAGTGAAATGCTTACTTACTAGCCCTTAACCAACAATGCAGTTTTAAATTAATTATATAAGGAATTGGCAACTTGTTTTCATTGAGAAATAAGGTAGGCAACTTGATTTCAACATCTGAACAAAGTGGACAGGCTAGCATGCTGTTCAAACAGTTGGAGATGAACAGAAGGTTGTGTTCATAACAATTCAACTGCTTTGTGTTAGCTGAATTCTGAGCTTGTGAAATTATACCTAGATCTAAATTGTCTAAACTTGAAGTGTGTGTATATATATATATATATATATATATATATATATATACACAGTGGGGAAAAAGGGTATTTAGTCAGCCACCAATTGTGCAAGTTCTCCCACTTAAAAAGATGAGAGAGGCCTGTAATTTTCATCATAGGTACACTTCAATTATGACAGACAAAATTAGAAAAGAAATCCAGAAAATCACATTGTAGGATTTTTTATACATTTATTTGCAAATTATGGTGGAAAATAAGTATTTGGTCAATAACAAAAGTTTATCTCAATACTTTGTTATATACCCTTTGTTGGCAATGACAGAGGTCAAACGTTTTCTGTAAGTCTTCACAAGGTTTTCACACACTGTTGCTGGTATTTTGGCCCATTCCTCCATGCAGATCTCCTCTAGAGCAGTGATGTTTTGAGGCTGTTGCTGGGCAACACGGACTTTCAACTCCCTCCAAAGATTTTCTATTGAGATCTGGAGACTGGCTAGGCCACTCCAGGACCTTAAAATGCTTCTTACGAAGCCACTCATTCGTTGCCCGGGCGGTGTGTTTGGGATCATTGTCATGCTGAAAGACCCAGCAACGTTTCATCATCAATGCCCTTGCTGATGGAAAAAGGTTTTAACTCAAAATCTCAACAATACATGGCCCCATTCATTCTTTCCTTTACACGGATCATTCGTCCTGGTCCCTTTGCAGAAAAACAGCCCCAAAGCATGATGTTTCCACCCCCATGCTTCACAGTAGGTATGGTGTTCTTTGGATGCAACTCAGCATTCTTTGTCCTCCAAAAACGACGAATTGAGTTTTTACCAAAAAGTTATATTTTGGTTTCATCTGACCATATGACATTCTCCCAATCTTCTTCTGGATCATCCAAATGCTCTCTAGCAAACTTCAGACGGGCCTGGACATGTACTGGCTTAAGCAGGGGGACACGTCTGGCACTGCAGGATTTGCTTCCCTGGCGGCGTAGTGCGTTACTGATGGTAGGCTTTGTTACTTTGGTCCCAGCTCTCTGCAGGTCATTCACTAGGTCCCCCTGTGTGGTTCTGGGATTTTTGCTCACCGTTCTTGTGATACTTTTGACCCCACGGGGTGAGATCTTGCGTGGAGCCCCAGATCGAGGGAGATTATCAGTGGTCTTGTATGTCTTCCATTTCCTAATAATTGCTCCCACAGTTGATTTCTTCAAACCAAGCTGCTTACCTATTGCATATTCAGTCTTCCCAGCCTGGTGCAGGTCTACAATTTTGTTTTTGGTGTCCTTTGACAGCTCTTTGGTCTTGGCCATAGTGGAGTTTGGAGTGTGACTGTTTGAGGTTGTGGACAGGTGTCTTTTATACTGATAACAAGTTCAAACAGGTGCCATTAATACAGTTAACGAGTGGAGGACAGAGGAGTCTCTTAAAGAAGAAGTTACAGGTCTGTGAGAGCCAGAAATCTTGCTTGTTTGTAGGTGACCAAATACTTATTTTCCACCATAATTTGTAAATAAATTCATTAAAAATCCTACAATGTGGTGTTCTGTATTTTTCCTTCTCGTTTTGTCTGTCACAGTTGAAGTGTACCTATGATAAAAATTACAGGCCTCTCATCTTCTTAAGTGGGAGAACTTGCACAATTGGT
This sequence comes from Oncorhynchus clarkii lewisi, assembly GCF_045791955.1. Classification (NCBI taxonomy): domain Eukaryota; kingdom Metazoa; phylum Chordata; class Actinopteri; order Salmoniformes; family Salmonidae; genus Oncorhynchus; species Oncorhynchus clarkii. The sequence continues at coordinate 9,976,939 of NC_092169.1, forward strand.
GGCTGACTAAATACTTTTTTGCCCCAGTGTGTGTGTGTGTGTGTGTGTGTGTGTGTGTGTGTGTGTGTGTGTGTGTGTGTGTGTGTGTGTGTGTGTGTGTGTGTGTGTGTGTGTGTGTGTGTGTGTGTGTGTGTGTGTGTGTGTGTGTGTGTGTGTGTGTGGGTGGGTCATGACGTGGCCCTCTTTGGGTATTGTGAGTGGCTTCCCCCTCTCCCTCCAACACCCAGGTTCTATTATCCCAGGTCGTAAATTCAATATCCTTGTTTTGGAGAATGTGTGAACGGTCGGTGGAAACGACAGCTACTACCTGGTCCGTTTTGTTTCATGTTTGTGACCTCATGAGAGACAATACAGCCACATTACCATAACTCTGTTTATACAGGAGCCTCTTATGAGGTTTGCGTCTAATTATTGTATAAAATGAATGAGTAAAGATGAAACTATTTGTGAAATTATGTAATGTGATTTTAAACTGTTAATGTCAGATAATTGTATTCCCTTTTTAACTAAGTCATTGGCACGCCTCCATGAGCACCGACATGCATGATCTGGCTCATGGGACAGCCCTTTTCTACTGTTAGAAATAAAACCCCCATCTGAAGAAATCCTCTTGAGACCACGACTACCTCGGTCAGCTGAGTGGGCGAAGGTTGAGTAGAGACCACAAAAACCTCAGTATAAGCTAAGGTTATAATGGTTGTTGAATTCCTAACCATACCACGTGGAGCATTGGCTACACGGGTGAAAATGGTTCAACTCTGAGACTATCGATCCCGACAGAATAAGAGCAAATCTTTGATACTAATTGCTAGTCTGAAGCTAGGAATTATGTGAACCTGAGATGCGAGGACCGACAACCGCCAAAACATATTTTCTATAAGAACATTTCTGAATGCCTGGTACGGCAATTGCTCGGCCTCCGACCGCAAGGCACTTCATAGGGTAGTGCGTATGGCCCAGTACATCACTGGGGCAAAGCTGCCTGCCATCCAGGACCTCTACACCAGGCGGTGTCAGAGGAAGGCCCTGACAATTGTCAAAGACCCCAGCCACCCCAGTCATAGACTGTTCTCTCTACTACCGCATGGCAAGCGGTACCAGAGTGCCAAGTCTATGACAAAAAGGCTTCTCAACAGTTTTTACCCCCAAGCCATAAGACTACTGAACAGGTAACCAAATGGTTACCCGGACTATTTGCATTGCGTGCCCCCCCCCCCCCAACCCCTCTTTTACGCTGCTGCTACTCTCTGTTTATCTTATATGCATAGTCACTTTAACTATACATTCATGTACATACTATCTCAATTGGCCCGACCAACCAGTGCTCCCGCACATTGGCTAACCGGGCTATCTGCATTGTTTCCCATCACCTGCCAACCCCTCTTTTTACGCTACTGCTACTCTCTGTTCATCATATATGCATAGTCACTTTAACCATACTACCTCAATAAGCCTGACTAACCGGTGTCTGTATATAGCCTTGCTACTCTTATTTTCAAATGTCTTTTTACTGTTTTATTTCTTTACTTACCTACACACACACACTTTTTTTCTCCCCACTATTGGTTAGAGCCTGTAAGTAAGCATTTCACTGTAAGATCTACACCTGTTGTATTTGGCGCACGTGACAAATAAACGTTGATTTGATTTGGTACTCTGAAGTATCCATTCTAACTACGAAATACTCCAGGGAAGCAGTGAGACGCTTGGATGAACTTTCCAACAGAAAGACGGACAATTCCAACAGAGATCACAATGACATACTGAGCGTAAATATATATTAATTGCAATTATTCCCGAACGAGTGAACGTTCATGTGCAAAGGATTAGCATTTCAATTAATATAATTATCAACTGTGTAGTGACTAATTTTTGTCTTTCCCGCCCTTCTCAGTCCACACCCACTTCCCTTTGTCCGCCAAGACGTCATATCGGCTTCGCCCACTAGGGAACCTCCCCTATCATTTCCTTGTAACTATATCTATTGTTTGTTTATGCATTTCTGTAGTTAGTTAGTAAATAAATGATTAAGACAATTGGTGTATGGATGACTCATAGTAAAGGCTGGGTTCGTGCAGATAACCAACGTTTTACGACGTTTGGAATGAGACTAATGTGAGGTAAAGAATAATTATTTAATTGATCAGATATTAAATATTTTCCTTGGTGCCCCGACTTCCTAGTTAATTACATTTACATGATTAGTTTAATCACGTAATAATAATTAGAGAATTGATTTGATAAAATAAGTATAAAATATAATGATGTCAGACACGACTATATATATATATATATATATATATATATATATATACATACATACATACACACACACACACACACACACACACACACACACACACACACACACACGCAGAGGAGAAATTCTCCAGATACATTTGAAGTCGGAAGTTTTTCACAATTCCTGACATTTTAATCCTGGTAAAAATTCCCTGTTTTAGGTCAGTTAGGATCACTTTATTTTAAGAATGTGAAATGTCAGAATAATATTAGAGAATTATATATTTCTGCTTCAATTTCTTTCATCACAATTAGTATTTGGTAGCATTGCCTTAAACAATTTAAACTTGGGTCAAATGTTTTAGGTAGCCTTCCACAAGCTTCCCACAAATACGTTGGGTGTATTTTGGCCCATTCCTCCTGACAGAGCTGGTGTGACTGAGTCAGGTTTGTAGGCCTCATTGCTCGCACACGCTTGTTCAGTTCTACCAACACATTTTCCATGGGCTTGAGGTCAGGGCTTTGTGATGGCCACTCCAATACCTTGACTTTGTTGTCCTTAAGCCATTTTTCCACAACTTTGGAAGTATGCTTGGGGTTATTGTCCATTTGGACGACCCGTTTGCGACCCAAGCTTTAACTTCCTGACAGATGTCTTGAGATGTTGCTTCAATATATCCACATCATTTTCCTTCCTTATGACGCCATCTATTTTGTGACGTGCACCAGTCCCTCCTGCAACAAAGCACCCCCACAACATGATGCTGCCACCCCCGTGCTTCATGGTTGGGATGGTGTTCTTCGGCTTGCAAGCATCCCCCTTTTTCCTCCAAACATAACGATGGTCATTATGGCCAAACAGTTCTATTTTTGTTTAATCAGACCAGAGGACATTTCTCCAAAAAGTACGATCTTTGTCCCCATGTGCAGTTGCAAACCGTAGTCTGGCTTTTTTTATGGCGGTTTTGGAGCAGTGGCTTCTTCATGGCTGAGTGGCCTTTCAGGTTATGTCAACATAAGACTCCTTTTACTGTGGATATAGATACTTTTGTACCTGTTTCCTCCAGCATCTTCACAAGGTCCTTTGCTGTTGTTCTGGGTTTTATTTTCACTTTTCGCACCAAAGTACGTTTATCTCCAGGAGACAGAATGCGTCTCCTTCCTGAGCTGTATGATGGCTGCGTGGTCCCATGGTGTTTATACTAGCGTACTATTGTTTGTAAACTTGCGTACTATTGTTTGAACGTGGTACATTCAGGCGTTTGGAAATTGCTCCCAAGGATGAACCAGACTTGTGTAGGTGTACAATTAATTTTTTTCAGATCTTGGCTAATTTCTTTTGATTTTCCATGATGTCAAGCAAAGAGGCACTGAGTTTGAAGGTAGGCCTTGAAATACATCCACAGGTACACCTCCAATTTACTCAAATTACTTAAATTAGCCTATCAGAAGCTTCTAAAGCGATGAAATAATGCTCAAAGTACATGTCCTAAACAACTTGCCCAAACTAGTTTTTTAACAATACATTTATGGAGTGGCTGAAAAACAAGTTTTTTTTATTTTTTTTCACCTTTATTTAACCAGGTAGGCTCGTTGAGAACAAGTTCTCATTTGCAACTGCGACCTGGCCAAGATAAAGCAAAGCAGTTCAACACATACAACAACAGAGTTACCCATGGAATAAACCAACATACAGTAGAAGGGAAAAAAAGAAACGTGTATATACAGTGTGTGCAAATTAGGTAAAATAAGGGAGGTAAGGTAATAAAATAGGCCATACTGGCGAGGTAATTACGATATAGCAATTAAACACTGGAGTGATAGATGTGCAAGTAGAGATACTGGTGATACTAATGACTCCAACCTAAGTGTATGTAAACTTCTGACTTCAACTGTGTGTATATATGTGTGTGTGTGTGTGTGTGTGTTAGTGTGCATAATTTTAATTAATTAGCTGGTTACTCACTAGCACGTGGGCTTGTGCTTGAGATTGTTTGAGACCAATGTTCATTTTCTATAATGCCTGCTGCAGTATTAGTGAATGTGCATTATGCATGGTTCTGGTTAAATTTGTAACAAAAATGACATTTGTATTGAAAGACCTGACAATCAGGGATTATAAAAATTTAAAAAAAGTAAGAATGCACAACTATTTTGATAAATTATTAGTGGCTCTTATGGTTGTGGGTGGAATATGTGTAATTTCATAAGCTCTGACTTAATTTTGATTAATGTTGACCGCTTTAAATGCAGTGTATTTGACTGTTAATTGTACAACAAAGATTATTTAGAGAACGTTTAAAAGATAAAGATATACACTACCGTTCAGAAGCTTGGGGTCACTTAGAAATGTCCTTGTTTTGAAAGAAAAATGATGCAGCCTAGAAGGCCAGCATCCCGGAGTAGCCTCTTCACTGTTGACGTTGAAACTGGTGTTTTGCGGGTACTATTTAATGAAGCTGCCAGTTGAGTACTTGTGAGGCGTCTGTTTCTCAAACTAGACACTAATGTAGCTGTCTTATTGCTCAGTTGTGCACCTGGGCCTCCCACTCCTTCTATTCTGATTAGAGCCAGTTTGCTCTGTTCTGGGTAGGGAGTAGTATGCAGCGTTGTACGAGATCTTCAGTTTCTTGGCAATTTCTCGCATGGAAAAGCCTTCATTTCTCAGAACAAGAATAGACTGAAGAGTTTCAGAAGAAAGTTATTTGTTTCTGGCCATTTTGAGCCTGTAATGAAACTCACAAATGCTGATGCTCCAGATACTCAACTAGTCTTAAAACCTCTTGGAACTACCCATCCCGGATCCGGGAGAATTGTCATCAACTTTTATTTAATTTTATTTTACCTTTATTTAACTAGGCAAGTCAGTTAAGAACAAATTCTTATTTTCAATGACGGCCTAGGAACAGTGGGTTACTGCCTGTTCAGGGGCAGAACGACAGATTTGTACCTTGGCAGCTCGGGGATTTGAACTTGCAACCTTTCGGTTACTAGTCCAATGCTCTAACCGCTAGGCTACCCTGCCGCCCCAACTAATCAACACTAATTAGCATAACGTAACGGACAAAAAATATTACTAGAAAATATTCATATTCATGAAATCACAGGTGAAATATATTGAAACACAGCTTAGCCTTTTGTTAATCACCCTGTCATCTCAGATTTTGAAATGATGCTTTACAGCCAAAGCAAGACAAGCATTTGTGTAAGTTTATCGATAGCCTAGCATAGCATTATGCCTAGCTAGCAGCAGGCAGCTTGGTCATGAAAATCAGAAAAGCAATCAAATTAATTTGTTTACCTTTTGATGAGCTTCGGATGTGTTCACTCACGAGACTCCCAGTTAGATAGCAAATGTTCCTTTTTGCCATAAAGATTATTTTTGTAGCCGAAATAGCTCCGTTTGTTCTTCACGTTTGGCTGAAAAATCGACCGGAAATTGCGGTCACGACAACGCCGAGGTCGTACAAGGCACGAAGTGCTGTTGTCCATTTGAGAGATCCATTTCAATGATATCACATGTGTAGGGGTGTGACCTTCAACCCCGTCTGCCATCAAAATTAGCCAATTTTTATGGATATTTTAAAATAAGTGTGTAATTATACTTTTTGGGAGTTTGATATTCAAATGTTCTTGTATGTGAATATCTCAGGAATAGTTAAGGACTGTGTAATTAATTTATTAATGATCACTACAGAGGACAATTTTGCACTTATTTTAAAATATGTATTTCTTTAAAAATAAAGTTTAGCAAACAGAAATATCCACAATTTTTTGGGGGGTCTCAGGAGGATAAAATACACTGCTAGTTAGCTGTGTAATTGATTAACCTAACAGTACATGTAATCACCTCAAATGGCAGATGCACGCGCTTCCCACGTTCCATACATCTCAATGCCATACCAAAATTGTCAATATTGAGAGAAAATAATTGTAATACCTACATAAAGCTGAGACCCTCTCAACAGTCACAACAGTAGTAGTTTTCAAAACAGTGCTATTGCATTTAGAAATGTTGTACAATCAGAAAGCATTTTTCTCTCCCTCTCCTATACTTGAGTTGGAGCACATAAATAAATGGGCATAGGGGCAGGGCAGACACTTCAGGGTATTAATGCACTTTGGGCTATTGTTTGACTGAATCAAAATATAACTTTTTGAGTGAAGTGACAAGCTAGAATTTGCACCAGTGCGACCAATTAAAAAGTAAACTTGCACAACCAACTCAAATTGTCAGACTCTGGAGCCCTGTCTATTTCTTTGCATAACAACCTGTACTAGCATGACAACATGTTTCTGACGCTGGCACCTTGGCATTTCTCACCGCTCGTGTCTGACTACTGAGGAGCCTGACCCCCGCACTGTATGACTAATACCGAGGGGGCATGGGAGGGAGGGAGTGAGGTAATTGGAAAAGTGGAGGAGGGAAACGTTAGCAGTGTTGGAGTCTCTCTCCCCCACCTAGACAGTAGAACTCCAGTCTGCCTCAGACCCTAGGAGGGATGTAAGCAGGATGGATCAGCCCTGCCCTACCTTGGCCTGCTACAGGGGCTCTGTGTGGGTTGAGGCACCTGGGCATATGCTGGTGGGAGTGGGGGATCTAAATATTGGTACTGGTGCCAGGCAGCCTGTCATCTCAATGGCTATAGTGAGCACTACAGTGAAATACCTAATTTCCTCAACAATGGGAGACATCCCTTGAGAGCCCACGGTAGGGGGATGAATGAGAGATTTAATAGAGGTAGAATGGTACCACAGTGTTAGTTGACATACTGCAGCAACGCCCCACCTCTCCCGCATGGAGCTAATACCCTGATTCACACTGAAGAAGATGGCTGACATTTTACATGTTCCTAATATGTTTTTTGTTTGTATTTTTTTGGTGATTTAGCTTATTTTTGTAACTTATTTTGTACACAATTTTGCTGCTACCGTCTCTTATGACCGAAAATTACTTCTGGACATCCGAACAGCGATTTACTCACCACGAACTGGCAGAATGTTTTTTTTTTTTAGTTCCTATGAGCCAAACATGAAGAACATACTGCTTTCCCGGGAACAGGCCCAAATTTGCGTGTAGAGACGAAGGAGAAAAAGAGGACGGAGGTCTGGCTGCCTTCTCAGTTCGTAGGCGATCGAATAATTCTCCCCTGCCTTCCATTCTACTAGCTAATGTGCAATTGTTGGAAAATAAAATTGACGACCTACGAGGAAGATTAATCTACCAACGGGACATTAACTGTCATCTTATGCTTCACGGAGTCGTGGCTGAACAACAACATTATCAACATACAGTGTATAACCAGCCAGCTGTATTGGCAGGATAGAACAGCGGTGTCTGGTAAGACAAGGGGGGGGTGGACTATACATATTTGTAAACAACAGCTGGTGCACGATATCTAAGGAAGTCTCGATTTTACTCACCTGAGGTAGAGTATCTCATGATAAGCTGTAGACCACACTATCTAGCTAGAGTTTTCCATCTGTATTTTACGTAGCTGTTTACATGCCACCACAGACCGATGCTGGCATTAAGACCACACTCAATGAGCTGTAAGCAAACAGGAAAACGCTCATCCAGAGGCGGGGCATTAATGCAGGGAAACTTAAATCGGTTTTACCAAATTTATATCAGCATGTTAAATGTGCAACCAGAGTGAAAAAAAACTCTAGTCCACGTTTACTCCACAAATCAAAATCAAATCAAATTTATTTATATAGCCCTTCGTGCATCAGCTGATATCTCAAAGTGCTGTACAGAAACCCAGCCTAAAACCCCAAACAGCAAGCAATGCAGGTGTAGAAGCACGGTGGCTAGGAAAAACTCCCTAGAAAGGCCAAAACCTAGGAAGAAACCTAGAGAGGAACCAGGCTATGTGGGGTGGCCAGTCCTCTTCTGGCTGTGCCGGGTGGAGATTATAACAGAACATGGCCAAGATGTTCAAATGTTCATAAATGACCAGCATGGTCGAATAATAATAAGGCAGAACAGTTGAAACTGGAGCAGGAGCACAGTCAGGTGGACTGGGGACAGCAAGGAGTCATCATGTCAGGTATTCCTGGGGCATGGTCCTAGGGCTCAGGTCCTCCGAGAGAGAGAAAGAAAGAGAGAATTAGAGAGAGCATATGTGGGATGGCCAGTCCTCTTCTGGCTGTGCCAGGTGGAGATTATAACAGAACATGACCAAGGTGTTCAAATGTTCATAAATGACCAGCATGGTCGAATAATAATAATAAGGCAGAACAGTTGAAACTGGAGCAGCAGCATGGCCAGGTGGACTGGGGACAGCAAGGAGTCATCATGTCAGGTAGTCCTGGGGCATGGTCCTAGGGCTCATGTCCTCCGAGAGAGAGAAAGAAAGAGAGAAGGAGAGAATTAGAGAACGCACACTTAGATTCACACAGGACACCGAATAGGACAGGAGAAGTACTCCAGATATAACAAACTGACCCTAGCCCCCCGACACACAAACTACTGCAGCATAAATACTGGAGGCTGAGACAGGATGGGTCAGGAGACACTGAGATGCATACTAAGCTCTCCCATTTGGCAAATCTGACCATTATTCTATCATCCTGACTCCTGCTTACAAGCTAAAATCAAGAAGGAAGCACCAGTGATTCGGTCAAAAAAAAAGTGGTCAGATAAATCAGATACTAAGCTACAGGACTGTTTTGCTAGCACAGACTGGAATATGTTCTAGGATTCTTCTGATGGCATTGAGGAGTACACCACATCAGTCATTGGCTTCATCAATAAGTGCTTGTCAGATGTGAAAGGACTTGCAAACCATTAGACTACAAAAGGAAGCACAGCCAAGAGCAGTCCAGTGACACGAGCCTACCAGACGAGCTGAACTACTTCTATGATCGCTTCGAGGCAAGTAACACTGAAACATGCATGAGAGCACCAGCTGTTCTGGAAGACTGTGATCACACTCTCCACAGCCGATGTGAGTAAGACCTTTTAAACAGGTCAGCTTTCACAAGGCCGTAGGGCCAGATGGATTACCAAGACGTGTACTGCGAGCATGTGCTGACCAACTGGCAAGTGTCTTCACTGACATTTTCAACCTCTCCCTGTCCGAGTTTGTAATAAAATGATCAGATTAATATTGCCATTGAGAAAATTCAAAACAAAACGAGACTTGACCTTTTTCAAAGTCAGTCTCGCAAAAAGATGCATTCTTGTGTTCTAACGACCCGCTATTCAAAGCGTTCTGAACAAATTAAGGGAATCGTTCACAAACATTGGCATGTTCTAAAATCCGATGATAGTCTCGGTAATGTGTTTTCGGACCTTTCCTTGGTCGTATTCTCACGGGGCAGAAATCTCAGAGACCAATTGGTACACTCTGATTTACAACCCCAAGATATTCCTGAACAATGTCTATTTGCGCCCCTACTGGAAGGAAAATACAGACACCTGTATCTTTTGACACTATATAAACGAGTCATCCCGCAGTGTTTGTGATTATACCCTGATGAAGACAGCTTGGCTGTCGAAACGTTGGTAATAACATTTTTGCATCTGAGCTCCTAGAGTGTGCGGCTCTTTTATTTTCGAGTTTGTAATATCATCATGTTTTCAGCAGACCACCATAGTCCCTGTGCCCTCAACGTGATTAAGACATATGAGATGATTGTGGACTACAGGAAAAGGAGGACTGAGCACGCCCCCATTCTCATCGACGGAGCTGTAGTGTAGCAGGTTGAGAGCTTGTCCACATCACCAACAAACTAACATGGTCCAAGCACACCAAGACAGTCGTGAAGAGGGCACGACAAAACCTATTCCCCTTCAGGAAACTGAAAAGATTTGGCATAGGTCCCCAGATCCTCAAATGCATACAGCTGCACCATCGACTGGTTGCATCACTGCCTGGTATGGCAACTGCTCGGCCTCCGTCCGCAAGGCACTACAGAGGGTAGTGCGTATGGCCTAGTACATCACTGGGGCCAGGCTTCCTGCCATCCAGGACTTCTATACTAGGCGGTGTCAGAGGAGGGCCCTAGAAATTGTCGGACTCTAGCTACCCTAGTCATAAACTGTTTTCTCTGCTACCGCATGGCAAGCAGTACCAGAGCGCAAAGTCTAGGTCCAAGAGGCTTCTAAACATCTTCTACCCCCCCAAGCCATAAGACTCCTGAACATCTAATCAAATAGCTACACAGACTATTTGCATTGTCCCCCTCTTTTACACCGCTGCTACTCTGTTGTCATCTATGCATAGTCACTTTAATAACTCTAGCTACATGTACATATTACCTCGGCCTACTCTGTTGTCATCTATGCATAGTCACTTTAATAACTCTAGCTACATGTACATATTACCTCGGCCTACTGGTGCTATTTCTTATTCGTAACTGCATTGTTGGTTTGGGGCTTGTAAGTAAACATTTCATTGTAAGGTCTACATCTGTTGTATTCGGCGCATGTGACGACTAACATGTGATTTCATGATCATTAGTGGGCTGGCTAGAGTTGCTGTTAGTGTAGGTTGATGAGTAGATGCACTGGTACTGAATACAGCATTGGTTCCTCCTGTAATGAATAGCAGGGCAATGGACTACTCGGACAGTGTTTAATCCTGTCGGTTTGGCTGTCAATAAAGTCTGTATTCCATGTCTGACACCCACACCGTCCTAGCGTTTTGTCTATATATGCTCAATGGTCCGGCAGAAACAATGAGGGAAAACAGCAGAATGTTGGGGTTGTTTGAAAAACCCAAGCAGCCGTGCTGACACCTCCAGGGCCCGGCCAGATCTATGCATCATACAGCTAGGGTAAAAACCTGCTCCAGTTTGAGAGGTCGCCAGGCGTCATGGCCAACCTGCCCTGCTGCCAAACACATTGCTTTAATGTTGGGGAATTTATCCCGGGAGCAGCTCTGCTGAGGTTCACACATAGAAGGGGATGTTAGGTTCTGAACGCAATCTCTCTCAATGTTTGCTTGCTTCTCTCTTAAGTGTTATTTATTTTTGTAATGAATTGAATTATGTACTGCCATATTGTGAATTTAAATAAATTATTGTTTGCTGAGACATTCTCTAATAGTCATACCGCATCTTCGAAAAATATATGCCCTCTGCGTTCTCCAAAGTGATGGTTGATTGAGCATGACTAAAAAACCTGACACCTAATACAGGTGACACAAACACAGGTATGTACAGTTGTTCTCCTGTGGTTTGCACCTCACTGTTGACAGATTGTTGGCCAATAGCACCCAGTGTGGTGGTGCTGTGAAGAAATGACATGGCTTGGTTGTTGTGCAGTTCTCTGTTGGCCTCTGTGGTGGTTCTATTGGCTGCGCTGTACTTTGCTTTCATTCCCACTGCAGTGGTGGGCAACAAATCACTGAAGACATGACATAGTACCTATTGTTTATGTTTATACCACAGAATTGTTGAATACTTGTTTCTGATTGGCTAGAAGCGCATTCTAGAATGGGCATTAAATTCAGATTACAGGACAGTTGGAAAGAGATTGTGACACCTTGCGATATGCGCCTACACCATCAGACCATACTACTTGCTACAAAGTTACAGAAAGCTAAAATGACAATCACACAAACCAAAATGTTATACATTGTTACCGCAGGTCCAATGAAGAAAAACTAGCTTGCATTTATTTGTTTTTGCTGACACAATTTTTGGGGAGCATTTGATGACCTGACATGGTGAGTGATGAACATGCATTTCTCCTGTCCCTACTGTTGCAGTCATTACACAAGTGGCAGTATGCTGTCAAATCTTCCCACATGTTTTCTAGTTTGACCAGTTGTTTTTAGCAACAGATATTTTTTAATTCGGTTGTCATTTTTGCAGGCTCGCTAGCAATAAATTATTTAGCTGGCTTCTAGCCTGGCGTTTGATATACATTGCGATCTCCTTGTAATGAGCAGTGTCACGTGTCCTGATGAAGGTAAACTTTTCTAGCTATGCCAGGCAGAATCAGATATCTGCTCATTTTGGATTTATCTAAATTATTGTCAGTAGAAAACTGCAGCGCCTTTGCTGTTATTCTGGCTGCAGAGGTTGTGACTGTTAGCTGTAGCTATTTGGCTAACAAGCAAGGGAACATATAGAACAAACAACTGGATTGTTTTATCTGGTTGCAAAAAATAAAATCTATATACATATTCACTCACTACCGGTCAAATGATATCAATTAGTCTATCAGAACTTACAAAGCCATGACATCAATTTCTGGAATTTTCCAAGTTGTTTAAAGGCACAGTACACTTAGTGTATGTAAACTTCTGACCCACTGGAATTGTGATACAGTGAGTTATAAGTGAAATAATCTGTCTTTGAACAATTGTTGGGAAAATTGTTCGTGTCATGCACAAAGTAGATATCCTAACCGACTTGCCAAAACTATAGTTTGTTAACAAGAAATTTGTGGAGTGGTTAAAAAACAAGTTTTAAAGACTCCAACCTAAGTGTATGTAAACTTCTGACTTCAACTGTATACCTTAGCCCCCTGACACAAACTATTGCAGTATAAATACTGGAGGCTCAGGCAGGATGGGTCTCAGCCTCCAGTTTCATTGCAACGGGTCCAAAATCTTATGGGTAAGGTATTTCAGTTTATTTGCTTTGTCATTTTGGGATATTGTGTGTAGATTGATTAGGAAACAATTGTATTAATTTTAGAATAAGGCCGTAACGTAACAATGTGGAAAAAGTCAAAGGGGTCTTAATACTTTCCGAATGCACTGTATATGAACAAAATTGTATTTCTACCGGTAAGTGTTATTTTAGGATAATTTTCTTTGGCAACTGTGGTATGAGCTGAATGAACGCCTCCGTTCTGTACATTGCCTTGGAAAAATGAACTCCGCAAAGGGCCTCTGCTCCGCCTTGTTTCTGACAACGATCCCTTCCGTAATGAAGTTTTAGTCTTTGATTTTGGTTTAGCTAGTGTGCACAATTGAGTTTTCCCCTTACCCCTAAGTTTAAGAAATTGTGAAAATGAGACTAAAGGGCACTTTCTTAACTCTGATCCCTCTTGAAACCCACCCCCACCCCCCTTCCTTTCAGGGTGGTTTGAGAGCTCATTATAGTCCATTTATTTTCCCAGCATTGGTTTGTCCTACCGTCCTGCCACCAGGTCATTAGTAGCAGATCACAGTTTAAGATTGTTCTGCTTAATTATAGTTGACTTCTGCTAGGCTTGAGATGTTGGTTTGCTGATTTTTGTTGTGGGGGTGTGTGTGAGGGGTGCTTAACAGTGTGTGAAGGGTGGCCAGATTCTGCAGGCTATGAAACAGCCAATCCGTATTCCAGAGGAGCAGCCAGCAAAAGACCACACAATCCCTTTTACTACTCTGAGCTCCGGGTTGTGAAAGGCATGCAGATGGAAAAGGGGATTTTTCCGATCCAATTTCACCCTCTCCCTTTCTCTTTCCCTAGCATTGCTGTTGGGTTTTGAGTTGACACCGAGAGAATGGGATAAAAGTATTTCAAGCATCGACTGTTATTTTGTGACCTGTTTTCATTTTCTCTTCTTCACTCTACCATAATATTTCCTGAGAATTCATTAATCAGTCAATGTTCATTGTAACAACGCCCAGATAAGACTTAATAAAAAGGATTAGCTGGAAACCCGTCAAGATAAATGCTCATTTGTTCTGTGTGGGCCCATGCTAATGTAATATGGTTGCTTGCACGTCACGCTGTACTCATTTGCTGCCAGGGTTGTGATCAGTAGGCATGAAATAGGATAACTTTTTGAAGCTAAGTGAAATGGTTAGCTATTAGTAATGGGGTGGGCAATATAGTTACGTATCGCAAAATATTGTTTTTGGACATTATTATATCAATATTTGACTCCAAGTCATTTGTGTAAAAGAAATAAGTAAATTGTCCCCTCCCCTTGCACATTTCACAACAGCCCAAGAAGCCAATTTCCTTGTATGAAGGTGACAAGGCGCAAAGTAAATCTCCTTGGCGCTGGCCTGGGCTGCCTCTATAAATTTTGAATGGGGGAACGCGAGAGTACACTGCACCATGAATTATACACATTAGAAGCAAGGAATAATCTCCACACCACGCACAGCCTTCAACGACACCAAACTGGTAATCATGTCGGACGGGGAGAGGTGGAGCCAAGGACAAAGCCAAAACACCTCTCTCTTTAATGTGTCGCCTCAAGGTATCTCTCGCTCACGATGTTGCTGACCAACGGCCTCATGGGATTGGTCTGTAGGTGCACTGAGCTTTAATTGACCGTTGGATGGTCTTCAGGGGACGTCCGTGATCAAAGTAATGCTGAATACTTTTGTTTTAGTAGTAGATGTGCCATCTTTTAGTGCTAAATGGGATGTGGGATGGTATGTTTTGAGAACTTGGAAGAAGTGAAAAATAATATGTAATCTTTTTTTTCATTTTTTTTCACCGCTGAACTGATTTATGATATCAATGCAAATAGTAATATATTTAACTGAAATAGAAAAAGGACATCTTCTAATTTTAACACCCCTCATCTTCTCTGCAGTAATGACGTGTGAGCCTCTGTTCTCTGATGGAACCCTCCAGAACTGTCCATCCAGTTCCACCATGAATGCGGCTTCACCTCGCTGACCTACTATGAGAACAACCCAGCCAAGGAGCACTTCCAACGGGCCAAGGAACTCTCCTCATTGGCGTAGAGATGAACATGATAGGTAAGTAATAGTCTCAACATACAGTAACAGCCTGGGCTTTAGAAGGCTTTTGGTCATGGAAGTGTGACGTGGTCTTTTCTCCATGCGGGTGCTCTGTGCAAACGGACTCGCTTCCAGCAGAACTTCCTTGCCCAGCTGATCCTGGATGTCAAGAGTAAGGAGGGTACCCCAGCTCCCGAGCTAGACGTTGAGCTGACCCTCTCCCCCACCCCACTGGCCTGCCTGCCCAAGGTAAGCATTCTCTACCCCTTTCACCTTCACCCTCACTCACATGGGGGGGGGGGGCAAATCCAGTGTGATATTAAGTGTCTCCAGCAGAGGGGGATCTCTACCCCTCGACCATAACTGATATCATGTTGTGGCGCTGAAATAGCCTTGGAAGATCAGGATGAAAAATTGACTCCAGGGAGATGTTTCACTCGCTCGCTGCCTCATTACAGGACTTGAATGTTATTAATGAGATTAATTACCATTATCTAAATGTGATTTTTGTCATTCTGAGCCCCGTCGGTGGACACCCTAATGGGTTTACGGACCGAATGCATATGGGTCCGGTAAATTTCTCAAATGGCCGGTAAATTAAAAATCTTCCCGTTCAGTGTCTGGCGCCACATTTTCCTAACGGAATCCCTGACACTACACACACACACATGCACCCCTACGTGCTCCTCCATATCCACTCTGCTTGCCACTGCAAGGCACCTCATCCCCGGCCTGCATGATCTGCAGAGACTCCTCTCAGCACAGATTTCCTCGCAAGTTCTCGGTTCTAAATTAGATGAAATGTGTAGCTTCATCATCTAGTTACACACATGTGATCCAAGTAGGCATTTCTATTGCTATACAGCCTAGGCTTCATCTTTGCATCCACCCTTATTTTGAAAATTGAATTGAAGTGTGTCAACCTGTTTTTGCTTGGTTGTTATGGGGTATATTGTGTAGATTGGGGGGGGGAATAATTTAATATTTTTTTTTAAATAAGGCTGTGATGTAACAATGTGGAAAAAGTGAAGGGGTCTGAATAATTTCTGAATGCATTGTACTTTAAAATGACGAAGAAAACAAATGGAAACGGTATAAATTATAATAGACCTTCATTCATGCAGTTTCTTGACTGAGTCCAGCTCTAATGAACACCAAAATGAAAGCTAGTCAGTCGGAGGATAGAACATTCAAAAAGTGATGGATGGAGGACTTTTTATTTTATTTTGACGGCGAGGAAATCTAACACATTTTCAGTGTGGCTCTCCAGACCTTGTTGAAGACTGAATGCGGCCCATGGGCCCAAATTTGTTTGACACCTCTGGTCTAGAGACTATTTGAGGATGGCAACTCATTCTGACAGTCGTGCCTGTTTCTCTCCACTCTTATCTTCAAATTCTCAACATTTAAGAAATCAATCAACTTCAATTTGTCATTTTGTATTCCAATTCAAAATGACCATTCTCCCTGTTTCTTTTCAATATCTTTTCAAATTCAATACTCAGTTATTTTGGGTAACATCTCCCAGAACACCTCAAGAACTGCCCTCCTTCAAATACAAAATGAAAAAAGATCTCCTGGACATTCCATACAATGACTGATTGCAATAGTCTTCTGCTGCTATTGATTAATGATGCATTGTTTTTCATTTTCTTTAAATCCTCAACTATGTATTTCTGTTTTATTAATCAGGATATAGTTTATTTATTTTGTTGTATAAATATTTGAAAGTGGAGGTGCCTTGAAAGCTCCTCAGGGTAGTTTTGTCTTCCTCTCCAGCACATGCCCTCTCCGCTTGCCTTTTTAACTCAATTCATGGTTTTGTATTTTTCTTGTGTGCAAATATATTGAATTCTCCTATCAACACTGGTTAAACACATTTTTTAATTATTTTGTAGGCACCTGCAACCTACAACAAATAGGGTAAAAACACTTGCCTAATTTTGACCAGGCATTTTCTGACTATGAAATGAAAAATCTTAATTTCATTATTATTTTTTGGTTCTGTGCTGTTGTAAATTGCACAGTGTTTTTTCAATTTCAGCTTATTTTAGAAGAGATCGTATCGTGCATGGGGGGCCAATATACTTGACCACATCTGTACCAGTAATTGACTTCTCGCTGTTGGATGGTATGTATACACCACATGGTCTGTCCATACATTAAATGATCTAAGATCTAATAGATGTGATAAAATGCTTCATGTGCTCTATAGCAGTGTCGTGGTGAGTGTAGTGACCTATGCCATTGTGTGCTGGAAATTGAGGGGAATAGGCGTTGTCGTACCCTCTTTACGACTGTCTTGGTGTGTTTGGACTTTGATAGTTTGTTGATGTGGACACCAAGGAACTTGACACTCTCAACCTGCTCCACTACAGCCCTGTTGATGAGAATGCGCTCGGTCCTCCTTTTCCTGTAGTCCACAATCATCTAATTTGTCTTGATCAAGTTGAGGGAGAGGTTGTTGTCCTGGCACCACACGTCCAGGTCTCTGACCTCCCTATAGGCTGTCTCATCGTTGTCGGTGATCAGGCCTACCACTGTTGTCATCGGCAAACTTAATGATGGTGTTGGAGTTGTGCCTGGACATGCAGTCATGAGTGAACGGGGGGTACAGGAAGGGACTGAGCATGCGCCCCTGGGGGGCTCCAGTGTTGAGGATCAGCGTGGCGGATGTGTTGTTACCTACCTTTACCACCTGGGGGCGGCCCGTCAGGAAGTCCAGGATCCAGTTGCAGAGGGAGGTGTTTAGTCCCAAGGTCCTTAGCTTATTGGTGAGCTTTGAGGACAGTATGGTGTTGAACTCTGAGCTGAAGTCAATAGCATTCTCACATAGGTGTTCCATTTGTCCAGGTGGGAAAGGGCAGTGTGGAGTGCAATAGAGATTGGATCTGTTTGGGCGGTATGCAAATTAGAGTGGGTCTAGGGTTTCTGGGATAATGGCGTTGATGTGAGCCATTACCAGCCTTTCAAAGCACTTCATGGCTACAGCCGTGAGTGCTACGGGTTGGTAGTCATTTAGGCAGGTTACCTTAGTGTTCTTGGGCACAGGGACTATGGTGGTCTGCTTGAAAAATGTTGGTATTACAGACTCGGTCAGGGACAAGTTTAAAATGTCAGCGAAGACACAGCATGCTCAGAGCGCACATCCTGGTAATCCGTCTGGCCCTGTGGCCAAGTGAATGTTGACCTGTTTAAAGGTCTTACATCGGCTGTGGAGAGCATGATCACAGTCTTATGGAACAGCTGATGCTCTCATGCATGTTTCAGTGTTACTTGCCTCGAAGCGAGCATATAAGTATTTTAGCTCGTTTGGTACGCTCGTGTCACTGGGCACCTCTCGGCTGTGCCCTCTCTTTGTAGTCTGTAATAGTTTACAAGCCCTGCCACATCTGACGAGCGTTTGAATCGTACCACACCGGCTCCATCTTAGTCCTGTAATGACACTTTGCCTGTTTGCTGGTCGTCGGAGGGCATAGCGGGATTTCTTATAAGCGTCCCATTTAGAGTCCTGCTCCTTGAAAGCGGCAGCTTTAGCTCAGTGCGGATGTTTCCTGTAATCCATGGCTTCTGCTTGGGGTATGTACATACAGTCACTGGTGGGGGGGGGGGGGGGCGTCAGCGACGCACTTATTGATGAAGTCAGTGACTGATGTGGTGTACTCCTCAATGCCATCGGAAGAATCCCGGCCTGCGCTAGCAAAACAGTCCTCTATCTTAGTATCTGATTTATCTGACCACTTTTTGTTGACAGTCACTGGTGCTTCCTGCTTTAGGTTTTGATTGTAAGCAGGCATCAGGAGGATAGAATTATGGTCAGATTTGCCAAATGAAGGGTGAGGGAGAGCTCTGTACTCATCTTTGTGTGTGGATTAAAGGTGGTCTGGAGTTTTTTCCCCCTCTGGTTACACATGTAACATGCTGGTAGAAATTATGTTAAAGGGTATTAAGTATCCCTGCATTAAAGTCCCCGGCCACTAGGAGCGCTGCATCTGGATGAGCAATTTTGTGTTTGCTAATGGCCGTGTAAAGATCTGAGTGCGGTCCTAGTGCCAGCATCGGTTTGTGGTGATAAATAGACAGCTACAAAGAATATTGAAATACTCTCTTGGTAAATAGTGTGGTTTACAGCTTCTCATGAGATGCTCTATCTCAGGCGAGCAAAACCTCGAGACTTCCTTAGATTTGGTGCTCCAGCTGTTGTTTACAAATATACACAGACCTCCACCCCTTATCTTACCGGAGGCAGCTGTTCTATCCTGCCAAAAAAGCATAAAACCCTCCAGGTGTATGTTATTCATGTCATTGTTCAGCCACGACTCGGTGAAACTTAAGATGACCTGTTGTTCGGATATACGTTCTCGTAGTTCGTCTATTTTATTATCCAGTCATTGTACGTTGGCTAATAGCACCGTTGGTTAAGGCAGATTACGCACTCGCCGTCAGATCCTTACAAGGCACCCAGGCCTACGTCCCCAATATCTCTGTCTTTCTCCTACGAATTGTGAGGATGAGGGCCTTGTCGGGCGTCTGAAGTAAATCCTTCACGTCTGACTCGGTAATGAACAATCTTCTTTCAGTACAGGGTAAGTAATCACCGAAAACACTCAAACTTTTACAGATGCACAGTCGAGCGCATCCTGTCGGGCTGTATCACCGCCTGGTACGGCAACTTGCTCCGCCCACAACCGTAAGGCACACCAGAGGGTAGTGAGGTCTGCACAACACATCACCGGGGGCAAACTACCTGCCCTCCAGGACTCCTACACCACCCGATGTCACAGGAATGCCAAAAAGATAATCAAGGTCAACAACCACCTGAGTCACTGCTTGTTCACACCGCTACTATCCAGAAGGTGAGGTCAGTACAGGTGCATCAAAACAGGGACCGAGAGACTGAAAAACAGCTTCTATCTCAAGGCCATCAGACTGTTAAACCGCCATCACTAACATTGAGTGGCTGCTGCCAACATACTGTCTCAAATCTCTAGCCACTTTAATAATTAAAAATTGGATGTAATAAATGTATCACAAGTCACTTTAAACAATGTCACTTTATTTTACAGTGAGTGATGCTGTAACCACTGTTTGGTTATTACCCAATTTGTAGCGTTTGACATAGTCATGAATCAGCTGTGAAAGCAAAAAACTGTTTTGTATGGCCTATGATTTCTGATCAGGTCATATGTTTTTTTTTTTACTCCTTGAAAAACTACTGTCCCTAGGGAGGATGAAAACAAACCTTTTACACAGACAGAGACAACTGCGATTGGACAAAAACTAACAGAAAGAGTAACAGGGTAGGCCTTTGCATCTGTAATTAAAAAGATACTCGTACAGTTTGGGTTCCTGAGAGCCACAGAGGTCTAAGGCACCGCATCTCAGTGCAAGAGGCGTCACTAATGTCCCTTGTTTGAATCCAGGCTGTATCACATCCGGCCGTGATTGGGGGTCCCATAGGGCGGCACACAATTGGCCCAGCATCATCTGGGTTTGGCCGTCATTGTAAATAAGAATTTGTTCTTAACTGACTTGCCTAGTTAAAGGTAAAATAAATAAAATAAAAAAAATTCAAATCAAGCTTTTATTTCTACAGCATATTTCAGACATGTATTGACATGTATTGAAACACAATATGCTTCACAGGAAAAAAATACAAATAATAAATACCTTTAATATTTACTACACAACAAACATAAGAGGATAAACAAAAGGATAACAAAAATGGAATGACTAAAAAGCTCCCAAAGGAAAAGCAAAGCTAAAAAGATGTTTTAAGATCTCTTTTAAGTATGCCCACATTTCCGGCCCTTCTCAGGTTCTCTGGCAGGCTATTCCAGAGGCTGGGTGCGTAGTAATTAAACGCTGCCTTTCCATGCCTCTTGGTCCTAGGCTTTGGGATAGTTAAAAGGCCAGAGGACCTGAGGGACCTACTGGGCACATAACTTAACTTTAAAAGCATATCTGACATGTATTGGGTGGACAACCGTGGATTGATTTAAAAACCAGCAGAATCTTAAAAGTAATTCTAAAACTCACAGGCAGCCAGTGCAGTGACCTTAAAACTAGTAGTGCACGACTCAAGGATTTTTGGAGCTGTCACTGACTCCTGTGAACATGCTGGAATGAATGCGCACACACACACCACCTCATTATTGCAGAGTCCAACTAGGAAGACTACATTTGCGTTCTAGAGGACTCGCATGAGCATCCTTGACGGATGACGCGGCTCACTCGACACTGATAAGCCTAATCTTTGCTATGTTATAGCCCTATTCGGACGGTATTAGTAGAGCCGTTGGTTTTGTAATTATTGTCCAAGCATGTGCGTTATTCCAGAAGACGATTCACACAGGATTAGTTTTTCCAAACATCCCACTAATTCTTAATTTTTTAAGAATTGAATTGACTCTTACGATAGAAGCTTGGAGGCTTTTATTGTAGGTGTGAAGATATTTCAATGTCATGTCTGGACGACAATAGGCTACACACTGATAACTCGTGCTTGGCTGGCAAATGTATAGCTCTCCCCATAATATTTACATTTATGAAAGTGTGATCATTATCATTGTTTTAGCGATCCATCATTGTTTTAGCGATCCATTGTTATCCTTCCTGATAACAATGCCCCACATCCTGCTGATTTGAGCTGCTGAACCGTATTTGCACTTGACTATTTATGGATGAGTAAGTGAACTTGCCATTAACAAAAGGTTTTGCGTGGACGCTGCTTTGCGATCGATTCCCTTGGACAGGGCTCTCCAACCCTGTTCGTGGAGAGCTGCCATTCTGTAGGTTTTCACTCCAAACCTAATCTAGCACATCTGAATCAATAATTAGTTGGTTGATAAGCGGAGTCAGGTTAGTTACAAATGCGGTTGGAGTGAACATTTACAGGGAGGTAGCTCTCCAGGAACAGGGTTGGAGAGCCCTGACCTTGGACATCAACAGCCAGCCAGGGTTTCGTTAAATAAGCTATAGGCAATACTTTTGATATGACATTTTAGGCCAAAGTAAACTGATGCTTGGTGCTGTTCAACTTCAATTCACTGGCAGTACGAAGAATAGCTTAGCCATACTCGGTGATATACAGTGCATTCTGAAAATATTCAGACCCCTTGACTTTCCACACTTTACTTTACAGCCTTATTCTAAAATGTATTAAATAATGTGTTTTCCTCTTCAATCTACACACAACATCCCATAATGACAAAACGAAAACTTTAGTTTGTTTTTTTTGTATTCAGACCCTTTGTTATGAGACTCGAAATTGAGCTCTGGTGCATCCTGTTTCCATTGATCATCCTTGATGTTTCTACAACTTCATTGGAATCCACCTGTGGTAAATTAATTTGATTGGACATGATTTGGAAAAGTGCACACCTGTTTATACAAGATCCCACAGTTGACAGTGCATGTCAGAGCAAAAAACCAAGCCATGAGGTCAAAGGTCCTTTGCTCTTGTTCTGGGATTGATGTGCACTTTTCGCACCAAAGTACGTTAATCTCTAGGAGACAGAACTTATCTCCTTCCTGAGCTGTATGATGGCTCCGTGGTCCCATGGTGTTTATACTTGCGTACTATCGATTGTATAGGTGAACGTGGTACCTTCAGGCATTTGGAAACAGCTTCCAAGGATGAACCAGACTTGTGGAGGTCTTTTTTTTTTCCTGAGGTCTTGGCTGATTTTCTTTTGATTTTCCCATGATGTCAAGCAAAGGGTCACTGAGTTTGAAGGTAGGCCTTGAAATATATCCACAGGTACACCTCCAATTGACTCAAATGATGTCAATTAGCCTATCAGAAGCTTCTAAAGCCATTACATAATTTTCTGGAACTTTCCAGGTTGTTTAAAGACACAGTCAACTTAGTGTATGTAAACTTCTGACCCACTGGAATTGTGATACAGTGAATTGTAAGTGAAATAATCTGTCCGTAAACATGCACAAAGTAGATGTCCTAACCTACTTGCCAAAACTATAGTTTATTAAGTTGAAATTTGTGATGTGGTTGAAAAACGAGTTTTAATGACTCCAACCTAAGTGTATGTAATCTTCAGACTTCAACTGTTGGTTTCGAGAGCTGTTTGGCGCCTGTGTTGGCTCTAAAATAATTTACCATTTTGACAAAGGCTGTCTCTGTGCTGTGGTGGGCCAGATTGTAATTTTTTGAAAATGAAAAATAGGAGGTTGGAGTGATTTAGCAATAGTTGGCTCTAAAATAATTTACCATTTTGACAAAGGCTGTCTCTGTGCTGTGGTGGGCCAGATTGTAATTTTTTGAAAATGAAAAATAGGAGGTTGGAGTGATTTAGCAATAGTTTGCACTTCTTCAGATATGCAAATAAAAACTGTTTTGAAGAAGGTGGAGGGGATAGGATCGAAGGCCACTTGAAGGCTTAAGTTGTGATATCACTTTCCTGAGCATGTCTGTATCAACCAGAGAGAATAAATCCATAGTGCTTTTGCGTGATGGACTGGAGCACATATCATCAAACTTCTCATCAGGTCTTGCTTGACTAATACCCAGCAAAAATAGTTTTATCTCCTCTCTGAAATATACCGCAACTCTCATCATATTTAAATGTGGAGGAAAGTTCACATAGGTTTGCGGGGGTAGGCTTTATCAGGCCATCCATCAATGGTCGGGAAGAGCACATTAAAGTCACCCAACACAATGATTTTATCATTGTTCTCAAGGACAATAATTCAGAGAAATCATGAAAGAAAGTTGGGCAGTGCTTTGGTGGCCTATATAGGGTTATGGCCAGCACTGGTGGCTGACAATTAAACAGTATAGCATGATGCTCAAAAGACCCAAATGAAATGTTATTCTACAATGTAGAAAAATAGTAAAAATAAAGAAGAACTCTTGAATGAGTGGGTGTGTCCAAACTTTTGACTGGTACTGTACAGCAGGGCTATTCACTTTTATTGATGGATTGGAAAGTCTATCTGTCTTAACAGTGAAAGGATTGCAATCAAATGTGTTGCTGACCTTGAGATTCAGATTGGAATACCCCTACTATATACTGTACATCTCCTGTATGCAAGTCTTATGTGTCCTATATTTCTTCAGTCATCTCCAAAAACAGCGCTGGCCTCCCTCCATCGTCCTCCTGGCTGTGGCGGGTATCCAGCTAGCTCCCAGGCTCTGCTACTCAGGGTAATGCCCTCATTACAGGCTGAGGGGAAGTAAATGGGCTCAATCAAGCCCATCATTAGCCAGAGCTTGCTGGCTGGAATGGAGATAGAGAGAACTGGTAGACACCACTCCACAGCACCTCACAACAGCGGCAGCAGGGGGAGACCCCAGTGCCAATTGACCCTGTCTGCCTTTTGTGTCTTCCTCTGAAATAAGACCTTCTCAATGGTAGAAAATGGTGACATGCACATCCAATACCCTTATGCCATGAAAAACATAATTTGGAATCTGAGTTGAGGGATGCTAACCCTGTGGAGATAATTTTGGTTATGTAGTGTTGTGGACACCTGCTCGTCAAGCATCTCATTCCAAAATCATGGGCGTTATTATGAAGTTGGCCCACCCTTTCCTGCTATAACAGCCTCCACTCTTCTGAGAAGGCTATCCACTAGACGTTGGAACATCAGAATGCAGCAGGGACTTGCTTCCATTCAGCCACAAGCATTAGTGAGGTTGGGCACTGATGTTGGGCTTTTAGGCCTGGCTCGCAGTCGGTGTTCCAATTCATCCCAAACGTGTTCGATGGGGTTGAGTTCAGGGCTCTGTGCAGGCCAATCAAGTTCTTCCACACCGATCCCGACAATCCATTTCTGTATTTGTGCATGGGGGGCATTGTCATGCTGAAACAGGAATTTACCACAAGTGTTCTCAAATCAAGTTATAGAAACATCTCAAGGATGATTCATTTAAACAGGATGCACCTGAGCTCAATTTCGAATCCCATAGCAAAAGGTCTGAATACTTATGTAAATAAGGTATTTCTGTTTTTTTATGGGGTATTGTGTGTGTGTGGATTGATTTATTTTATTTATTCAAACCTTTGTAGAATAAGGCTTTAACATGACAAAATGTGGAAAAAGTCCAGGAGTCTGAATACTTTCGGAATGCACTGTATATTGTATATGAATCAAATCAAAGTTTATTTGTCACGTGCGCCTAATACAACAGGTGTAGGTAGATCTTACAGTGAAATGCTTACTTACAGGCTCTCACCAATAGTGCGGAGAAAAAAAGTGTGTGTGTGTAGGTAAGCAAAGAAATAAAACAACAGTAAATAGACATTTGAAAGTAAGAGTAGCAAGGCTATATACAGACACCGGTTAGTCAGGCTTATTGAGGTAGTATGGTTAAAGTGACTATGCATATATGATGAACAGAGAGTAGCAGTAGCGTAAAAAGAGGGGTTGGCGGGTGGTGGGGTTGGCGGGTGGCTGTTCAGTATTCTTATGGCTTGGGAGTAAAAACTGTTGAAAGGCCTTTTTGTCCTAGACTTGGCATTCCGGTACTGCTTGCCATGCGGTAGTAGAGAGAACAGTCTATGACTGGGGTGGCTGGGGTCTTTGACAATTTTCAGGGCCTTCCTCCGACATCGCCTGGTGTAGAGGTCCTGGATGGCAGGCAGCTTTGCCCCAGTGATGTACAGGGCCGTACGCACTACCCTCTGAAGTGCCTTGTGGTCGGAGGCCGAGCAATTGCCGTACTACGCAGTGATGCAGGATGCTCTCGATGTTGCAGCTGTAGAACCTTTTGAGGATCTCAGGACCCATGCCAAATCTTTTCAGTCTCCTGAGGGGGAATAGACATTGTTGTGCCCTCTTCATGACTGTCTTGGTGTATTTGGACCATTCTAGTTTGTTGTTGATGTGGACACCAAGGAATTTGAAGCTCTCAACCTGCTCCACTACAGCCCCGTCGATGAGAATGTGGACGTGCTCGGCCCTCCTTTTCCTGTAGTCCACAATCATCTCCTTGGTCTTGGTTACGTTGAGGGATAGGTTGTTATTCTGGCACCACCCGGCCAGGTCTCTGACCTCCTCCCTATAGGCTGTCTCGTTGTTGTCGGTGATCAGGCCTACCACTGTTGTCGTCAGCAAACTTAATGATGGTGTTGAAGTCGTGCCTGGCCATGCAGTCGTGGGTGAACAAGGAGTATAGGAGGGGACTGAGCACGCACCCCTGGGGAGCTCCAGTGTTGAGGATCAGATGTGTTGCTACCTACCCTTACCACCTGGGGGGTAAGACCAGGATCCAGTTGCAGAGGGAGGTGTTTAGTCCCAGGTTCCTTAGCTTAGTGATGAGCTTTGAGGGTACTATGGTGTTGAACGCTGAGCTGTAGTCAATGAATAGCATTCTCATGTAGTCATTGGTAAGAACCAATGACTTTGGGTGAGGGATTTGCATGGTATAGATACTCTGGGGACTGTATTTAAGAAATGCAATTTCTGTACCTACCCAGTATTATATTACCCAATATTGGACACAACCTTCTCTGATCAATTGCCAATTCTATGTTGTAATATGCAGACAAGCACTGTCAGAGGGAACTATGAAACATTATACAACAAAAGGAGGTTCCTGAATATGTCCATACATTTTACTTTCCGTCCTATAGAACAGGGGTTCCCAACCGTTTTCAGTCAGGCCTCCCTTCCAGCATTGGGGCAACATCCTGCGCGCTTCATGTCTATTTCTATGGGTACAAGCACTGTTCATGACACAAACTGTTCAAACCCCTCTTTGTTGGTGGAGAGAAAATGTTGCAGGTTTTATAGCTCATTTCCTGCAATTCTACACATTTTGTCTACCGTTTTAAGCTAGTTTTCTTGCAACTTTATACATCTTGCCACATGTGTATTCATGCGGACCCTCCCCCCCCGCCCCACAGTTTGGGAACCACTGCTATAGAATATTGTGTGTCATGCCCCATTGAGGAGGGTTTCTGTCAGAGCAATGCACTTGATGTAAAAATACAATATGGGATTAAACTCCAGATATGAAATTTGCCACAGCTGGCTGGTTCTTTTATCAGCTGGTGAGGGAAAGTAGACGGAGGTAAATCGATTAGGAGAACATCACAGAGAATGAGGGAATGGGAGAATTACAATGGGGAAAGCAAATAGAACAACACTTCGGCTTTTATCATTAAACTGTCTCACTGATGTCTGTGGTGGGTGCAGGTGAAAGCGCAATAAAACCACCACTGAGCCAGGCAGCCATTCTGTAGAAGGCTCTCCTTGGTGGTGGGTGGGTTAACCTTTGCTCTCCTAAGTGTGTGTTTGTGGGTAACCATGCATATGTCTTCTGACCCGGCCACCTGAGGCGCATGTGCAGCTTGTCAGGACATCTGGCACCTTGTGTGTTTTAGCCATTAGCTACCTCCTTTAGAAGGGCCACAGAAAATAGACCATCAGGTACTTTGGACTTTCAAACCTTTCAAGATGGTGGGATTTCTACTGGGTGTTCCTGGCAGTCAAATGCTGTGTTTATGCTGGCCAAGGTATTTGGGTGGAAAGGGGTTTGGCCATTTTCAGTATTTTTTTGTGTGTGTAGACTTGTTTACAAGTTAGAAAATTGGCCAAAACACAGATCCCCTTTGTTTACTGTGATGTCAGTTCACAGTAATCATGAGCTATGAAAAATGGTTTAGTGTTAGGTGGGTGTATGTTTACAAATGTTATGCATGGCAGCAGACTTTTTTCACCTAAAACATTTCTTCCTGGAACTAAATCTAAATGGACCTGCCACATTCCAAGTACCCTACTGGTCAAAAGTTTTAGAACAGCTACTCAGGACAAAGGGGAGTGATGCTTGCTTCCTCCAGTCAAAAACCACTCTTACACTTCCCTTCTCTGACTCCCTCTTTTATCCATTCTTCTTTCTGCATCTCTTGCCTACTTTCCTCTTATGTTTCCCTCTTATGTACACTACTGGTTAAACATTTTAAAACACCTACTCATTCAAGGGTTTTTCTTTATTTGTACTATTTTCTACTCTGTAGAATAATAGTGAAGACCTCAACTATGAAATAACACATGGAATAATTTAGTAACCTAAGACAGGGAATTTTTACTAGGATTAAATGTCAGGAATTGTTCAAATGGAGCTTAAATGTATTTGGCTAAGGTGAAAGTAAACTTCCCGACTTCAACTGTACCACCAAAGGTCAATAAAGGTCAAAATAGTCTATCAAAGCTGTTCCATTGGGAGACTAGATATAAAGGGCTAGGCGGTCATTGTATGTGGAATACGGTTCACCTTATTGATACTGACGAGAACAAATTGATGAACATACCTACAGCACTCAAGATAACATGGGCAAAAAATGATTTTGTTGAATGCCGTTCTTACTCATTACATACACGTTACATAATTATTCAATGCTGGAAAGTCAGCAACCCTGTCATCCTCCTATGGTCCATGGATATAGTGGAAAATACATTTCCTTCAGAAAGTATTCATACCCCTTGACTACATTTTGCTACTGCCTGAATTCAAAATGGATTTAATGGATTTTTCTCACCCATCTACACACACTACTGCATAATGACAGTGAAAACGTTTTTAGAAATGTTTGCAAATTGATTCGATATAAAATACTGATCTCATTTACATAAGTATTCACATCCGGGTCATTACTTTATAGAAGCACCATTGGCAGTGATTACAGCTGGGAGTCTTTCTGGGTAAGTCTCCTTGATCTTTCCACATCTGGATTGTGCAACATTTGCCCATTTATTATTTTTGACATTCTTCACCCTCTGTCAAATTGGTTGTTGATCATTGCTAGACAACCATTTTCAGGTCTTGCCAAAGATTTAAGTAGATTTAAGTCACTCTAACTCGGCCTCTCAGGAATATTCTGTTTTTTTGGTAAGCAACTCCAGTGTAGATTTGACCTTGTGTTTTAGGTTATTGTCCTGCTGAAAGGTGAATTCATCTGCCAGTGTCTGGTGGAAAGCAGACTAAACCAGGTTTTCCTCTTTCCTCCCTGGTCTTTGTTGTTGAATTTGTGTTTGAAATTCACTGCTCGACTGAGGGACCTTACAGATTATTATATGTGTGTGATACAGAGATGAGGTAGTCATTCACAAATCTTATGTTACACTATTATTGCACACCGAGTGAGTCCATGCAACTTATTATGTGACTTGTTAAGCACATTTCTACTCCTGAACTTGCAGTAACAAAGGGGTTGAATACTTATTGACTCAAGACATTTCAGCTTTTCATTTTAATTAATTTGTAAACATTTCTAAAAACATAATTCCACTTTGACATTATGGTTATTGTGTAGGCCAGTCACAAAAACAAGTTTGATTTAATCCATTTTAAATTCAAGCTGTAACACAACAAAATGTGGAAAAGGTCTAGGGGTGTGAATACTTTCTGAAGGCGCTGTATGTAAGGTTAGTCAAGGAGAAAGTTCAGTTAGAACCTGGGCTATTTCAAATACTTGTTTTGATGTCTTACTACCAGATACGATAGGGCATGCCCACAAGCTCAAAGTAACCAATCGCACAGTGTCTATTGGGGATAGACCGGTTGAGTGGCGAGGCAAATTATTTGAGCCCCTCTCTATAAAGGGAGCCACTCGCCATCCAAGCTGGTTATTCCCACCTCTCTTCCTCGCGGAAGTGACTGCGTTCACTAAAGCTCTCCTCAGCACGATTCGATTTCTGCCTTCGCAATGAACCGTTAACGCTGTCTAACGGAAGACTTCAGTTCTTGTCGATTTGTGTTGAGTACCGACCGCAAGGTTTTGCTTTTGCATAATTCATTTTCTACTTGTCAGTTTCTGTTTAGCTATCGCCACATGGCTAGCTATTGAGATGAGCGCTTTGTTGGCATTGACATCCAGGGCATGGAGGAATTGGGATTCGGCAAACCTCTGGTAGTCAAGCCTTCACTGGCTAGTCACCTCAACCCCAGTGCCTCGGCAATGACCGGCACTGCTCTCCCTGGGAAAGCGGAGTGTTTACCGCCTCCATATTCCAAAAGGTCTACATTGCTGCTGCAGGTTCAGTATGGGCTTGAACGTAACATCCCTACTGCTGGCGTACCAGGCCGGTTTGCTCAATAGGATGAGCACAGCCAACCAAGATCAATGGGCGAGATCTGCGTCGGATCTCAACCTTCGAGCCTCTAGGGGCACAATCCAGGGGGGTTCAACTGCGAGGAGAGACTCCTCTTGCTTACTAGAGCAGGGAATCTCCTCTCTATTAAGCAATGGGGGGTCAGAGCCATCAATACTGGCAGTTTCCATCTCAGTAATACTACTGGGATTACTGCGAATGAGAGATTTTCAGAATTGAGGGGCTGGCCTGGGGTGTCAACGACACAGCAATCAACAGATAGTTGTGACCCAGGACTGTCTTTTCAGCTCTCCCTCACGGGAGGAGCCCCTCCATTTTCTTATAAGGGTAGTGACAACAGATGTGGCACTCACAGTGTGGAACACAGTTCACGAGGGAAGGGCAGTACACGGATTATGGTCCCCACAGCTCCGCCACGCTCATACATTACCTCGAACGGCTGACATTGCTTCATGCCTTGATGCACTTCCTTCAAAATTGTCGCATCCTTCTCAGGACAGACAATATGACTGTGGTAGCATACATCAACCAGCAGGGCGGCACTCACTCTCTGCATCTACACAGATTGTCAAGATTTTTCTGTGGAGCAGGGTAAACCTACTTCCACTACACGCTACTCATGTCTCAGGCGTATTGAATGTGGGAGCGGACTTTTTGTCCATAGGCAATCCCCTATATGGGTACTGGAGACTCCATCCCCAGGTGTTGAACCAAATCTGGGATAGATACGGTCTAGATCTCTTTGCATCACACAAAGAGACACTGCCCGTTGTCTTTGTGATAGCGGAATACATAACACTGGAACTGGATGCGCTTGCACACCCTTAGCCAAGGGTGATGCGCTATGCATTTCCTCCTCCTATGACTGATTCTCCCCACTTTGAACAGAGTGAGAGAACAAGATTTACCCCTTATCTTGGAAGCCCCTCAATGGCCATTTAAAATCTAGTTAGCAGAATTTTTACTCCTGCTTTATGTCGAGCCATGACAGCTTCCATTAAGCAGGGATCTATTGACCCAGGCAAACAGAGATTTCCCACCCTGAAACCATGGCCTTCTGAGCCTTGCCCGTGAGAGAATACATCTGAATGCGACAGGCTTTCCTCTCGAAGTCATTGAGGCGATCCAGATCGCAAGAGCCCCTACTACTGTATGGAAACAACTGGTGTGTTTTTGAGAAGTTGGTTCACTGAAAATTGATAATTCCTTACCAATGCTCTGTATCTTGAGGTGTTATGCTTCTTGCGGGTCTTTTTGGACAGAGGGAAGGCTTTTTCCCCACTGTTAATGTCTATTTAGCAGCCATCTTAGCCTGCCATACACTGAATATAACAAATATTAGGATCCCCTTCCTAATTTTGAGTTGGACCGCCCCCTCCCCTGCCCTCTGAACAGCCTCAATTGTTTGGGACATGGACTCTACAAGATGTCAAAAGCCTTACACAGGGATTCTGGGCCATGTTGACTCAATAGTTCCCACAGTTGTCAAGTTCGCTGGAAAGAGGTGTTCTTCATGTTTGTATACTCAGTGTATAGGCTTGGACAATAACACAGTTGGGAAACACCTTCTGTTGTGTTGTTTCATGAAGGCTGAGCGTCATTTACGCCCAGTCTCCAAGCCTTTAGCTCCATCTTCAGACCTGTATTGTGCTTGAGACGATTTCTCAGGAATCTTTTGAGACGAAATCTCTGAGACTGCTTTGCCATTTGCCCTTACATCCGCAAAGCGAGTGAGTGAGTTGAAAGCACTTAGTCCATCATTCGTGTCTGCAGCTTGCTCCAGTGTTTTCCAAGGTGATGCTGTTATTCAACCCTGCCTTAATTCCTAAGATCAGCAGCAATTACAATTATCTTGGAAAACCTAGACCTGATGTCTTTCCAACCACCACTCTTCAACTCTACTGAAGAAGGGCGTCTCCACCGTTGATGTGCAGTACACATGTTGTGCATCTACTTGCATAGAACAAGAGCATGGCGCAAGAGTGACCAACTGTCTCTCATCAACGGTTATCCCATTGGATAGTAGAGGTTATTATATTAACTTATAATAGCAAGGGTTAAAATGGGCCTGAGGACTCATTCCACCAGAGGTTTGGCTTCCTCTTGGGCACTGTTCAAAGACATCACTTTACAAGAGGTTTGCGAGGCGGCATGTTGAGCCACCTCCTCCTACTTTTGAGGTTTTACCGACTACATGTCACTGCACCATTGGGGCATACTGTCCTCTGTGTGGGAGCCTCTGAGGGGTGATGCTGTTGAAAGTACCCTGGCTTTGGAGAGCATGTCTGTGTTACGGCAGTTTGCCATATCCCTTAGTGAAACATCGAAACAACTGTTTCAAATGGAACTCAAGGTTACTTACGTAACCTGCATCTCCCTCCCCGCAAGGCACTCGTCCCTAGAGGAGACGCATTGCACATTGGAACACATTGACCCTATGGTGCAGAACAGGGTTTCCATTAGCTGGTAATTGCCTGCTTTTGGCTCCCCCAAAATAAATTGTTTCTGGCCAAATTGAGCAGGAGAAGACATTATCTCGTTGCCTAGTAATGCTTTTTATTAATTGATGGAAGTACCAGTTGATGAAAATGTATTTGACTGACATGCTTATAGGCCTATAGGTTAATTTGCATGATATGGTGGAATTTAAATTGCCACTTGTGTATTTACACTTGTACTGCTGCAGCTCCTCGGCCCGTTGCTGCTGGAGTAAAACAAATGCTTTTATAAGCTCAGTCGTTGCACAACAATTCTATTTGCAATCACCCTCTGAATGACACACACACACACAATCCATGTCTCAATTGTCTCCAGTCTTAACAGTCCTTCTTTAACCTGTCTATTCCTCTTCATCTACAACAATCCTGAAGTGGATTTAACAAGTGACATCAGTAAGGGATCATAGCTTTAACCTGGTGTCGTGTCTTTGGCTATGCCGGATTAAGTGATATGACATGCTATTCTATAAAATCCTTTCTCTGTAATTAATATTACCTGATTGAGCTAATCATGTAAATGTAATTAACTACAAAGTCGGGGCACCACGAAAGAAAATGTATAGAGCCGTTATCTTCCGAATAAACTCTTAAAGACCTAGTAATATTTTACATCAATAGCAGTCAATATTAATCGTCACCTTATTTCAGTCTTATTTCAGTCTCATCAGTTGTAAATTCTTCACGAACCCTGGCTAACAAGTTGAATCAGCAATACAACATTTGGTTTAATTATTTATTTACTAAATACATAACTAATTACACAGAATTACATATACACAGAATAAATCATACCTTGATTACAAATTACATCATAAAGGAAAACGTCCCTAGCGGGCTGAACAGATATGACAGCTGGTTACACAAAGAAAAGGGGATAGGTTTGAGTGAAAGAGCGGGAAGACTGAGGAACAAAGGGAGAAGCGATGTCTATATCGTAAATCCAGTATCTTATGCATTCTAAATTACCGCCCACTTGGAAAAGGAAAATGCAATAAATATTTACTCTGAGCTGCACTTCGGTAGGTTGGTGGTAGAGGGAAGGCCGTGTTGCCCAACAGAGTCCTTTGAAGAATTGGTTCGTTGTATGTACCATTGTTGTGTGGTAGACGGGATACTCTGTCTGTCCTTTCCTAGCCCACGTTTGCAGCTGTTGTTGCTATCTCAACGGCTAGAAGGTATCACTTCTGTAGTGAATAAGAGTTCAAAGTTCATACCATTCGCACCCAAAGCTCACGCTTTTGGCTTCGTTCTGTAGTTATTATCTGAACCATTCTGACATCGGACCGTCGTCCTCACATCCTCACAAGGCTTTATATAGTGGAGGGAGAAGGGTGTGTTTGAAAAGTTTTATAATCCATGTCTCTTCACAGGGGCGGGCCACTGATTGACCAGAGCCCTTAACCTTTTGAAAACCTAAATCTCTCATTTGGAAGCTAAAATTAAATCAAATCTTTTCACCAATAATTTTATATTCAAACATTTAAATTGAACAACAATTCCATGTGAATCCGATAACTACAGTGTGCAGACTTTCCACTGTAGAGTTTGTCATCCTATCATTGACAACCGAACTGACATATTCATTAAGTACCACCGCATATGTTCAATTGGTCGGATTACCAGAATATAGTTCATTTCCCCCCCACCTTCTGATGTTCCCAGAATCTCTGTTTAACCAAAGGATTTTCAAATGTCACGTCAGTAGGGTAGACAGAGGAAAAAGTGGGGAGAGGTATTTATGACTGTCATAAACCTACCCCCAGGCCAAGGTCATGACACTGGTCAGTCTCATGTTCCTAATGTTTTGTGCAATCTGTGTATATGCTTAAATTCCCAGTGTTTTATACATATTTCCACAGTTTGAATAATACTGTGAAATTGTAAAAATTATGAGAATGCCTTTTTAGTGTTAGAGCTGTTTGAAAAGACCGCCTGTTTTGGTTGGATAGAGCTTTGACCATGGGGTTAATTATACTGAACAAAAATATAAACGTGACCAATGTAAGGTGTTTGTCACATTTTTCATGAGCTGAAATAAAAGATCCCAGAAATGTTCCATACGTGCAAAAAGTTCTCACATTTATTTCACAGATTTGTTTTCATCCCTGTTAGTGAGCATTTCTCATATTCCAAGATAATCCAACCACCTGTCAGGTGTGGCATATTAAACAGCATGATCATTACACAGGTGCACCTTGTGCTGGGGGACAATAAAAATCCACTCTAAAATGTGCAGTTTTGTCACAACACAATGCCACTGTCTCAAGTTTCGAGGGAGCATGCAATTGGCATGCTGACTGCAGGAATGTCAACGAGCTGTTGCCAGAGAATTGAATGTTAATTTCTCTACCATAAACTGCGGCCAATGTCATTTTAGAGAATTTGACAGTACGTCCGACTGTCCTCCCCACCGGAGATCGCATGTACCCATGCCAGCCCAGGACCTCCACATCCATCTGAGACCAGCCACCAGGACAGCTGATGAAATTGAGGATTATTTCTGTCTGTAATAAAACCTCTTTGTGGGTAAAAACTAATTCTGATTGGCTGGGCCTTAGCCCACCCATGGCTGCGTCCCTGCAGACATAGATTAGGGCCTACCCTCAGTAAATTAGTTGAAATGGTTGCATTTTGCGTTTTTGTTTTTGTTAATAGACCAGTAAGAAAGAGTTCCAAACCTCTCTGCCAATAACAGCTAGTTTTGAGTTTTCCCCTCCCCACTCAGACAGTCCTAGCTAAATTCTTGCTTGAGAAATAAGCTATTTTTGTTTGTTTTGGACCATATTAATTGAAAACAATCATCACAGTAAGGTACTTAATTGTTTACCCGATATTATTTGATATTGAGATAAAATCGTCTACATTGGACCCCCACCCACCCAATACTTTTAACTTTTTAGAGATGGCTGGTTTTGATGCCATACCTCTGACTTGAGTCAAATGGCACAGATTCAATAGCAAAGATGTGTGCATTCTTCACACACACAGTTACAGTAACCAAACGGTTGCTGGATCGAATCCCTGTGCTGACGAGGTAAAAAGTATGTTGTTCTGCCCTTGAGCAAGGCAGTTTAACCCACTTTTCCCCGGGTGCTGTGGATGTGGATTATGGCAGCCCCACGCACCTGTATGATTCCGAGGGGTTGGGTTAAATGCGGACGACACATTTCAGTTGGATGCATTCAGTTGTACAACTGACTAGGTATCCCCCCTTTCCCTTTCCTACACACGCTAGTGTAGACACACTCACATACTTGATTCCACACACTGCACATGTGTAGCGAGTGTATTGGGAGTCCACCACCAGCCCTGTGCTCCCTCTTCTCCCCTCACACTTCGCCTGGGAATGGATCAGAGTTCACGCCGCTCCACGGAGCTTTGTGAATGTGACCTAGTCTGGAATATCCCTTTCCTGGACTTGGGCTCCTGCCATTCCTGGGGACCTGGCAACTCCTAGTAACACCCCTCTAACCAGCAACACACCCACCAGCAAAATCAAAAATAAACTCTCCTGCCACACAGTGCAGTCTACGGCTCAGTTGGTAGAGCATGGCACCTGCAACGCCAGGATCGTAGGTTCCCACCAGGTGACCCACATGAAAATGTGTGCACGCATGGCTGTAAGTAATTTTGGATTTAGGCGTTTTATAAATGACATTCAGTAAATTATTGTTATATTTGATGTCAATGGCACTGGCTGGTGTTGGTTTCCTTACATATGACATGCACCTGAAGGATTGGACCAGCCTACTCTAGACCCACTGTTTCCATCATCCTCCCACCCATTATGGACCTGTGGACTACAGGCCTGATGCCAGAAAACAATTACAGACTGGAATTCTGTTAGCAAATTCTCATTTGTAGAGCCCTGGGCAAGATCTTCCCTATTTGTAATTATTCAGTGACTGTTCTAAAAGGTTCTAATAATAATTTGCGCTAAGGGTTTCTGTCCTTCATAACTGGGGAGGAAGTTGACCTTTTTTAATAAACAACAAACTGTTAAAGAACTTGGCTCAGCTCCATTAAATTAGGAATTTTTGAAATGTTGTGTAATCAAAAGTTCACAATGAACCATAAATACGAAATTGGTTAGAAAGTATGATGTGGCAGAGGAAACCATAATAGCCGTTCAAAAGGAATGAAATATGTAAATATGTATTGTTGGTTTGATGTGGTACATGATTTATAATATTTAAAAATCCTCTGTAATGTGACCATATTCATTTAGGACATCTGAAGGCTTCCAAGAAAACATAATGTTAACTTTCACTGCTATGCGGATGACACACAGCTGTACATTTCAATTAAACATGGTGAAGCCCCAAAATTGCCCTTGCTAGAAGAATGTGTTTCAGACATAAGGAAGTGGATGGCTGCAAACTTTCTACTTTTAAACTCAGACAAAACAGAGATGCTTGTTCTAGGTCCCAAGAAACAAAGAGATCTTCTGTTGAATCTGACAATTAATCTTAATGGTTGTACAGTCGTCTCAAATAAACCTGTGAAGGACCTCGGCGTTACTCTGGACCCTGATCTCTCTTTTGAAGAACATATCAAGACAATTTCAAGGACAGCTTTTTTCCATCTACGTAACATTGCAAAAATCAGAAACTTTCTGTCCAAAAATGATGCAGAAAAATTAATCCATGCTTTTGTCACTTCTAGGTTAGACTACTGCAATGCTCTACTTTCCGGCTACCTGGATAAAGCACTAAATAAACTTCAGTTAGTGCTAAATACGGCTGCTAGAATCCTGACTAGAACCAAAAAATTTGATCATATTACTCCAGTGCTAGCCTCTCTACACTGGCTTCCTGTCAAAGCAAGGGCTGATTTCAAGGTTTTACTGCTAACCTACAAAGCATTACATGGGCTTGCTCCTACCTATCTCTCTGATTTGGTCCTGCCGTACATACCTACACAAGACGGTCACAAGACGCAGGCCTCCTAATTGTCCCTAGAATTTCTAAGCAAACAGCTAGAGGCAGGGCTTTCTCCTATAGAGCTCCATTTTTATGGAACGGTCTGCCTACCCATGTCAGAGACGCAAACTCGGTCTCAACCTTTAAGTCTCTACTGAAGACTCATCTCTTCAGTGGGTCATATGATTGAGTGTAGTCTGGCCCAGGAGTGGGAGGGTGAACGGAAAGGCTCTGGAGCAACGAACCGCCCTTGCTGTCTCTGCCTGGCCGGTTCCCCTCTTTCCACTGGGATTCTCTGCCTCTAACCCTATTACAGGGGCTGAGTCACTGGCTTACTGGGGCTCTCTCATGCCGTCCCTGGAGGGGGTGCGTCACCTGAGTGGGTTGAGTCACTGATGTGGTCATCCTGTATGGGTTGCCCCCCCCCCCCTTGGGTTGTGCCGTGGCGGAGGTCTTTGTGGGCTATACTCAGCCTTGTCTCAGGATGGTAAGTTGGTGGTTGAAGATATCCCTCTAGTGGTGTGGGGGCTGTGCTTTGGCAAAGTGGGTGGGGTTATATCCTTCCTGTTTGGCCCTGTCCGGGGGTGTCCTCGGAGTGGGCCACAGTGTCTCCTGACCCCTCCTGTCTCAGCCTCCAGTATTTATGCTGCAGTAGTAGTTTATGTGTCGGGAGGCTAGGGTCAGTTTGTTATATCTGGAGTACTTCTCCTGTCCTATTCGGTGTCCTGTGTGAATCTAGGTGTGCGTTCTCTAATTCTCTCCTTCTCTCTTTCTCTCTCTCGGAGGACCTGAGCCCTAGGACCATGCCCCAGGACTACCTGACATGATGACTCCTTGCTGTCCCCAGTCCACCTGGCTGTGCTGCTGCTCCAGTTTCAACTGACTCGCCCTAGGACCATGCCCCAGGAATACCTGACATGATGACTCCTTGCTGTCCCCAGTCCACCTGACTGTGCTGCTGCTCCAGTTTCAACTGTTCTGCCTTATTATTATTCGACCATGCTGGTCATTTATGAACATTTGAACATCTTGACCATGTTTTGTTATAATCTCCACCCGGCACAGCCAGAAGAGGACTGGCCACCCCACATAGCCTGGTTCCTCTCTAGGTTTCTTCCTAGGATTTGGCCTTTCTAGGGAGTTTTTCCTAGCCACCGTGCTTCTACACCTGCATTGCTTGCTGTTTGGGGTTTTAGGCTGGGTTTCTGTACAGCACTTTGAGATATCAGCTGATGTACGAAGGGCTATATAAATTTGATTTGATTTGATTTGAACCCTGTGAACTCTGTGGCTTTCCCACAGGTCACTCCTACACACACACACAGCGACATCTCACACTGCCACGCCCCCCCCCCCCCCCCCCCCCCCCATTGGACTCCAATGTCCAAGGCTGGAGAACAAACAACATTTGTAATGGAGGGCTGGTTATTGTTCTGTCTAATCTCCATTAAATCATAATCGTCATTGGTCTGGAAAGCAGACTCCCCTAACACCCCCCAACCTTATCTGGTTTTGTAGCTGGCCACAGACGTTTCCATTCAGGCATTGATTTGATACATTTACACGGGTGTACCTCAATAGTCTAAAATGGCTGCTCGACAAGTGAAAGCAAATTCTTGGTAGCCATTCTGCACATTGCTTTCATCTAGCTTGTGTTTTCAGATTACTACCATGAAGGAGAGTATACCACTGTAGAGAATGTCTGTCTGGACTTCTGCCTTTTCCAGGTCACAGTGGGAGTATATCACACCTGCCTAATGCCGATTGGCCAGGCAGGCACATGGCTAAGGGATCGCGACACTACACCGAACTGTTCATCAAAAAGAACAAGGAACACAATTAATTCTGAAATCAATCGCCCCTCAGATGGTGCAGTGATGTAGATTAATGGTCTCAGGAAAGCCCTTTCTATCATAACCGGCAATTCTGTCTAATGGCCAATGCACTGAAGCGTCCTCAGCGATAGAACGATGGCACTTGACCGTTAATAAATCAATATGGAGGGGGGAAAGAATCCTGTCAACATCTTGATGTATGGGAGAAAACACTGCAATCAATCGGGGGAGAGCAGAGACAAGCTCCATGTTGATTACAGTGTGTCGTGTCTCTGTCTCGCAGCACTGATTTCTAGAAGAACAACCCTATCCATAAGCTGACTGAAGAAGAGCTCCTGGCCTTCACCTCAGTAAGTTGTGTCTCACCATGTTTAGTTTTAGCACTTCCTCTGTGACATGTCTTGCACGTCCTCTATTAAGAAACTTTGCTCCCCCTCTCTTCTGAAGGGGACATTTTGCTTTGAGTGATCCATCACTAACCACAGCAACAGTTTCATGTTAAGTCCCTTGGGTATTTGGTTACAAGTAAGGGGGGCGTGGGAGTCGCAGAATGATCGGAATCTAAGATATGTTGGCGGCTGATGAGAGAAGAAGCAGCGTGCAGGCTCGTCTCTGTCACCCTCTTTTTCCCTCCCTCCCTAATGCGGGGGTCATGTCCCCTCATCTCACCAGGAGGGAAGTATAATTTCCTCTCCGCTAATCCCTCCCCCACAGCGGGTGCCAGCCTTCCCCACTCCTTCTCAGTGCTCTACACACTCCCTGACATCTCCAGCATTCTCTGTATGTTGTTTGTGTTATTACAGACCAATGCCAAACAGTCCTGCTGCTTCATTCAACATCTAAACCTTTAATGCATTGCACTAGTTTCTTGTACAGTACCTATGCCCTTACGTGTACTCTAAGCTTCCCCTTTTGCTCCCCCAGCCTCTTGCTCCCCCAGCCTTGTTCTCTCCCCCAGATCAGTGGCAGAGAGGTGTGTACTGCTTTGGCTCTCTGCTCTCGGTTGTGTTTCACTGCAGGGAGTTGTGAAGGAAAGGAACACAAGGGCTGTGCTTTGGCTGCTTTTGTTGTCATAGCAAGTTAATATTTCCCCTTTTTTTGTCCACTGGCAAGGCAAATCACAGAGGTGTGTGTGTGTGTGTGTGTGTGTGTGTGTGTGTGTGTGTGTGTGTGTGTGTGTGTGTGTGTGTGTGTGTGTGTAAGTGTTTTTCTGTTTGGAAGAAAAGGATGTGGCAGGCCTCTAGTTGCTGCTTCTATCATATCGTTTCCACATGGAACTCAAACTTCCTTCTCCCTCTCTCTTTGTTTTTCCTGCACTTTTACAGCAAAATAAAGATATAGTGGGCCTGAAATTGACACCCTTGATAAAGATAAGCAAAAATGACTGTATAAAATAAATCATTAAGAGCTCTGTTTTCATGTCATCCAACAAATTACATGTAAACACATGGAGTTTGCTAAACGGCATTGGTACTTGGATTGAAACCAGTGCCATGGTCAGATGACATGAAAATAGAGCTCTTTGACCATGCACACCAGTGGTGGGGTTAGCGTTGAAATCATAATGCATAAGCAGAAAAGAACCCCAGACCTAAATCTAATTTTATTTGTCACATATATAGAACGAGTGTGGACTGCTTACTTACAAGCCCTTCCCAACGATGCAGAGTTAAAAAATAATAAAAACAAAACTGGTAACATGAGGAATAAAATGCACAAGAATGGAGCTATATACAGTGGCAAGAAAAAGTATGTGAACCCTTTGGAACTACCTGGATTTCTGCATAAATTGGTCAGAAAATGTGATCTGATCTTCATTTAAGTCACAACAATAGACAAACAGAATGCTTAAACTAGTAACACAAACAATTATATGCTTTCATGTGTTTATTGAACACACCGTGTAAACATTCACAGTGCAGGGTGGGAAAAGTATGTGAACCCTGGATTTAATAACTGGTTGACCCTACTTTGGCAGCAATAACCTCAACCAAACGTTTTCTGTAGTTGCGGATCAGAACTGCACAACGGTCTGGAGGACTTTTGGACCATTCCTCTTTACAAAACTGTTTCAGTTCAGCATTATTCTTAGGATGTCTGGTGTGAACCACTCTCGACGATAGCAAGCTGTCCAGGCCCTGATGCAGCAAAGCAGCCCCAAACCATAATGCTCCCTCCACCATACTTTACAGTCGGGATGAGGTTTTGATGTTGGTGTGCTGTGCCTTTTTCCCTCCACACACAGTGTTGTGTGCGCCTTCCAAACAACTCAACTTTAGTTTAATCTGCCCACAGAATATTTTGCCGGTAGCGCTGTGGAACATCCAGTTGCTCTGTTGCAAACTTCAGATGTGCAACAATGTTTTTTTTTGGACAGCAGTTGCTTCTTCCGTGGTGTCCTCCCATGAACACCATTCTTGTTTAGTGTTTTCAAGGCAAAGGAGATGATCATGGACTACAGGAAAAAGAGGACAGAGCATGCCCCCATTCTCATCGACGGGGCTGTAGTGGAGCAGGTTGAGAGCTTCAAGTTCCTTGGCGTCCACATCAACAACAAACTAACATGGTCCAAGCACACCAAGTCAGTCGTGAAGAGGGCACGACAAAACCTATTCCCCCTCACGAGACTGAAAAGATTTGGCATGGGTCCCCAGATCCTCAAAAGGTTCTGCAGCTGCACCATCGAGAGCATCCTGACGGGTTGCATCACTGCCTGGTATGGCAACTGTTGGCCTCTGACCGCAAGGCACTACAGAGGGTAATGCGTACGGCCCAGTACATCATCGGGGCCAAGCTTTCTGCCATCCAGGACCTCTGTACCAGGCGATGTCAGAGGAAGGCCCTAGAAATTGTCGGTCTCTAGCTACCCTAGTCATAAACTGTTTTCTCTGCTACTGCATGGCAAGCGATGCCGGAGCGCCAAGTCTAGCTCCAAGAGGCTTCTAAACAGCTTCTACCCCCAAGCCATAAGACTCCTGAACAGCTAATGAAATGGCTACTCAGACTATTTTCACTGCCACCCCCCCACCCCCACGCTGCTACAACTCTGTTATTATCTATGCACAGCCACTGTAACAACCCTACCTGCCTGTACATAATTATCTCAATTACCTCGACACCGGTACCCCGGCACATTGACTCTGTACCGGTACCCCCTGTATATAGTCTCCACATTGACTCTGTACCGGTACCCCCTGTATATATCCTCCACATTGACTCTGTACCGGTACCCCCTGTATATAGTCTCCACATTGACTCTGTACCGGTACCCCCTGTATATAACCCGCGACTGTTTTTCACTGCTGCTCTTTAATTATTTGTTTTTCTCTTAATTTTTATTTTTTGATATTTTCTTAAGAAAAATTTAACTTCATCGTTGGTTAAGGGCTTGTAAGTAAGCATTTCACCGTAAGGTCTATCTATACCTGCTATATTCGGCTTTTAGAGATACTTTTGTATCCCTTTCCAGCTTT
Organism: Oncorhynchus clarkii lewisi; assembly: GCF_045791955.1. Classification (NCBI taxonomy): domain Eukaryota; kingdom Metazoa; phylum Chordata; class Actinopteri; order Salmoniformes; family Salmonidae; genus Oncorhynchus; species Oncorhynchus clarkii. The sequence goes on from NC_092169.1 coordinate 10,019,639, forward strand.
TTGCAAGTCAACCATTTTTAATCTTAGGTCTTCTGAGATCTCTTTTGTTCGAGGCATGGTTCACATCAGACAATGCTTCTTGTGAATAGCAAACTCAAATTTTGTGAGTGTGTTTTATAGGGCAGGGCCGCTCTAATCAACATCTCCAATCTCGTCTCATTGATTGGACTCCAGGTTAGCTGACTCCTGACTCCAATTATCTTTTGGAGAAGTCATTAGCCTAGGGGTTCACATACTTTTTCCAACCTACACTGTGAATGTTTAAATTATGTATTCAATATAAACAAGAAAAATAAATACACATTTTGTGTTATTAGTTTAAGCACACAGTTTGTCTATTGTGACTAAGATGAAGATCAGATTACATTTTGACATTTATGCAGAAATCTAGGTAATTCCAAAAGGTTCACATACTTGTTCTTGCCACTGTACAGGGAGTATCAGTACCAGATCAAATATGCAGGGGAATGAGGTAGATATGTACATGAAGGCAGGGTAACGTGACTAGGCATCAGGATAGATAACAAGAGTAAAATAATGATCGCATAAGCATATGATGAGTGTAAAAGGATGGATGGATGGTTTGGACATCTTTTCATTCAAGTTTTTATTTTATTTTGACATTTCTACATTGTGGAATTATAGTTTGTCTCGACTATGAAATAACACGTATGTAGTAACCATAAAATGTTTAGCAAATCAAAATATATTTAACATTTTAGATTCTTCGAAGTAGCCACCCTTAGCCTTGATGACAGCTTTGCACACACTTGGCATTCTCTCAACCAGCTTCACCTGGAATGCTTTTCCAACAGTCTTGAAGGAGTTCCCACATATGCTGAGCACTTGTTGGCTGCTTTTTCTCCACTCTGTGGACCAACTCACCCCAAACCATCTCAATTGGTTTGAGGTCGGGGGATTGTGGATGCCAGATCATCTAATGCAGCACTCAATCACTCTCCTCCTTGGTCAAATAGCACTTACACAGCTTGGAGGTGTGTTGGGTCATTGTCCTGTTGAAAAATAAATTATACTCCCACTAAGCGCAAATCAGATGGGATGGTGTATCGCTGCTGAATGCTGTGGTAGCCATGCTGGTTAACGTCTTGGTGACGGGGGCAGTATTGAGTAGCTTGGATGAATAAGGTGCCCAGAGTAAACTGCCTGCTACTCTGTCCCAGATGCTAATATATGCATATTATTAGTAGTATTGGATAGAAAACACGGATGTTTCTAAAACTGTTTGAATGATGTCTGCGAAAACCTGAGACAAATCCAACCAGGAAGTGGGAAATCTGAGGTTTGTAGTTTCATTTAAGTGATTGCCTATCCAATATACTGTGTCTATGGGGCCAGATTGCACTTCCCAAGGCTTACAGCAGATGTCAACAGTCTTTAGAAAGTTGTTTGAGGCTTCTATTGTGGAAGGGTGTCGAATAAGAGCTGTTTCAACAAGTGGACTAGGCTGAGGCCAATCAGTAGTTTACTGCGCGGTCACGCGGGTGCGCCGTTCCTTCTTTTTCCTCTGTAATGAATACGCTATTGTCCGGTTGGAACATTTATTGAAGATTTATTATAAAAAGACACGAATGATTGATTGTAAACATCATTTGACATGTTTTTACAAACTGTAATGGAACTCTTTTGACTTTTCGTCTGGATTTTGCACTCGCACATTGTGCCTTTGGAATAGTGAACTAAACGCTTGAACAAAACGGAGGTATTTGGACATAAATATGGACGTAATCTAACAAAACGAACAATTCTTGTGGGAGTTCTGGGAATGCATTCCGACGAAGATCAGCAAAGGTAAGTGAAGATTTATAATGCTATATATGACTTTTGTTGACTCCACAACTTGGCGGGTAACTGTATGGCTTGCATTTGTGGCTGAACGCTGTTCTCAGATTATTGAATATTGTGCTTTTGCCGTAAAGCTTTTTTGAAATCGGACTCAGCGGTTGCATTAAGAAGTTTATCTTTAATTCTATGTAAAACATGTATCTTTCATCAAAGTTTATGATGAGTATTTCTGTTATTTGATGTGGCTCTCTGCAATTTCTCCAGATGTTTTGGAGGCATTTCTGAACATGGTGCCAATGTAAACAGAGGTTTTTGGATATAAATATGAACTTGATCGAACAAAACATACATATATTGTGTAACCTTGAGTCCTGGAAGTGTCATCTGATGAAGATCGTCAAAGGTTAGTGATTAATTTAATCTATATTTCTGCTTTTTTTGACACCTCTCTTTGGTTGGAAAATGGCTGAATGCTTTCTGTGACTAGTTGCTGACCTAACATAATGATATGTTCTGCTTTCACCGAAAAGCCTTTTTGAAATCGGATACTGTGGTTGGATTAACAAGAAGTGTATCTTTAAAATGGTGTAAAATACTTGTATGGTTGAGGAAGTTTAATTATGAGATTTCTGTTTTGAATTTGGCGCCCTGCACTTTCACTGGCTGTTGGCGAGGTGGGACGCTAGCGTCCCGAACGATCCCAGAGAGGTTAAGTGTGCTTTGAATTCAAAATAAATCACAGACGGTGTCACCAGCAAAACACTATCACACCACCACCTCCATGCTTCATGGTGGGAAACGCATGCGGAGATCATCCGCTCACCTACTCTGCGTCTCACAAAGACACGGCGGTTGCAACCAAAAATATCAAATTTGGACTAATCCGATCAAAGGACAGATGTCCACCGGTCTAATGTCCATTGCTCGTGTTTCTTGGCCCGAGCAAGTCTATTCTTCTTTTTGGTGTCCTTTAGTAGTGGTTTCTTTTCAGCCATGAAGGCCTGATTCACACAGTCTCCTCTGAACAGCTGATGTTGATGTTTCTTACTTGAACTCTGAAGCATTTATTTGGGCTGCAATTTCTGAGGCTGGTAACTAATGAATTTCTCCTCTGCAGCAGACTCTGGGTCCTTCCTGTGTCGGTTCTCCATGAGAGCCTTTTACGAATCCCTTTTTGGCCCGGCAGGATGGTAACGAGACCGTAACAACTCATGCAAATTATAATAGTGACAAAATAAAAGTGCGAAAGAAAAACCACAGACAACTTAATTACCGTCAAACACTCAGAGTTTATTTGAAAACACACGGTAAAGGGGGGGGGGGGGGGGGGCAGGAAAAGGGGCTTAGCTGGACCCAAGGAAAGAAACAAATATCCAAAAACAGCCCTAAGCTAGACTAGCCTACTACTATACAGCTAACTAACTAACCAAAAATACAGTGGGTGGTCCGCCCAATTCTACCTAGGGTTCTTAGACAAAGTAGTCCTACGGGTAGTGTATGCCCATGGGCAACTTGTCTTCGTTCCCCCTTTTCCCACCATCAAACACCATAACACAAACAATACTCACAGGTGGGGACAAAGTGATCTGGAGGTGCTAAAACAAACAAGAGAACTACCGAGACATTGTATGACAGAGATATTGAGCTCTTGAGAAAACAACTGATTGGGTTTTTAAACCAAGGGAAAGGAAATGTGATAGGGTAAGGGAAAAGGAGGGGAATGAGGAATGATTGGGGAATGATGATTGCCACCTGTGAGGAGGGGAGAAGGAGAGAAAATAAATACACACACACACACAGGATACACACACAGAATACCTGAATCCGTAACAGAGCCAGTTTAATCATAGCGCTTGATGGTTTATGCGACCGCACTTAAAGGTCAGTCAATGTGGAAAATGTCATGTCTTAAAGTAATGATGGACTGTTGTTTCTCTTTGTTTATTTGAGCTGTTCTTGCCATAATATGGACTTGGTCTTCTGTATACCACCCCTACCTTGTCACAACACAACTGACTCAAATGCATTAAGAAGGAAAGAAATTTCACAGATGAACTTTTAACAAGGCTCACCGTGCATTCCTGGTGACTACCCCATGATGCTGGTTGAGAGAATGCCAAGAGTGTGCAAAGCTGTCATCAAAGCAAAGGGTGGCTACTTTGAAGAATTTAAAATATATTTCTATTTGTTTAACACTTTTTTGGTTACTACATGATTTCATATATGTTATTTCATAGTTTTGATGTTTTCACTATTATACTACAATGTTGAAAATAGTAAAAATAAAAACCCTTGAATGAGTAGGTGTCCAAACCTTTGACTGGTGCTGTAGAATAAAGGCATACCTGTCTATATAAGGTCCCATAGTTAACAGTGCATGTCAGAGCAAAAACCAAGCCGTCCGTAGAGCTCCGAGATAGGATTGTGTCTGTACAGATGTGTGGAAGGGTACCAAAACATTTCTGCAGCATTGAAGGTCCCCAAGAACACAGTGGCCTCCATTGTTATTAAATGGAATAAGTTTGGAACCACCAAGACTCTTCCTAGAGCCGGCCACCTGACCAAACTGAGCAATTGGGGGAGAAGGGCCATGGTCAGGGAGGTGACCAAGAACCCGATGGTCACTGACAGAGCTCAAGAGCTCCTCTGTGGAGATGTGAGAACCTTCCAGAAGGACAACCATCTCTGCAGCACTCCACCAATCAGGCCTTAATGCTAGAGTGGCCAGACGGAAGCCACTACTCAGTAAAAGGTACATGACAGTCCTCTTGAAGTTTATCAAAAGGTACCTAAAGACTCTTAGACCATGAGGAACAAGATTCTCTGGTCTGATGAAACCAAGATTGAACTCTTTGGCCTGAATGTCAAGCGTCACTTATGGAGGAAACCTGGCACCATCCATCCCTACAGTCAAGCATGGTGGTGGCATTATGCTGTGGGGATGTTTTTCTGGGACTGGGAGACTAGTCCGGATCCAGGGAAAGATGACCGGAGCAAAGTACAGAGGGATCTTTGCTGAAAACCTGCTCCGGAGTGCTCAGGACCTCACTGTGGTGAAGGTTCATCTTCCAACAGGACAACGACCCTAAGCACACAGCCAAGACAACGCAGGAGTGGCTTCGGGACAAGTCTCTGAATGTCTCTGAGTGGCCCAGCCAGAATCCTGACTTGTATCGAACATCTCTGGAGAGACCTGAAAATAGCTGTGCAGCGACACTCCCCATCCAACCTGGCATAGCTTGAGAGGATATGCAGAGAAGAGTAGGAGCAACTCCCCAAATACAGGTGTGCCAAGCTTGTAGCGTCATACCCAAGAAGACAAGGCTGTAATCACTGCCAAAGGTTCTTCAACAAAGTACTGAGTAAAGTGTCTGAGTAGTTATTAAATGTGGTATTTCAGTTTATTTTTAATACATTTGAAGAAAACTGCTTTTGCTCTGTCGTAATGGGGTATTGTGTGTAGATAATGTGGGAAAAATACAAATTATACATTTTAGAATGTTCATTTTGTTGGTGCATTGGGAGGTTCTTGGGGTTGGGGAATGGAATTAATTGCAATTTTTTTCTTGGGGAGGGATATCGAATGGTTGAGGGACAGCTATTGGGGAACTGTGGGGGGATCTTGGAGGGTTCGGGTTCTCCTTTTTTGGCCTGGTGGGAGATCTGTCAACGTGCCCTTGAGCAGGGCATTGATCCTGGATGCTTCTGTGTGTCACTCTGAATGGGAGTCTGTTGGATGACTGGTGTGGTGTAGTTGTTGAGCGGCTTCACTGCATGTATATTGTATGTTTTGGATATTCAATACGTAAAAATGTGGAAAAAATTAAGGGGTCTGAATACTTTCCGAATGCACAGTGCGTGTCCTTGCTAATGAATTACATTCTCAAATGTATGTGTAGTTGAAAGGAAAGGGGGATACCTAATCAGTTGTACAACTGAATGCATTCAACTGATATGTCTTCCGCATTTAACTCAAACCCTCTGCATCAGAGAGGGTTTGGGACCCGGGTTTGGGACCCGGGGAACAGTGGGTTAAATGCCTATCGATCTCTATTTCTCTCCATATGTCTGTTTACATGCATTATATATTACATACAGAAACTTCATCCTCGATCCGGCTATCTTCTTGACGTCTAAGGAGCTCTGACTGTCCTGTAAGTGAGACTGATATTATTTATAACTATATGAAGGGATAATGTGGTTGGTTATTGTTTGGGCTTGTCCTTGGTTTCGTTTCCCCCTCTTACCTTAATTATTCCCTCTCCATTTGCCACGGTAACAGAATGCATTTGCATTCATTAAGAGTCCTCCATTGCATATTATCTGGGGAAAAGCACTGCTAACTCAGACCCTGATTGAGTTGTGATATCTCTACATCCCTGGGTTTGGGTGTAGGGGCCCCATTCTCTGCAGTTCAGCACTGAGCCTCTGTCGTAAGGAGAATGTCTTAAACATACAGGGGTCGATGCCGTCTCTCATGAATGGAATTAATACTGGAGTGGCTGCCAGCAGATACCTTATACAGACTTGGAGAATGCAGCATCCCACTCAGTGTCTGAACCCTTAACCTCCCTCTCCCACCAGTCCACTCTGCAGCCCGAGGTTCAGGTGGATGCATGGATACTAAGCACTGCAGAGAACAGGGCTGGGTGCGGTTTCTCACAGCTGTGGTTTTCCACAGTTGTAACTCAGAAACATTTGCCAAAACTGCAAAACATCCAAAGTTAAGTCAAGATCCCATAAGCTTGTTCGGAGATGTTCCACCACTTCAGAGACGTCATGTTCAGTAATCAGATAGCCTAGTTGGCCGGCCGATTGAGTAGCCTTTGGAAGAGCTCTGTGAGGGTATTGTCCATTCAGGGAAAAGACTGTGCTGGGCTGAAGAAACGTGAGAGACAGGAAATTGCAATAAAAAGTAAAAAATGAAAATTCTCTTGAGACTGAACCTGGGACTGGCATCACCAGGGGCCAAAATCTCATTTTGCCGTTAAAGCTCAGTCTCTCTGGAAAAATAATCACCAACTTTCTGAGTTCTGTGAATTTAAACATATGCCAGCGCACAGTCACAGGAAGCATATCTCGGCATCTGTACCCTGGGTAGCTCTTCTCACTGGGTATGGAAGTGTGTCAGAGGATTGGATGGGTCCCCCAGCTCTGGTGCTACTGTCAGTAGCATGTTTACATTGGCCTGGCAAATATTGAAGAGCCTTCGCACTTTAATTTACATTTTCTTTCCATGTATAAACCTGGTGAAAAGTAGTCACTATCTCCTACTCCCTCTCCAGACCTTTTCAAGGGCATTTTACATTTCTATCCACATTTTCTTCAACTTCGCCATCAAAAAAAAGTATTCCACCTCGATCTACCATCAATCAATCCTGTAAAGTAAGTTTGGAGGTGATACACAAGTGCCCAACGAATAGCCCACCATCACCAGACGTCCATTCTAGAAGAAATCAATGTCTTTTTGTTGCTCAAGACTGACCGATCACTGCCATTTTACTCTGGCTCGTATTTAAATGCATGGAATGTACATCCTATTTTATGGCGAAGAGGGAGTCCAAGAATAACCTGCCCACTGGTGCATGACGGGAGGTGAGATTCATAATTCACCAGGGACACTGCTTTTCTTCTCCTCTTTTAGATTAACTTTTAGGGGAGCGCTGGAGGAAATTGTAAACGATAGCACAGCTGAGCTAGCACTTCTGCTGAAATTAAACCCCAGAGAACTTTTTCACAGCCCTGGTTAAGAGCTGTAAATACTTTTTTTTTTTAATGGTAATTTTGTAGGGTTCAGAATTCAAATGTCTGCCGTTAAATGGAACTGCTCATAATTCCTTGTGCTATATGATGAGGAAGTATTCTTAAACTAAGTGTGGAGCTGGTTGAGCTGGTATGCATTATCGTAGAAGTTTTCTATTGTTGACAAAGCTTTGTAGGGTCTGCAGAAATGTCTCTGTGAATGTCTCTGTGAACTCATCCATATGATTACAATGTCTAACATTCATTTGAATTTAAAGGTAAGTGCTTATGAACGGCCTTTGTTGAAATTGAATCCAAGCTATTTAAAACATAAGCTGCAAGTGAACAATAAACTGCACTATCCTATTAAGAAAACAAGAGTAGCACTGTCAGTAGCCTTGAGTTATCAGTACTTGAGAAATTCTTTGCTAACAAAGTTAGCAAGCTAGTATGAGGTCTGTAGTTACACCCTTGGAGGTCCCCACGCCATCATTTGATACCTCCCATTGCGATATTACCCAGAAGGTAATGATGCGGGGGGCCTCCCGGGTGGCGCAGTGGTTAAGGGCGCTGTACTGCAGTGCCAGCTGTGCCGTCAGAGACTCTGGGTTCGCGCCAAGGCTCTGTCGTAACCGGCCGCGACCGGGAGGTCCGTGGGGCGACGCACAATTGGCCTAGCGTTGTCCGGGTTAGGAAGGACTTGGCCGGTAGGGATGTCCTTGTCTCATCGCGCACCAGCGACTCCTGTGGCGGGCCGGGGCAGTGCGCGCTAACCAAGGTTGCCAGGTTGCACGGTGTTTCCTCCGACACATTGGTGCGGCTGGCTTCCGGGTTGGATGCGCGCTGTGTTAAGAAGCAGTGCGGCTTGGTTGGGTTGTGTATCAAGGACGCATGACTTTCAACCTTCGTCTCTCCCGAGCCCGTACGGGAGTTGTAGCGATGAGACAAGATAGTAGCTACTAAAACAATTGGACACCACGAAATTGGGGAGAAAAAGGGGCAAAATTCAAACAAAAAAACAAAAAAAAGGTAATGATGCAACAGACCTCTGCCTGAGCACCACTCCCACCAAAATGTTGTCTGCTCTGCTCCAAATTTGATCTCATCTACTCCAGCTCCCCTCCTATCTGAGGATAGTAAACTGTTAGTGTGTCCTGGTCTGCTACACTAAGCTGGTGACGGGTTTGATGTTCTGGTCTATAGCCTGGCTGGCGTCCATCAACTGATCCCAACATTGGCTCTGTGCACCTGGACAGCTGTCATGTTTTTCCTCTCTTGTCAGCACTTCTTGTCTCTTTCTGGTGTTGAGGGCTTGAACTGCCACCCATTGGTGTGTTGTCAAGCTGAGCTGCTTGTGTCAGCGATTTATTTCCCATATTTTTTTTTAGGTGTGGGACTGCCTCTGTGGATCCATGTTTTATTTTCTCACACCGTTGGAACAATGATGGCTGGCCACGTCATGCACTCTTGAATTGGGTTGTTTCCCTGTTCCGAATGTCTTTACGCCCCCACTAGGGCTGATCTCACTAACAAAGGCAGGCCAAGGGCAGTGTGTTCCCAACGGGCTCAGTTTGGTGACGCTTACATGAAATATAAAACAGATGGATGTAAAAATAGACATTGTTTCTTGAATACAATGAACATATAGGGCAACGGTAATTATAGTTGTAGGTCTACATAAGCACACTGCGTATAGGCTGTACAGCCGCCATAGGTGTAGATCAGTGGCTGGTGATTTCGGTTCTGGAGACGAGTCGACAAAGGGTTCAAATATCCAGTTCAGCCCCTGAGGTCCTGTTGAAACACGTTGACTGATATATCCTTTTCATATGATATCATCGGAGCAAAAATGGGTTTGAGGCAAAATCCATCAAGCGCTGATGATCCCTGCACTATCCTCTGGGAAATAGCAATTTTCTCCTAAATAAGCTGTTGTCATTGTCATCTCTGTGCAAGTAATTTTTTTTCTGCTGAAGGAAATATTTGGTCTGTCTCTCGCTCTACCGCTCCCACCCTCAGCCAGACGCGAGTCTGTTGTGGAGGGTTGAGCAAGGGGAGAGCGAGAGGTGGGAGTACTAATTAATAGTTGAGAAAGTGAGTTTGGCGGTAGCATCCTCCATCTCAGGATGAAGACATCTGTATTGACCACACAGCCCTACAGTGAGATGCTGAAAAGCATGGGAAAGTATTTACTTGTGCTAAAAGCCCAAAGCTGCATTTGTGAACCTCAATAGGCCACAGCCATTTATTTGTGTTTTTGGTAAATGAAATGTCAAGGCTATGGAGATAATTAACTTTTAATTGCTATTGGATTCTTCACATTTTTTCAAAAGTTTAATGACAGCCAATGGCAGCATTTCAGAATGCCATTGCATTTCAAATAGTGAACAGTTTATTTATTTATTTATTTATTTATTTATTTTTTCCGGAGTTCAGTTGTAAATGGATGTTCAACTCAGTAAGTGCTAAGTGATTGCTCACTCATTTTCAATGGCACACATCATGCCTATGGGACTTGAAAGACCATAGCTGTGTTCGAGTACTTATTCTACCCACACTAACCATACTGTTTGTGACGGGAATTGAGTATATAGTATGCTTATTGGTCATAGTATGGATATAGTTAGTATGCCAAAAATTCCCAGAAGTCATACTATATTCGTCAAAATATGAAGTATACACGCAGAGGACACTATTTCCGTACTTTAGGGTCCATAATGCAATTCTTCAGGAAATGGGCGTGGCTTTACATCGTTTTCAGATTTGAAGAAAATGGTGGAAAATATTTAGCCAAAGTCCAACGATAGCAGATACAAATTCATTTAACTAATTATGACAAATGTTATCAAAATGTTGAGCATTGTAATAAAGTAATTACTTTTGCAGTAAGTTACCTTACACGTTATGTTGACTGACATTTGTTAGCTATGCTGGCCTTACGAATCGCATAGCATATAATTACAGCAGTATGTACCGGTAAGCTACCTAACGTCAGTTGGATACTTATACATCAAACTTGCCAGTATATTAACTATAAGCTATCTTAGCCAACGTTTATTGACTTGATTATTCCCGTCATGCTTAGCTAAATGGTACAGTTGTTGTGCATTCACAATGGACATTCGCGTGCTTTTGGAAATTTAATTTACGAGCGCACTCTGGCACTCCGGATTGAATTGAAGAGCACATCCGAAGTCGTAAAATATCTAACTAGTCATGTGTTATGCTAACTAGCTAGCAAGAGGTTGCATAGCAACAGCATCAACTTCCGGTAGACCGGCGAAGAGCTAGTACGCTCAACTGAAAGGATACCGTTTCGTTTACAGTATACTAAAATTAACTAATAGTTTGTTGTAAGTATGTAGTATACAATAAGTTAGTATGGGTATTCGAGCACAGCTCATGTCTGTTCTTGCTTTGGTTGTCTTAATAATCTTAATAATCTTGAGGATGACATAGGGTAAGTGGGTGGGGGAGCAGGTGGTAGGGGTTTATAGTATATTTACTCTAACTGCAGGACCACAGTTCTGGTCAGCGATGAGTGGTTGATAATGGGTGTCTGGGGGTGTGGACGTAACGGCATCCTTGTTTGTAGGGTTATGGGTTGACTTCCTTGGAAGTGTTGAGGGACCGGTGATGAGTTGAAGGAAAACACCTAAATTAGTCTCTTTCCTCCCATTGGACCGTCCCTTCCGGATGTTCCATTTGATGTATCTGTTTTATACGCTTGAGCATTTACAAACCAAATACTTGTTCAATTTGTGGGATCAATACAAGCTTGTTAGAAACTACAAGCTGTTAGGAGATGATGCTCTAGAAAAGAAACCAACACTTGTTCTCTAAACATTAGAGACGTGAACAACAAAACCAAAAGTTGGTACACCACATAGCTGCCCTTTCCTCTGTATTGTAGGGAGTTTTAACATATGTTTTCATGTTGTTTACATGGAGTTTAACCAGGACAACTGCCAAACTTAAAATGTTGTTCCACTTTCCTCTTGAAATGGCCCATCTTTTGGGCAATGTGGCTGTCTAGAATAAATGTTCCCTTATTTTGTCAGGGAAATGAGCAGAGCTATATAGATTTTTTTGTACACCATTGTTACATGATGCATTTATCAAATGGTCTTGCATTTTGTGAAGTTAACTCAAATCAAATGTTATTTGTCACATGCGCTGAATACAACAAGTGGGGTAGAACTTACCGCGAAATGCTTACTTACAAGCCCTTAACCAACAATGCAGTTTAAAGAAAATAGAATTATCATCTACGGCAAGGGTTCTTTAAACTTTTTCAGCCTGGGACCCAAATTAGAAATGGTGTTTTCCTGGGACCCAAGCTTAGGAACATATGCAACGATATGTACATATTGGTACATTTCATTGCCGTTATGCCTAAAACAAATGCAATATAGACTAAAACAAATAACAATTAAATGAAATAGCCATATAAATAGCTATTCATGTTTATTTTCACCCATTAAAAACTCTTACATATCTGTCTAGGTTGGAACTGTTGCTGTTAAAATTCAATCCATAATTTTAATTCTGAACTGGAACAAACTGATTGATCACATCACACAGATGCATAACAGAACAGACACGAATGATAGTGCAAACCTAAGTAACTGTACAGATGAAAAATGACCAGGCCTGCGTGTCAGGCATCTTACTGTAGAAAGTATTGTCGAAAGAAAGTCTAGGTTGCTGTTAAAATAGAAGTCATATATTTTATCCTGAAATGGAATAAACTGATTGATCCAGGCTATATCACATCCGGCCGTGATTGGGAGTCCCCTAAGGCGGCGCACAATTATCCCAGCGTTGTCCAGGTTTGGTCGGGATAGGCCGCCATTGTAAATAAGAATTTGTTCTTAACTGACTTGCCTAGTTTTAAAAAAAGTTCAATTTAAATAAATAAAAATATTTAAACAAAATAATCACATGGATGTAGACCAGAAAACACAAAACACACACACAGTCCTAATGAGAGGTCTGTGTGTGGCTGGTTTTCAACAAGCATGTCTGTTCTGGGATCAGTTTTTGACAGTGCAACACTGAGGTCATGCTCAGCATTGAGACTGTTTCTGTACTTATTTCTTAATAAGGGGCGGCAGGGTAGCCTAGTGGTTAGAGCGTTGGACGAGTATCCGGAAGGTTGCAAGTTCAAACCCCCGAGCTGACAAGGTACAAATCTGTCGTTCTGCCCCAGAACAGGCAGTTAACCCCGTCATTGAAAATAAGAATTTGTTCTTAACTGACTTGCCTGGTTAAATAAAGGTAAAACAAAAAATAAAAAAATAAAATCCAGAATTGAGAACCCTGACTGACATAGGTACGTGGTGCCAAACTGGACCAGAACATCTACTGCTTTCTCAGTCAGGCAGGAGACCGCTTCCTGCTGTAGATGAGCAACCCAGAACTGTGTGTGTGTTTTTGCCTCAAAAAGTATCTTGCTTCATTCAGTTTATTCCAGTTCAGAATAAACATGATGACTTGTATTTTAACAGCAACGATTCCAACCTAGATTTGTTTTCAACAATAATTTCTACAGTAAGATGTAAAGTAGGCCTGATAATTTTTCATCTTCATCTGTACTGTTACTTAGGGTTGCACTATCAGTAGCTAGCTAGCGTAGCTAGCGTTAGCTATTAGCTGTGTACAAAGCCGGAGGATTGTTTTAAAGAGAAACTCACATATACTACTATGAGAACAGTTGAAGGCGGAAGTTTGCATACACCTTAGCCAATTACATTTAAAGTCAGTTTTTCACAATTCCTGACCATTATTCCTCGTAAAAATTCCCTGTCTTAGGTCAGTTAGGATCACCACTTCATTTTAAGAATGTGAAATGTCAGAATAATAGTAGAGTGATTTATTAAAGCATGTATTTCTTTCATCGCATTCCCAGTGGGTCAGAAGTTTGCATACACTCAATTAGTATTTGGTAACATTGCCTTTTAAATTGTTTATCTTGGGTCAAACGTTTCGGGTAGCCTTTCACAAGCTTCCCACAATAAATTCCTCCTGACAGAGCTGGTGTAACTGAGTCAGGTTTGTAGGCCTCCTTGCTCGCACACGCTTTTTCGCCCACAAATTTTCTATGGGATTGAGGTCAGGGCTTTGTGATGGCCACTCCAATACCTTGACTTTGTTGTACTTTAGCCATTTTGCCACAACTTTGGAAGTATGGAAGATCCATTTGCGACCAAGCTTTAACTTCCTGACTGATATCTTGATGTTGCTTTAATATAATATAATTTTCCTTCTCATGACGACATCTATTTTGTGAAGTGCACCAGTCCCTCCTGCAGCAAAGCACCCCTACAACATGATGCTGCCACCCCCGTGCTTCACGGTTGGGATGGTGTTCTTCGGCTTACAAGCCTCCCCCTTTTTCCTCCAAACATAACGATGGTCATTATGGCCAAACAGTTCTATTTTTGTTTCATCAGACCAGAGGACATTTCTCCAAAAAGTACGATCTTTGTCCCCATGTGCAGTTGCAAACCATAGTCTGACTTTTTTATGGCGGTTTTTGAGCAGTGGCTTCTTCCTTGCTGAGCAGCCTTTCAGGTTATGTCGATATAGATAATTTTGTACCTGTTTCCTTCAGCATCTTCACAAGGTCCTTTGCTGGTGTTCTGAGATTGATTTGCACTTTTCGCACCAAAGTACGTTCATCTCTAGGAGACAGAACGCATCTCCTTCCTGAGAGGTATGACGGCTGCGTGGTCCCATGGTGTTTATACTTACGCACTATTGTTTGTACAGATGAACGTGGTACCTTCAGGTGTTTGGAAATTGCTCCCAAGGATGAACCAGACTTCTGGAGGTCTCCAATTTTTCTTTCTGAGGTCTTGGCTGATTTCTTTTGATTTTTCCAAGTAAAGAGGCACGGAGTTTGAAGGTAGGCCTTGAAATAAGTCCACAGGTACACCTCCAATTGACTCAAATGATGTCAATTAGCCTATCAGAAGCTTCTAAAGCCATGACATAATTTTCTGGAATTTTCCAAGCTGTTTAAAGGCACAGTCAACTTAGTGTATGTAAACTTCTGAACTACTGGAATTGTGATACAGTGAGTTAGTTATAAGTGAAATAATCTGTCTGTAAACAATTGTTTGAAAAATGACTTGCCATGCACAAAGTAGATGTCCTAACCGACTTGCCAAAACTATAGTTTGTTAAGAAGAAGTTTGTGGAGTGGTTGAAAAACGAGTTTTAATGACTCCAACCTAAGTGTATGTAAACTTCTGACTTCAACTGTAGTACTCCTTTATATCTGCTTACCTGTTATAAAATGACAACAATGCCTTGCTAGCTGACTTTTCCACCGCCGAAGCACTGTTTCCTGAAGCTTTCTGCCTTGTTCTGAAAGAATTCCCTGGGTATACCGTCATGCTGTGGATATTTGGTCAGGACATGCCGTTATATGAATTTGTAAGTTTTGAATGACTCATTACTTAGCACTTCCCCGCACAAAGCACATTGACGGAGGTCCTCGTTATTTCTCACAGTTTGTATGGAAGAGAAACTCATCGGTTTATTGGCTTTTCATGATGATTGCGCTCCGTCAGAACTTGTTGCTAGCATGAGTCAATTTGATGGTGATGGCGAGTGGGAATGACAAGTCAGTGGCTGACAGCTCATCATCTGCTGCAAAACGACAGTGCTGCAGCGTGTGTCGCGGGGTGATCTTAAAGAAAAAAGAATAGGTAAACCACGAAGCACACGGGCATCTCCTTCTCCCACTCACGCAGCTGCCAAACTGAGCAGACACAACTGCTAAGCCGAGAGCGTACTGAACAGAGACCGCAGTTGCACTTGGCCAAATCCATTCCAGTAATTCATGAAGTAATTATACATTCACTCTGACACGTCGCGACCCATCATAAACAGGTCCACGACCCACACTTTAAGAAATGCTGCTCTACCGGGACGGTTGTTGCTAATGTGACTGGAATGACGTTGTATACAACAGCCAACTTTCCAGGATGTCGACACATCTTATATGTGCAGAAATGTTAAATTCTTGTTAATCTAACCGCACTGTCCAATTTACAGTAGCTAGTACAGTGAAAAATACCATGCTATTTTTTGAGGAGAGTGCCCAACAACAACAACTTTTATCACGGCATTTGGTTTGATTCATTCACCTCTGAAGGTAAATAATGTACTTACATTCAGTAATCTTGCTCTGATTTGTCATCCTGAGTGTCCCAGAGATAAAATGTAGCATCGTTTTTTGTTGTTCATAAAAATCTATTTTTATATTCAAATGTAGGAACTGGGTTCTAAAGTTTGAAACCATGCTCTTTCTGTTTCTTTACAGCTTTCTTTGTTAGTTTGGACCATGGTAGTTTGGTGATGTGGACACCAAGGATCTTGAAGCTCCCACTACAGTCCCGTCAACGTAAATGAGGACAGGTTTGGCCCTCCTTTTCCTGTAGTCCACGATCATCTCCTTTGTCTTGCTCACGTTGAGGAAGAGGTTGTGTTCCTGGCACCACACTGCCGGGTCTCTGACCTCCTCACTATAGGCTGTCTCATCATTGTCGGTGATCAAGCCTACCACCGTTGTGTCATCAGCAAACTTAATGTTGGAGTTGTGCTTGGCCATGCAGTCGTGGGTGAACAGGGAGTACAGGAGGGGACTGAGCACTCACAACTGAGGGGCCCGCGTGTTGAGGATCAGCGTGGCAGATGTGTTGTTACCTACCCATACCACCTTGGGGCGGCCCGTCAGGAAGTCCAGGATCCAGTTGCAGAGTCCAAATCCTTTGCTTAGTGATGAGCTTTGTGGGCACTTTGGTGTTGAATGCTGAGCTGTAGTCAACTAACAGCATTCTCACATAGGTATTCCTTTTGTCCAGGTGGGAAAGGGCAGTGTGGACTGCAATTCTGATTGCATCTTCTGTGTATCTGTTGGGGCGGATTGGAGTGGGTCTAGGGTTTCCGGGATAATGGTGTTGATGTGAGCGATGACCAGCCTTTCAAAACACCTCATGGCTACTGATGTGGTTGCTTTGGGGCGGTAGTCATTTAGGCAGGTTACCTTAGTGTTCTTGGACTATGGTGGTCTGCGTGAAATATGTAGGTATTACAGACACGGTCAGCAAGAGGTTGAAAATGTCAGTGAAGATACTTGCCAGTTGGTCCACGCATGCTTGGAGTACATGTCCTGGTAATCCGTCTGGCCCCGTGGCCTTGTGAATGTTGACCTGTTTAAAGGTCATGGTCACATATGCTACGGAGAGCCTGATCACACAGTTGTACGGAACAGTTGGTGCTCTCATGCATGCTTCAGTGTTGCTTGCCTCGAAGTTAGCATAAAAGGCATTTAGCTTACCTGGTAGGCTCGTGTCACTGGGCAGCTTGCGCCTGGGGTTCCCTCTGTAGTCCGTAATAATTTGCAAGCCATGCCACATCCAATGAGCATCAAAGCCGGTGTAGTATGATTCAATCTTAGTCCTGTATTGACGCTTTGCCTGTTTGATGGTTCGTCTGAGGGCGTAGTGGGATTTCTTAGAAGCTTGCGGATTAGTGTCCCACTCCTTGAAAGCAACGGCTCTAGCCTTTAGCTCAGTGCCGATGTCGCCTGTAATCCATGGCTTCTGGTTGTTGTATATATACATACGGTCACAGTGGGGACGACGTTGTCGATGCACTTATTGATGAAGTCGGTGACTGAGGTGCTATACTCCTCAGTGCCATTGGATGAATCCTGGAACATATTCCAGTCTGTGCTAGCAAAACAGTCCTGTAGCGTAGCATCCCCTTCATCCGTCCACTTCCGTATTGAGCGTGTCACTGGTACTTCCGGCTTTCGTTTTTGCTTGTGAGCAGGAATCAGGATAATATAATTATGGACAGAATTTTCAAATGGAGGACGAGGGATAGCTTCTTTTTTTAAATGTATATTTTATTTTTTATTTTTTTTTATACCCGTCTCTGTGTTGCACATATGACATGCTGGTAGAAATTAAGTAAAACTTCTGGGTGAGCATTTTCTTGTTTGCTTATGGCCTTATACAGCTCGTTGAGTGCGGTCTTAGTGCCAGCGTCGGGTGGTGGTAGACAGAAAATTATAGATGAACTCCTTTGGTAGGTAGTGTGATCGACAACTTAGAATGAGATACTCTACCTTAGGTCAGCAATACCCCGAGACTACCTTAATATTAGACATCTCTCACGAGCAGTTATTGACTAATAGACACACCCCCATGCCTCGTCTTACCAGACGTAGCTGTTCTGTCCTGCCGATGCACGGAAAACAGAGCCAACTGTATATTATCCGTGTTGTTTTCAGCCACGACTCGGTGAAACATAAGATTTTACAGTTTTTAATATCCCGTTTGTAGGATAGTCTCAAACAGAGCTCATCCTGTTTATTCTCCAGTGGTTGCACATTGGCCAATAGAATGGATGGTAGAGGCGCTGACGAATTCTCACAAGGCACCCTGATCTTCGCCATCTATAGTTCCTTCTTTTCTTTATGGGGAATTGGGCCTTGTCTGGGAGCAACATTAAATCCTTCGTCAGACTCATTAAAGAAAAAATTTGTGTAATCGCTTTTCTGATATCCAGAAGCTCTTTTCGGTCATAAGAGACGGTAGCATCAACATTATATACAAAATATGTTACATACAATGCAAAAGAAATAGCAATTGGTTAGGAGCCCGTAAAACGGCAGCCACCCCCCCCTGTTCCGTTCTTCAAAAAATTCAAATCAAAAGGTCACTCCATCAGCTTGGAGTTGATGTCCATCCAGCCTTTAGTTCAGCTGAAACAATGGGCTGGCACCAGTCATCTCACCGTTGCTGGACTCCCCAGAGCCTCTGCTGGCTGTGTGAGCAGGCATCTTCCCAGCCTACATGTGGATCCAGGAATCTGCAGGCTGGTTAGATGGTTGTCACATGTCTGGTCTTCTTCATCGGCACTCTACTTATGTCACCTTCCTGATGGTTGTCTGGAACACTCATATAAGGGTACTGTTAACACCAAGCTCTACAATATCTGTGTTTGTGACCAGTAAACAAATCCTTTAACAGGATACAGTAACCAGTGTGCCAAGACTACCATGCTTTAGTTGAACCCAATTTGTGGTGATGAAATGGATCGTAATTACTTGTGTTCACAAAAATGTACATATGGCATTATAAATTGTAATATTGCCGATAGCTCAGTTAGTGCACCTCTCTGTGTATTGAAGTATACGTTTCTTACCGGAGGATGAGTGTCACTAGTCTGGATGCACGCATGTCTGAATGACAGTCAGATGCTTACCTCTGTCACAAACCACTGATGTTTTTGCGCTGGCTCACGTTCCAGGAATGAGGTGAAGAATGTTCTGCAATGTCAAGGGCCAGCTTAGGCTTCACTCAAGGGGGAAAAATCTCGGAAATCTATTTGGAAAGCTCACGTCTGTCAGAGGGGAAAAAAAGCAAGAACGGTCACAGAGGTTAATTTATTGCCCTGGAGTTTGTGGCTGTTCTGCCGTAAATCTCCCCAGTCCGCTCCAGGCTGATGTCTTAACCAGAGCTGGCTTTTCATGTATATTTAGACATTTATTTAAATATAGTTTAAAGTGGTTTTCAAAGATTATTAGCAGATATAGTTGTTAGTGTATGAAGAAAGTATATTTGCGCATCTCATTTCTCAAACTCTGCTATCGTTTTTATCAAAAATGTGGATTAGGCTACTCAGTCTCTATATGCATTAGAAACCTTTAAGATGTAACTCAGTGGTTGACTCTGTTTTTCCAACACTGGTTGCACTGCCACTTGTGTCAAATCTAACGACTTTGATAGGCTCAGAGCACACCACATGACCCATCCAGGAGGTTAAATTTCCTCTGTGCATTGATTTTGCGTGTTGCCTTGATTTTGATCACAATGCCCAGCACGTCAAATCAGATTATTCCTCCCCCTCATCACCAGGGCATAACTTAAGCAGAACCGAGCGTATCCTCCTCGGTCTGAGCCAGGACGTTGTGAGGGGCGATTGGAGTGTGAAGGCTGCCTTGTTTCCAAATGAGAGACTCAGGTTGTCTGGCAGTCGGCTGCTGACATACCCTAAACTCCTAGACTGAGACAGATATGTCCTCCAGTCAGCACAGCACTAAGGCCATCTCCACCTCTGATTTGTCCTCCTTTAAACCTGCCCTAAAACCTGCCCTTTCTTTTCTGTAAACTAGTTGAACATAAATCAAGAATGAAAAGCTTTCATTGCTGCTGTCACTTGTAGATCGTTTTCCGGCACATTCGTGGGACCACAAAATGTTTTGACGACTAATCAGAGAACTGCAATTTTAGCCTGAAATTGTTGTCACCCGCTTGCGATTGTGGGGTCTGAGCTAAATGAGTCTTAGAAGGTCAAGCTTCACACAAAAAAAAAAGATGGGAGGGCTATTTCTGTAGTCAGGATCACGACTGCATGGCTGATTGCATTAGCTTGTCATGCCATCCTCAGTGGTTGAAGGGTGGAGCCATAGACTTAATAGAGATGATCTGTTACTACACATCATGTATTTTTCTTCAGACTCACATCTCTCCAAAACCTTTTTACCATTTGCTTGAACCTTAAGATTTACCTGCCCTCTTTAAAATGATCTGTTTTTATTTACTTACTCTATGGTCAGTTATTCTTCCTTTTGACATATTTTTTTATACAGGACAACAACAAAGTCATTTCCCAATTTTCCCTTGAAGTGACTTATGATGCGTTGTCGTTATTTTATTTGCTGTTTTATATAAATGATTCTTAAGGATGTAATGTCAGAAATGAGACAGCAGAGAGAGACTTCTAAGCTTTGCGGAATGTGTGGGTTGTCGCTCTCGCTGCTGCCAGTGAAATTTGATGATAAAGACGCAATGGCTATGAGCTAATGTCTGATTTATTAATTCGGAGTAGCTCTGGCGTATGCTCGCTGATCTGCTCTGTGTTAGGATGTGCACACACTTTGCCCCTGCCCCATCGGCTCTGCTGAAGCTCAAATTAGCGCAAGAAAGTCTCCAATTGAAAAGTACAACTGTCCACCTATATATCTGACCATTTTAGTGTGCTCATTCCCTCTTTATGTGGCTGACTTGTTGTGAGCGTTCTGGCCCAAATTTGACCAAAAGTGCAGCGCATCACCCAGATGGGTGGATGCAGCTCATTTGTTGATGGAAGAGGATGAGTTCTCCTCCCTTACAATGTAAAGCGCTTTGAGGTCCAGTGGAAAAATGGCATCCATCATTGTTCTTTTCATTACAGATACGAAAGCATCGTGGTTACAGTATATTTGAGACTGCTGAACCGTGTCAGGGATTGGATGGAGAAATGTTCCATGCTCATGTATAGCCAATCTCTTAAGTCTTTAGGGCCAATACAAGTAGAGGATTTTATGGGAACATTTGGAATTCTCAGTCATTAGCCAATAACTGAACTTGCCTTTGATGTTTGTGAATTCTCACAGCAGTTCACTAAGTTTGGGGGTTTGGAGGTAAACTTGAATGTGCTGTAGTTGGAGTTGTCTGTAATTTTGGCAATGTATTTATCTGGATTACCATTTTGTTTTGGCAATTTTTATCTTAATACCTTCTTAAAAACAAATGTTGTTTTTATAGTATGATTTTATTGCTCTCTATTTGCTATTGAAATTCCCCTTTTTGACTTTAATGACCCCAAAAATTTGACTGACCAATATTAAAATGGACCTTCCCAAGTTATTTTCAAGCATTTCTCAAACAGACTCCCTACTTCCCGTAGGCTGTCTGAACTACTGTCACGCCTATAACCCGGGTCTGTTTTCTTGACCTACCTTTCTGCTGCTAAGAGGCAAATCAGTACCATGCAGCCAGCTGCGGTGTTAGAACTGCTTTTGAAAAGGTTTGAATTAAGGTTATAAATGACTCAACGCGGGCCGCTGAGCAAGGCCACTCTGTTAAGCGCTTTGAGCTCCTCGACAGTCTCCCCAATGGGCCTGGGGCTCTGGCCTGCTGCTCTACCAGGATTCTCATCTCCGGAGTTTGCAGACAGGTGCTATAGTGTGACGCAGTTGGCCAAGCAAGCCCAGCCAATTAAACACTGCTGGATATTCATTGGAAATGGCACTGCCTCACCATCTAAATCAGTTTGCCATTGCACTTTAACTCAGGACAATGATTAATGTTGTTTCTACCTTCTAGCGGAATGACTACATAATGATGATGATTTACTGTTGCGCTAATGTCCCATTTTGAGTTCCATCGTGACTCGTTTAGCATTTACAAACACATTCGGGGTCATGTGAACCTCGTACACAACCTCATACTTCATGCTGCTTTTTTTCCTGCATATTTGTTTATTGTTGAATGTCATCTTAATGTGTTGGATTTTAATTGGAGAAGCAACTCTTATTATATAAATGAAATGTATGGCTAACAAACATACTATTCAAAATAGACTATTCTCTACCAATCATCCTGGTCAAAAAATGTTAAAAGCATTTCAGGCAGCTAACCAGTTTTATGTAAAGCACTGTGCCGTTTCACAGGTGTTTCTGATACCGTTACCAAGATGTTATGGTTTAATTATTTTTCTTTTTTCTAATATTGTGTGAGAAGGTCATTGAGGCTTAATAACACCAGTGAAACAGTGTTTGGGAGGAATAATGGCTGACCTTTCTCTCCCCTCTCCATATTACTGTACTGCTGACTGATGAGTTTAGAAGCCTGCGAGTATGGATATTGCACAAAGATGGTAAGGGGGGGGGCTCTTCATAATGGCCACATTCCACCAAGCTAGCAATAAGATCCCAATCTTAGTCGTGTCAATGCAAGTTCCCTCCATTCTGGAGATCTCAGAATCTTAGGTTTTGATATTAGCATGAAATCCTTATCTGAGATGAGTCAATGGAGACGAAGCTCACCTTGTTTGTCTGTTCTTAGGTTGAACAAAAGGAAAGGGGGGGGGGGGGGGATGTCATACTGTAGTAGTCTCCTTTCCAAGGGGAACAGTTGGTTCAGCTAGAGAACTTGGTCCCTTTTTATCTCAGATTTTATCAACCAACGTATTGAAAGCTTTCAACAGTACCGATCTTATCTCGCTCCTACCTTGGTTTTGGGGGAACTCTAAAGAAGAAAGCGTGTTTAAGATGTAAGATTTAGGATGTGGTTATGATCCCATTCCACAATAGTGATTCTGCAATGGGGTAGAGCTTCCGTTTGAGTTTGCCGGATGTTTCTTTTTGTCAACTGTTCTTTAGTGCCACACACACAGAGAGAGACAGAGACAGCTCCTTACGTCAGTTTCAAAAGTGTTTTCCTGATGTCAGCAAATCCACGGGAGTTATCATCTAGGGCTGGAAATAGGATTTCCTCTGCGTCATTGATAAGTTAGTTAAATCAAAAAAATCCAGATAGATAAGAAAAAAACTATCTACACAGATGTGTCAGCCTGACTTATTACATCACCTAACTCAAAAAATACAGTCTGCAGTGAGATTCTGACTGGGCCTTGGGCAAGATAGGGTCTGTTTTGCTCAATACCGTTCCCTAGTCCGCCCTCCGCTTCCCACTGAGAGCTTCTGGGAAGGTTTTGGTAAGAGAAGCTAAGTAGTCGAACTGGAAGGGTTGCCATAGTGACATTTGGTATGAGTGGAGGAGGGGGGGGGACAATGTGGGAGGAGGGGGGGAGGAGGACAATGTGGGAGGAGGGTGATTCCATCTTAAATTGTTATTTTCTCTCTGGCCCCATAAGAGGAAGTCGATTTGATAGTCATCTCGTAACTTGGCACGGAAGTTGGGAAAGACAAAGAGAGAGGGGAGGCGTCCCATGGGGGCTGTGTCCTAACTTCATCCTCCTCCAAGGCAATCTCTGTCCCCCTGTCAGTACACCACCATACTGATGGGGTGATAATTATAATTCATAGCTTCTGTTTTCCATACATCATACCACTGTGCTGTTCACCCCATCGGCTTTGGTTACGTGAGATCTTTTTTTTTTCTTCCAAATATAATAACAGTTGGGAGTATTAATGGTATTATTTTACATGATTTTTCACAATGCAAATTGTTTAGAATAATAATAGGCCTTTAATTTCTTACATTCACTGCTGAAATTGAATACATTTGACCGCCAAGATATATTGTGTGTTGTAAAATCACGAATGGTGGTCCTCGAGAGCTTTTGACGGTGATTTGGTGGTCCCCGGAATGGAAAAGGGTTGGGAACCGCTGGTCATGTTGCCTTCCGTTTCTATCCCAGGCCTCTGCATTAGTTTGCTACTAATTTGGCTTATTTCTATCAGGTCTCATGTTTAGACATGGCCCACAGGCCAGACAGGATAGCCAGGGGAGAACACGTGTTGACTCTGCTCAGAGGAAGTGAGCTAGTGAAAGAGACAAAATATCCATTGCCTTTGCGGCTAAATATGTAACCCAAAGCTCGTCACACAATGTTTCCGTGTGAAACTTAACTGATCTGTTCCTTTCCTGAAAGGTTATTGCAAGTTGCAGAGTCGAGCACAAAATTGTTTACCCTTGAAATTGTGAGGCAAAGACAAAGGAATGTACTGGAAACCCTGAGCCTTACCATCTTTCCTTTCATACCATCTTTTCTCTTCTCTTTTCAACTCTGACTTGTGCTCCTCTTTGCGCCCTCAAACTATTTGTCTTCACTCTCACAAAGATGAATGTTGGGGGAGGGAGAACGGAGCTGTAATACAGACAACTCCCCAGTAAGCAGAAATCAATGACAAGGAATTCCTTGATATATTTTTTTTATTGATTTGGTTTGTTTTTGTCAATTTGTTCCCCATATGATGATTTGTTACCAGTGATGGTATTCAATATTTCACATACACAACCTCCTTATAAACCAGACTACATTATATTGCTCCGAGGTGGTGGTGTTCTCAGCTATTTATTTGTCTGTTTGTTAGGATGTCTTTTCTTGAATAAACACTAAGGTAAGGCAGCAACAGGTTTGCTAAACTCAAATCAAACTCTATTTGTCACATGCGCCGAATACAACAAGAGTAGACTTTACCGTGAAATGCTAACTTACGAGCACTTAACCAACAGTGCAGTTCAAGAGGAGTTAAGAAAAATATTTACCAAGCAGACTAAAATAGAAAGTAACATAATAAGAATAACAATAACGAGGCTATATACAGGGGGCACCAGTACCGAGTCAGTGTGCGGGGGTACAGGTTAGTTGAGGTCATTTCTACATGTTGGTGGGGGTGAAGTGACTATGCATAGATGATAAACAGCGAGTAGCAGCAGTGTATAAAAGGGAGGGGGGTGTCAATGTAAATTGTCCGGTGGCGATTTTATTTGAGGGCCCTGTGCAAACACTGCTCTCTGAGGTTCCCGTGGCCTTCAGTGTACAGTATGTGGGACACACCCAGACTATCTGCTAGCTCCCTACCCATCTCTCCTCCTGCGTGGAGGGGGACATCGGCTGGGCGAACAGCACCGGAACCTGATCTCTACATTTATACACCGCCTCCCACTGAGTCAGCCGCTGGCCACTAGTGGTCACATATTCCTACTGCATGTCTCCTTCACAGTGTAGTATGCAACCAAGTCCATCTGTGATAAGGTCGGATATACAGTGGGGCAAAAAAGTATTTAGTCAGCCACCAATTGTGCAAGTTCTCCCACTTAAAAAGATGAGATGCCTGTAATTTTCATCATAGGTACACTTCAACTATGACAGAAAATGGGGGGGGGGGGGGGGGGAAACCAGAAAATCACATTGTAGGATTTTTAATGAATTTATTTGCAAATTATGGTGGAAAATAAGTATTTTTTCAATAACAAAAGTTTATCTCAATACTTTATTATATACCCTTTGTTGGCAATGACAGAGGTCAAACGTTTTCTGTAAGTCTTCACAAGGTTTTCACACACTGTTGCTGGTATTTTTGCCCATTCCTCCATGCAGATCTCCTCTAGAGCAGTGATGTTTTGGGGCTGTTGCTGGGCAACACGGACTTTCAACTCCCTCCAAAGATTTTCTATGGGGTTGAGATCTGGAGACTGGCTAGGCCACTCCAGGACCTTGAAATGCTTCTTACGAAGCCACTCCTTTGTTGCCCGGGCGGTGTGTTTGGGATCATTGTCATGCTGAAAGACCCAGCCACATTTCATCTTCAATGCCCTTGCTGATGGAAGGAGGTTTTCACTTAAAATCTCACGATACATGGCCCCATTCATTCTTTCCTTTACACGGATCAGTCGTCTTGGTCCCTTTGCAGAAAAACAGCCCCAAAGCATGATGTTTCCACCCCCATGCTTCACAGTAGGTATGGTGTTCTTTGGATGCAACTCAGCATTCTTTGTCCTCCAAACACGACGAGTTGAGTTTTTACCAAAAAGTTATATTTTGGTTTCATCTGACCATATGACATTCTCCCAATCTTCTTCTGGATCATCCAAATGCTCTCTAGCAAACTTCAGACGGGCCTGGACATGTACTGGCTTAAGCAGGGGGACACGTCTGGCACTGCAGGATTTGAGTCCCTGGTGGCGTAGTGTGTTACTGATGGTAGGCTTTGTTACTTTGTTCCCAGCTTTCTGCAGGTCATTCACTAGGTCCCCTCGTGTGGTTCTGGGATTTTTGCTCACCGTTCTTGTGATCATTTTGACCCCACGGGGTGAGATCTTGCGTGGAGCCCCAGATCGAGGGAGATTATTAGTGGTCTTGTATGCCTTCCATTTCCAATAATTGCTCCCACAGTTGATTTCTTCAAACCAAGCTGCTTACCTATTGCAGATTCAGTCTTCCCAGCCTGGTGCAGGTCTACACTTTTGTTTTTGGTGTCTTTTGACAGCTCTTTGGTCTTGGCCATAGTGGAGTTTGGAGTATGACTGTTTGAGGTTGTGGACAGGTGTCTTTTATACTGATAACAAGTTCAAACAGGTGCCATTAATACAGGTAACGAGTGGAGGACAGAGGAGCCTCTTAAAGAAGAAGTTACAGGTCTGTGAGAGCAAGAAATCTTGCTTGTTTGTAGGTGACCAAATACTTATTTTCCACCATAATTTGCAAATAAATTAATTAAAAATCCTACAATGTGATTTTCTGGATTTTTTTTTTCTCATTTTGTCTGTCATAGTTGAAGTGTACCTATGATGAAAATTACAGGCCTCTAATCTTTTTAAGTGGGAGAACTTGCACAATTGGTGGCTGACTAAATACTTTTTTTGCCCCACTGTATATGTGTCAATCAGTAGGCGTGACCTTGGTCCTGAGAGACAAATTTTACTGCCGCTCTGGCAGGGAGGGTTCGCCTCTGACTCCACAGTGAGTAATGTGTTTCCTGCGGCAGACAGGAAGTAGGACTCACCTCTTCTGTCCTTCCTCACACAAAACAGACACCCCACACACACTCCCATGTGAAACTCCAGGACTGTCTACACTCCGCTATCATCGTTGGAGTAAGAGGGCCTATTTAAGTTATATAAGCTGTACTATACCGGCTTTCCAGTAGCTTGATTCTCATGGAAACTCCCGAATCTGTCATAAGAGCGTCCTAATTTTCTGGTTCTTATGCTTTCATCGGCTCTATACAGTAGATTTGAGTTTCCATGTTGAAGATGTCAAACTCATAGCTACGTATTTCTGTACCCTCTACTGTATTATGCCATCACTATCTGAGAGATTTGACTATCCCTTTTATCTGAGATTGATGTCCCTATTGGTCCATGATGAAATGAAAGTGAGTGTCTTGAATCTCCATGTCCTTACCGGTCTCTCTACCCTCTCCCTGCAGTGCATACTATCTCAGCCCAAGTTCTGGGCTGTGGTGACGGCGCTGTGTCTAAGGACCAACCTCGAGAGGGGCAGCTCTCGACGGGTGGAGAGGACCATGATGCAGACACAGGTAAAAGATGAAAGGTCACATAAGAGTTTTGATTCTACGAGATACTCTGACACACTGATGGTGAACGACACTATTGGTAGCCCACAATATCAAGTCTGATTCTGTACATGAATGCACAGAATCAGCCTATATTATTTATAAGGCCATTAATGCTGATCTGTCAAGTGAAGGCACTTGGCATCATACCATTTCCAGGGCTTACATGCACAATTATATACATTCCAAACCTGGATTTACATTTTCTGTAGGTTACATATGTCACATCATTAGCACAACAGTCTGCAAGAACATTTGCTGCCATCTGAAATCCGCACAGCCAAATCAGTATTCCCACTGAGCTGTGTTTGCGAAAGCACAGGGGCCTTTGAAATAACCCAGCAGAGGACAGACACGCTCCCCCTGTGCCGGTGTTCCTGTACCCGTTTAGGATATTTGTCATGGGTGTCTGTCTGTGAAACCAGCCCACCCTCCTCTCTTCTCCTTTACCAATGTTTCCACACCCCTTTTTTTTGCAGACAGTTTCTCTGGCATGCTTATACTTGGTCATGCACAGATGTATGATCTGGGAATAATTTATGCTCTTCTCAGGGCTGCTTTAAACTGATGGGGATGACATCATGTTGTGTGTTGCTCTATCCAGCCCCAGCTTCAGTGCTCCAGGTGTGCAATGAGCTGTCAGTCGCAGCCAGACGAGGTCAGAGTCATAAAGCAGGAGGTTGGGGCCTGGTATAAGACGGTCCGACGTCTGGTATAGAACAGGAGACTCTTAAAGCAGCCAGACACTAGTGCTGCCCCATGGTTTTGTGACATAAAGGAAAGTGAAAGTCTGGTTTCCATCTCCCTAGCCTCCCCTCCTAAAATGTTTGCACACGGAGCTCTGCACTCTTATCCCGAAACCTGATTTGACAGACAGGACCTGTAGGGGGGCGAAACAGCTGAGGGAGCCCTCTAGGGAGAGCCGTGTGACAGGCGGGGGGGGGGGGGGGGGGGGGGTCATCTAGGGGGGTGGGGGAGTCACCTGTCCATCACTGTGCAAGGAAGACGTCAATCACTCAATGATCCCACCACTGACACCAACCCCATCTGCACCCGGCCCTAATCCCCTGTGAGACAGACATGCTCAATCACCGTTTCTCCCAGAACGCCAGAACCCAAAGAGAGACACATCAGAGCGAGGGTTGACAGGCGGCTCACACGCACCAATGACTGAGAGTTGGAGGGAATGGAGAAAATAAAATAGTTTGCCCTCCTTTGTTTCAAATTTCTTCTCCCTCAGGGTGATGTTTTGACTTAAAATCTCCTTGGCTGCTGAAGGGGGGAAAATGTGGAGGAAATATGTTATGTGTTGAGTTGTTTCATGTCGGAGCAGGAATTATTAACCCCGTCCTGCTCCAATAAGCAACTTGGGCGACTTCTGTGAGGAAGCTGTTAGCTGGGCCCATGGAGATCCGACTGGGTTTTGTTTATCACGATCAAGCTCCTCATTGGGTGGAATACATAGCCGTGGCACTAATGGCTGGCCCCTCAAGGGAATGAGTGATTATAATAAACTGCACTTCCCTGTCTTTGTTGTCTGTCATTTCCACTTCTTATTTCCTGTGTTTGAGAGTGGACACAGGTGAAATTCCCTTCCTATCGTCTGATTGAATTATCTTTTCTCTTTTAAATGCTTCACTCTCTTCATTTTGTAATGTGACATATACACTGACTGTACAAAATATTAAGAATACCTTCCTTACATTGAGTTGCACCCCTTCCCTTTTGCCCTCAGAACAGCCTCAGTTCGTCGGGGCACACTTTACAAGGTGTCCAAACGTTCAACAGGGATGCTGGCCCATGTACACTCCAATGTTCCCCACAGTTGTGTCAAGTTGGCTGGATGTCCTTTGGGTGGTTGACCATTCTTGATACACACCGGAAACTGTTGAGCGTGTAAAAACCCAGCAGCGTTGCCGTTCTTGACACAAACTGGTGCGCTTGGCACCTACTACCATACCCCGTTCAAATGCACTTCAATCTTGTCTTGCCCATTCACCCACTGAATGGCACACACACCCAATCCATGTCTCAGTCGTCTCGAGGCTTAAAACTCCTTCATTAACCCGTCTCCTCCCCTTCATCTACACTGATTTAAAGTGGATTTAACAGGTGACATCAATAAGGCAATAAAGCTTTCACTTGGATTCACCTGGTCAGTCTATGTCATGGAAAGGGCAAGCGTTCTTAATGTAGACTGTATATCCAGGAAGAAAATGTGCTATTTCAGTATGAGGTTCCTTGTAATTCTATCACAGCCAATAACTTAATTAATGACAGTCTATTACTCTCCTATCAGAGACTTGTAGACATTGAAAAGCCCAGGGTCTTTTACCAGACAGGTTTTACTGTTCTTAGTCCACTCAAGCTATTTCTTATTTTATTAAGGCAGTAGTGGTGTAAACATATAATATGCAGTCTGTTTACTTTTATTTTGTTCCATAATTAGGTATTTGTTTTCACAAAGGTCATAAGCCAACACCAGTGGTGAGTACTTTGACATATGTAGCTGGAGGACCCTCCTAGCAATTGTCCTTATTTAGTTTAACAGAACTTGTTCCAAATTAACAAGTGTATTAAAAGTACACTGGTCTTATTCTTATTATTCTTATTTGTTTATTTTTATTTTTATTTTACACCATTTATTTCCCCCAATTTCGTGGTATCCAATTGGTAGTTACAGTCTTGTCTCATCGCTGCAACTCCCGTATGAACTCGGGAGAGGCGACGGTCGAGAGCCGTGCGTCCTCCGAAACACAACCCAACCAAGCCAAGCCGCACTGCTTCTTGACACAATGCCCGCGCGATGGGACAAGGACATCCCTGCTGGCCAAACCCTCCCATAACCTGTGCAACGCTAAGCCAATTGTGCACTGCCCCATGGGTCTCCCGGTCGCGGCCGGCTGCGACAGAGCCTGGACTCGAACCAGGATCTCTAGTGGCACAGCTAGCACTGTGATGCAGTGCCTTAAACCACTCGGGAGGCGCACTGGTCTTATTCTGAATGTGTAAACGGAATATTTCTGCAACCTGTCAGATGGGATGTTTTCCTTCCTTGTGCAGTTGTATAAAATCAGTATTTTCTGGCTTACTGTATACTCATTTAATATACTTTCCATTACAGCCACCATCTGCTATAATTGTGTTCACAGAGCAACTAATAACTCAGTTCAGTGAATCTGGATGTTTTTACTCACCAATCTTCTCTGAACCACTCCCCAGTAGCCTGTGGCTCTTTCTGTAGGGTCTCTGGTCTACCGGAGCTCATACCAACCCCGTTTGTGCTTTGAAGCTATCCACTGGCCGTGGTTATTAGTCATCCGCAGTCTGCTTTCAAACAAACCTTGCTTGCCATTAAGGGAAACCGATTGCACCAAGCCAACTGGAAATTTAATTTCTAGATGAGGTTGATGTTCATCGCTAAGAACCGTCCTCACTCTCCTTTCAAACTGTAGCTGGAATTTCCCTCCAACTGCTGGTTGTGTTGTGAGACTAGTTATCAGTTCTTTCACACCTGTCAACATAGGTTTTATTCTCTGCCTTTCTACCCTCTGACATGAGACATTGTTCAGTCCACACTTTCGCTGAAATGCTAGCAGATATTGGTCTGTGGATGCTTGACATATCCCATTTTGGGGGATGGTTGAATGTGCAGAGGAAGTATTTCATCCTGGAGCATCAAAGTCTTTTAAGCAAAGAGCTCTATCCTTTAATTGTGACAGCTGGATCGGCTTTGCCTTCATGAATTCCTCTTCTGAGCATTGCTGTAAGATTGTCAAACCTCCAACAGATGACATGGCACAGGATTTACACCGACACTTCTCCGATATACCCCAAAAAGGTAGTACAGGTTTTTGACAATGATGATAACAGCCTTGTTTTTTTTGCACAGCCGTGTAA
Source organism: Oncorhynchus clarkii lewisi (assembly GCF_045791955.1). NCBI lineage: Eukaryota > Metazoa > Chordata > Actinopteri > Salmoniformes > Salmonidae > Oncorhynchus > Oncorhynchus clarkii. The sequence continues at coordinate 10,050,981 of NC_092169.1, forward strand.
GTCACTTGGATGTGTGCTAACTTTTTTCATCTTACATCTAATTATTTTTATTGGGAAACAAAAGTCCTCAGGAATTTATTTTTAGGTTTTATAAAGAACAGAACCCAGCTGCATGCATTATCAAATTAGAGCACCAACCAAGTTAGAGCAAGGAATAATGGTAATTTTCTCTCGTTGGTTTTGTGCGTTGTTTCTCTGTAGCAAAAGAGAGCACTTACATCGATCTGGAAGCTTGCTCTCAAACAAGTGCAAAGGCTGTTTGTTTTGGCATGAATAGACACACAGCCCCATTTTAAATTCCTCATTCTGTTGAACTCTTACAGTTTTTGTCTTGCACTTGCTGTGTGCCTGCTCCCACTCTGCAGGCTGCCTGTTTTGACACACTGCGTCACTTTCTCTGACAGTGTCAGAGACTTGTTTTAAATGGAAAGATGGACTCTTAACGGTTGACCGGGCCCACTCATTTGTAGACTAGGTTTGTTTAGATGTTACCAGATACATGCATCTCTTATTGGTAAAGACAACTTTTCCAACCACCCATTAAACTGACCGAGACAAAAGATGAACATTGATGAAAATCATTTGGGCAGTAATGGTCTTTGAGGAATCAAGATCAGTGTTCATCGGAAGCCGTGTCGGTTTGACGTCAACACTTGGACAGGGCATTGGATTTGTCTTTCAGAGTTATTAAAAAATCAAAAAGGAAGGGGTGCTTTTTATCCCCCGCCCTCCTGATTGTGTTGGTGTCTCTGTGTCTAGATTTTGGTGTTTTTATTTGTGTCCGTCAGTGTCCCCAGAAAATGCAATCACCATGACTCACCTCTGGATTTTCTTCATCCCAGGCAGTAAAATACTGTATCTCCTGTATCACTCTTAAACAATGTCCTCTTCATTTCCTATACAAGGAGCCCAATCACATCCAAGCTGCCCAACTCCATCCACTTCTTATAATTAAGCACTTTATCCTGGGCAGTCGGGATCCAAATCTCATTACAGGAGACTGGGCCCTGTCCACGTCCCACTGATAACACCACCCAACCGAACCATAACAACAGGACTGAGGTTTATGTGCCATGGTATAGGATCTTCGAATTCAGATATTAAGAAACCATCTCATCGTTGTTAAATACTTAGCTGTGAGTCGAGACCCAATTTAGACACAGACAAAATATCTCCTATCCAATAGCAGGCAGAATGTGAGTTGTTGCTCTGCATAACGACCCACTGATAAAGTGACTTGACTCGCCAGAGGAGTCTTGTGAATGAGACGATAACAATTGGGATAGCAGTCAGCTGTGGCTCATTTGGCACAGCTGTGAGAGAATTATGTTTACTGTTTATGCCTTGTCTTCCTGGATGCCCTCAGCATGTGTTCATTGAGTACCTAACGTCCCCTTGCCATTGTAAAACCGGTCAACACAACAGCGATTGAGACAGAAGAAGGATCTAAACCAGGGTTGCCCACGCTGTCAATGCTTGTCTACACCTGCTTCACCCACATCTCAATCAATTAGTACATTAAAATTTGCTCTTGACTTGCTCTACCAACTTTGCAGTTTAAATTCCTTTCATTTATTATTAGCACTTTGCCTGGGTATGACTGTCTAGTTGATGTTGGTTGTCTCTCCTCTCTTCCAGACTATAGTGGATTGCTTTGAGGAGAAGAGCTGTCCTGTGACTCAGCGTCTGAAACTCTTCTACTGCTGCCAGGCTCCTCCCAGGTGGGCTGTCCAGGTAACACCCCCTCATTAGACCGTCACCGCTGATTGGGTTTCTGATTTATGCTGATTGACTTTGAACTGATTTTGTTCCACTGTGAATGTTCACTTCCTGTTGAGGGCCGACTCACTGTAACTGAGGTACCACACAGCAATGTCTTTCATCAAAGCTTTGACTTATGACTTGACCCATTCTAAGTCATGCCCATGATTTAAAAATAAACATATGTGTCAGGTTTATATGAGTGATCCCTAAGTCGGGAGAAAAGGATGGGATCCATCCACTGGCCGGTGGGGGAGACGGTCTTTGAACTCCTACACATTTGAACAAGGATGCTGGGCCTTGCTCCGGTGTTGTAACTGTGTCCTCTTGACCTCCTGCCCGAGGTCCACTAACGCCTTGTCCTCAGAGGAGTCTCATCCATCACCACAGGGCTGGTCATATGTGAGTAGGTAGTGCGTCAGAGCCCTGATCTAATCTGGACAATAAGACAATATATCTGTCAGGCTCAAGCTCTGTGTCAGCGCAGGCTGCTTTCAAGCCAAAGGCCACCTGATGGCCGCCTCCACTCTAGGATAGCCCCTAAAACAGTACACCTATGTCCTTCATCATCTACCAGACAGCCCCTCAGCGTAGGAGCTTCACCAACCAGGTAGTTTATATATGGTGATGCAAGTAAGGCTCATCTGTTTTTCTCTGTGTACATTTTCTGGGAGATGAAGAGTGAGTGAGTATTTTTGTTAGTCCATATTTGTAGCTTTCAGAAAGATGATTTGTCAACTGTGGATGTTTATTTTGTGTTGTATTTTGTGTTGACTGTGCCATTCCTGGCACATAGTCAGTTTATTCTTCCTCTTACTACAAAGAAATGACAGCGTCTGGCAGCTAAGGCGTTTTGAGCAGTGATATTTGCTTACATGTTCAGCTGGTTGGAAAGGTTTCCTCTTTTAATTAGATATTTGCTGTTGTCTAAAGCCAATGCTCCTCAATACAATCAGTCAATACAATGTTTACCTAGGCAGAGTGGGAGACCCACTAACATACATAAAGTGGGGGAGAGGTAGATTGACAGGGACTGCCCAACAGATGAGGGAGGAAGAGATATGGAGAGGGAGATTGACAGGGACTGCCCAACAGATGAGGGAGGAAGAGATATGGAGAGGGAGATTGACAGGGACTGCCCAACAGATGAGGGAGGAAGAGATATGGAGAGGGAGATTGACAGGGACTGCCCAACAGATGAGGGAGGAAGAGATATGGAGAGGGAGATTGACAGGGACTGCCCAACAGATGAGGGAGGAAGAGATATGGAGAGGGAGATTGACAGGGACTGCCCAACAGATGAGGGAGGAAGAGATATGGAGAGGGAGATTGACAGGGACTGCCCAACAGATGAGGGAGGAAGAGATATGGAGAGGGAGATTGACAGGGACTGCCCAACAGATGAGGGAGGAAGAGATATGGAGAGGGAGATTTACAGGGACTGCCCAACAGATGAGGGAGGAAGAGATATGGAGAGGGATATTGAGGGAGAGAGTGTAAAAGAGGATACATAGCCCAGGCTCAATGTAACAGCAGCAAACAGCAATAAAGCTGGGATTGAAGGCACCCTTTTATTTCCGCCTGGGGAATTGAAAGTGCAAGCAAGGCAGAGAATCGTGGGGCTTTGATTGTGCATTTTCTCCTCAGCAAGAGACATGTAACTATGGCCATGTCTGCTCACAGAGGAGCTGTGTTGGGAGAGGAGGGACAGGGAGATGGGTTCTGATATCCGATATTGTATGTCAGGGTTCCCCAACTCTCGTTTGCTGTTCGCAGTGATTTTATCTGATCTCCCAAGTTTTCTGAGCAAAAATACATTTTGTTTTATTGTTGAACATAATGTAAAAACACCAGCAAATCAGCTTCTGAGTGATTTTAATTTCGGAAATCTGTTCCATAGTATTCCCACGCATAATAGAGAGATGTGATCGTCAGGGTGGAAAATTAACTTTTTGGTCCACCAGCCACTGTGGTAGGTAGATTAAAAAATCTACCATGCCCTGGGCTCGTGAAGCGCTACTGGAGCTAAATCGGAGCGGGCGAAAAGGCCGACACTCCAGCCTCCAGTCAAATTAGGCACCCTCATACTTTGGCCTGTGTGCGTAGTGTCGTGTCTTTACTATCATTAAATTGAAGACTTAGTTTTATCAAAGATTCTCTGTAATTAGTATTACGCGATTAGACTGATTAATCATGTAACCGTAATTAACTAGGAAGTCGGGGCACCAAGGAAAATATTCAGATTACAAGGTTATAATTTCCTAATATAACCTTTCAGATATTTTCATATCTGATCCATAGTCTTCTGATTTAATTAATTATTTACTTTACCTCACGTTAGTCTCATTCCAAACATCGCAAATTGTTGGTTATCTGCACGAACCGAGTCTTCACTATGAATTGTCTTTAATCATTTATTTATTACTAACTAAGTAATTCACAGAAATGCATAAACAAAACAACAAAGTAAATATGGTTACAAGAAATGATAGGAGAATGTGCCCTAGTGGGCTAAACCGGCATCGCGGCTTGGTGGACACAACGGGGAGTATAGGTCAGCTGAGAAGTCACTACAGAGTTGATAATTATAACAATTGAAATGCTAATCCTTTGCACATGAACGCTAACTCATTCGGGAACAATTGGAATCAATATATATATATTTACGCTCAGTGTGTCGTCTTGATTGCTGGTGAAAAGTTTGTTTCTTTTGTAGAATTGTCCGTCTCTCTCTCTCTCTCTCTCTCTCTCTCTCTCTCTCTCTCTCTCTCTCTCTCTCTCTCTCTCTCTCTCTCTCTCTCTCTCTCTCTGTTGTGGTTAGAATGGATTGTTCAGAGTGACATTCCTTCATTCGTTATAGAATAGATGTTTTGGCGGTTGTCGTTCATTCGCGTTCAATGATACCGAATTCCTAGCTGCAGACTACTAATTAATATCAAAGACTTGTTCTTATTCTGTCGGTATCGATAGTCTAAGAGTTTAAACATGTGGTATGGTTAAAAGATTCAGCAATTGGTCTGCAACCTTTGTACTCCCGTGATTGAGAGAAACATGGTCTGGTGATAATTTCTCAGTTGGATTTTATTCAGAATTGCAGAAAAAGGCTGTCCCAGGATGCCTGACCCTAACTGGGCTCAGGGGCGGTCCTCTGATTTAGTTAAACTCAAAAGGGAATTGGAATTTCCTTCATTCAACAGTCCAAAATCACATTGTAAATTTGTGTAAACAGTATCATACTCACTCATTCATCTTATACAACAATTAGATGTAAACCTCATATCTGAGGCTATTATATAAACAGCGTTATGGTAATGTGGCCACACAGTCTCCCATAAACTTCCCCAAGTTGAAACAAATGGACCAGTTCGTAGCTGGATTCTTCACCGATCTTTTATACTTTCTCCGGAACATGAAATTTGTTCGGGCCTCAAGTTCTGTGAGGTGGAAGAAACTCCTTTGTTCTCTATGAAAATTGAGACTCACTCTCTCTTATACTGTGTGGCCATGTGGCAGGTTCTTCTCCTCAGGAATTTATGACCCCTCTCTGAACACAGCAGCCTAGTTGAAGGAGGAAAGGGGGAGGCACGGAGAGGGGGATGGGGCTTGCTGTACCCAAAGAGGGTACGTCATGACAGTAGTTAATAAGGTTGAGTAAGTAAACAATTTGTCCACAAATCTACCCACATGTCTGCAAATAGTTTATGATAAGCGAATGCTATAATGCAGTTATTTTGTTAGATACTTTTCCCTCTTAGCTAAAATTGTGTTGGAAAAAATATGATTTTAGCTCTCGCTAGCCGTTCAGCCCGAACAACGGTATCCCTACTCTCCCTATCCCCCAGCAGTATTCAGATTTGGTTGATTAATTACCTCAGCTGGCCCTTAGCGCTGTCCGCCGCTGGTAAACAAACCCGCCCCAGTTACGTCTCACTCCTTGCTCTTTAACTGTTTACTCTCGTGGGAATTGGCCTATATGGATAGGGCTAAATTGAAATGTTTCTTACAGAAGACCTATATAAAAAACATATGCATAACCATGGTAGCTATTGAAAGGGAACAGTTTCGAGGGTTATGGGACAATTAGGTGACCAAACAATAGTTCAGCTGACACAAGACTGAACCCAAACATTACACTATTGATTTTGTGAAATGTACATTTATTGGCTGGGCAGGGATGCAGAGATTTACATTTTTCTTAAGGCCTAAAGATTTTAAGGCAAAATAACCCTATCAAAATGAAAATCTCCTTAAGAGGTAATATGTCAGGCATATTGGGTCAAAATGTATGGTAGCCTATTGTATAGATAATATAACGAAAATTAACATAACTTTTAAGAGATCAGATTTTTAGTTTGAAAAGACTTTGCTACAATGGCACACTTGGCCAGCTACCCACCTCAGTCCTTTCTGTTAGCATGTGCGCATGGTACACCATTATTATTTCGGATAAGTGTCTTTTGAGACTTTTCACGATGATTCTTTAGTTGTGGACACTGTAAATAGTTTATTTTGTTAGATCTCCCTATTAGCTAAACATAGTTTATTTTACACAATTGCTGTCGTGCTAGCTGTTCGGTCCAAATATGGCATTGAATCATGGGGATTTGTTGCACTATGCAGATGTTGCCTCACTCCGAGGCACGTTTTGCTAGGCAACCCCCCTGGTACTTGCTACCAAATGTTTGTTCCAAGAAACTAAATAAATGCTGCACTCTGACACACAAAATATCTTTGCTAGGTTCATGATAGTGTTAGATAAGGCAAGGAAAGTGAATTTCAGAATGTGATATAGTTTTATTGGGATTTGCAGCTGTTGTTGGTAAGTAATGAATCTGCTAGCTTCTGACATAAATTAATCATCCTTTTTAAGGAGAGACTTGTAAAAATTCATAACAATAGTCTCCCTCCTTTCCCAACCCCCCAGCAGTATTCAGATTTGGCTCATTAATTACCTCAGCTGACCCTTAGTGCTGTCTGCCGCGGGTAAACAAACCCGCCCTAGTTACGTCTCGGCCATGCTCTTTAACCCTTTCACTCGTGGGAATTGGCCTATATGGATGGGGCTACATTTAAATGTTTCCTACTGAATAAATATGAAAATGCTTAACCATGGTAGCAATTGAAAGGGAATAGTTTTGAGATTATGGGGAAATTATTAGACCAAAGGTGAGGACACAACAATTCACAAGACTGAATCCAAACATTACACTATTGGTTTTGTGAATGTTACATTTACTGTACTATTCGCTGCATTTATTGACAATGAAATCTGAAAATACTCTGGATACATTCAGTAACATGATAAGAATATTTCTGGAAAATGTACTGTAGGTGCAACATAAGACAAAAAAATGACAAGGGTTTGAGTGAGAGGACTAACTGGTGTCTCCAAGTGGTCACACACCTCTCCAAAGTGTTCGAAGTTCATAACTTTAAAAAAAAACAAACGTCTAGCTGTGCTGTTGAGGAACTAGATCAAGCACACTTGTAATGGAACACAACCCTGCATCCCCGCCCTCACACAAACACTGTTTTTTTTTTTCGCTATCCAAAAACAGCCCATTGTGAATCACAGTCTGGGTCTGGTGGGCATCATTTCTGTTCTATAACAGATGGTAATTTTGGTGCTCATAGAAAGGAGTGCATCAGGTGTGTGTGCCGCGGCAAATGTTCTTCACAATAGATCCACAGCCTCATTCTGTTCAGAACAAGCAAGGGCATACCCGGCCATGGGCAGATTGGCCATCTGGCAATTCTGGAAAATACCAGAAGAGCCGGACCATCTTTTATTGATGTGGGCTGGTCGATGAAAATGTATGATAAAACAAAAAAACATATACTGTGTATATGGGGGCCGAGCACGCCCCCATTTTCATTGATGGGGCTGTAGTGGAGCAGGTTGAGAGATTCAAGATCCTTGGTGTCCACATCACCAACAAACTATCATGGCACAAACACACCAAGACAGTCGTGAAGGGGGCATGACAACACCTTTCCCCCTCAGGAGACTGAATAGATTTGGCATGGGTCCTCAGATCCAGTTCTACAGATGCACCATCAAGAGCACCTAACTGGTTGCATCACCGCCTGGTATGGCAACTGCTCGGCCTCCGACCACAAGGCGTTAGAGGGTAGTGCGTAAGGCCCAGTACATCACTGGGACCGAGCTTCCTGCCATCCAGGACCTCTATACCAGGCAGTGTCAGAGGAAGGGCCTACAAATTGCCAAAGTCTCCTGCCACCATAGTCATTGACTGTTCTCTCTGCTACTGCACGGCAAGTGGTACCGGAGCGCCAAGTCTAGTTCCAAAAGGCTTCTTAACGTCTTCTACCCCCAAGCCATAACACTGCTGACCAGCTAATCAAATGGCTACCCTGACCTTTTGCATTGACACCCCCCCCCCCCCCCCCCCCCTTACGCTGCTGCTACTCGCTATTTATTATCTATGCATAGTCACAAATTACCTCAACAAACCTGTACCGCCACACATTGTACCGGTACCCCCTGTATGTAGCCTCATTGTTTTATTGAAATTTATTCAAAATGGGGACACTTTGCCTACCCTGCGCTAGGGCTGCTAAATGAATGCAAGAGGAGTGACATAATTTCGTGCATCGCAGGACAAGCTCGTTAACCTAGTAATATCATCAACCATGTGTAGTTTGTTAACTAGTGATTATGTGAAGATTGATTGTTTTTTTATAAGATAAGTTTAATGCTAGCTAGCAACTTACCTTGGCTCCTTGCTGCACTCGCATACAGGTGGTCAGCCTGCCACGCAGTTTCCTCGTGGAATGCAATGTAATCGGCGTCCAAAAATGACGATTACCGATTGTTATGAAAACTTGACATCGGCCCTAATTAATCGGTCAACCTCTGGTCTGGAGGAAACCTGGCACCATCCCTACGGTGATGCATGATGGTAGCAGCATCATGCTGTGGGGATGTTTTTGCAAATATGGCCCCCCGGCCAAAACCTGTTTTCGCTTTGTCATTATGGGGTATTGTGTGTAGATTGATGTGGGGGAAAATGTAATACATTTTAGAATAAGGCTGTAAATGTGGAAAATGGGAAGGGGTCTGAATACTTTTCAAATGCACTGTAGGATGTGTATGGAAAAATAAATGTTTAAACATTTCGACCAATCAATTGGTCGAAAGAACAGACAATTCTTGGTCGACCAAGATAATTTTTTGTTGTTGTCGGGAACAGCCCTAATGTCTTATCATCATCTTGGGCAAATTGATGAATGTTCTAATAAATTCAATACATTTAGTTCATTTCCTACTAAGTTCAAAAATGTTTGCTTCCACTGGGAAGCCAAAAAGTTCCCAACCTGGAGATTTTAAATGATGATTGAGGATCCTCCAATTATGGTTTGTCCACCCCAGCACTCGCCTTCGTACAGAACTACTTTCCAGCTGCACCTCAAAAGGATAGTTTGAAAAGCGGCAATTAAGATTTGATTTTTGATTACTATGTATGCATAGGCTCTTGTTGTTTTAACGGAATAGCCTACACTGTTCTTTCAGCTTAGATTTACTCAGATGTACATACAACACAGTGTAGCCATAGCCTACAGGCCTAGTGCTTACATTTTTGTGTATATATTCTTTATGTATTCATTCGGGTTCACAGTGCAGACCCAACCCTTTATACGCCTCATTTCTACTGATGTGGTTGTTTAAAGGTTCAGTGCAGTGAAAAACATGATTTTGCTGTGTTTTAAATACTGTATTTCCACACTGAGGTTGGAGTAATACTGTGAAATTGTGAAAATGATGATGATGCCATTTTTGTGTAAGAGCTGAAATTTCAGCTTGTTTTGGTGGGATGGAGTTTTGGTCTGTCTGGTGACATCACCAGCCGGGAAATGTGTTAATAGACCAATAAGAAAGAGTTCCAAACCAAAGAGTTCCAAACCTTTCTGCCAATAACAGCTAGTTTTCAGTTTTCCCCCTCCCCACTCAGACCACTCCCAGATAGTCCTAGCATAATTATTGCTTGACAAATTGCTCTTTGCTAAGAAGCTATTTTTGTTTCCTTTTAACCAAATTTATTTAAAGCCAATCACAAGAAGGTACTTAAATGTTACCAAGAAATAATTTGATATTGAGGTAAAAACGGCAGCATTGGACCTTCAAAACCTAGTTGTGCTATCCCATGTCTGAACAGCTCTCCTATCTCCCATCTCCAGAAGCAGCTGGCCAACCTGCTGACAGACCTGGGCTGCACCAGCTCAGCCCTGCTAATCTACGAGAAGCTGGAGCTGTGGGAGGATGCTGTCATCTGCCTGGAGAGGATGGGCCAACATGGCAAGGTACAACACAGCCATTATAACCACCAGAAAAACGGTGACTTCCCTTCTCAGGCGCATTTAATACTCATTGCTTTACACAACAGTCAAAGGACATTCTTCGTACTAAACATGGGCACCATCACCACACAAAACACTCAAGAGAGAAGCTCATCTTGCCCACACTGGAAGAACAGTGAATATCACCGCTCTTTCCATCTACCCTGTTACCTAGCTATCTCGCTCTGCTCCCTACTCCCTCCTTCTCTCGCCCCCCGTCTATCTGTCTGTCTGTCTTTAGTGCGCACCTGTTTATGCACTCATTTGTGTTCTCGGGCATTCCAGCTGTCAGACGAATCAGTCCCAGGGAGATCTGGCTCTGTGTCTCTGGCGTTATTATTAACCTGTCTGGCCCCCAGGGCCCCCCTGGGACTCACACACTCCCAGATAGACAGAAATATAGCATGTTTGGGTTGGATCACTCTCTGAGTCCCCCTATCCTTCAGTCAGTGTCCTCTTGGTGGCGCTGATTTGAACGTTCTCTTTTATCTCTTGATGGTGAAACAACAGGCTGTGGAAATACAGGTCACAAGGGTAGCCGGCAGAACCAATGGCATTGGTTTTAGACTGTTTTCCACAGAGGCAGACAGTAAAGAATCAAAGATGTGGACATATGGCAGCTGTTTGTTTTTGTTGGTCCTCCTTTTTGATAGCGGATCGTTTTCATTTTCTTTTCTTTTTTGCTGGAAAAGTCTCAATGTTTACACAGGTGTTTTTTGTTGTTGTTTTTTTTCTCGCCCAACCTGCAAGGGCTCTCGGTCAGAATTGACTGAGGTAATAAAGCAGAGCAAGAATAAAGAGTCAGAGGTTAGGCAACCTCCTCTGTCAGACGATGTTCTGTCACGTCCTAGCAGAATGGTGGCGTGCCACACCAGGTAGAGGTCGAACTATTAGGATTTTTCAACGCCGATACCGATTTATTGGAGGACCAAAAAAATATAAACAAAGTATTTAGTCAGCCACCAATTGTGCAAGTTCTCCCACTTAAAAAGATGAGAGGCCTGTAATTTTCATATGCAGTTTAAAAAAATATGTAGTGTGTATTGATTTTAAGAAAGGCATTGATGTTTATGGTTAAGTACATTGGTGCAACGATTGTGCTTTTTTTCGCGAATGTGCTTTTGTTAAATCATTACCCATTTGGCGAAGTAGGCTGTGATTCGATGATACGTTAACAGGCACCGCATTGATTATATGCAACGCTGGACAAACTACTTAAACTAGTAATATCATCAACCATGTGTAGTTAACTAGTGATTATGTTCAGATTGATTGTTTTTTACAAGGTAAGTTTAATGCTAGCTAGCACCTTACCTTGGCTCCTTGCTGCACTCGCGTAACAGATGGTCAGCCTGCCACGCAGTCCCCTCGTGGATTGCAATGTAATCGGCTATAATCAACATCCAGAAATGCAGATGACCTATTGTTATGAAAACTTGAAATCGGCCCTAATTAATCGGCTATGCGGATTAATCGATCAACCTCTAACACCAGGCCAAGAAGAGAATCCTGTAACACTGTCCCCCATCTTGCTGTGGTTCTGAAAGTCATTGATGAAACCAGTGCCAGATTTGTCACAAATGCTCTGAGGATGTTCTCCTGAACCGTTACGCAATGGACATCTGGTTAATTGTCAGTAAGATTCTCGCTGAAGTATTTTCTTTCCCCTTGTCCTTTTAGTGATCGACCTGTTTAAGTGACGTCTCAGCATGATTCACAGGGTTCTTTTTCATAAATGCTCTGTAATAGCTAATATCACCACATCAATCTCTCTGGATCAACAGGGCTTGGCTTGGACAGATTGAGCAGAAATGAGTATTCTACACACAAGCATGCATGCCAGCACACACACATACCAGTGCTCCCTCCAGCTGACCTGTACTTAGCCGCTGCTCACAGTCCCAACCCTGAATGCGAGTCCTGCAGGCCATTGTGCTCCGTTAGTGAATTACAGCTGGTTTTGTCTTCCAATCTGATTACAGACGTGCATTCTGGTCAATATAATAAGTCCTCCACACTAAAACCATGCACTTTGGCCCCGGTCAGTACTCCATGTAACATGATAAAAAAGGCTAGACAATCCATTTGTCTGGAGAAGACTTGGGTGGATTCCAGCCGGTAGTCTCTTTGTACTAAACGTGCTGTTCCTGCTCTCGTTGTGTCTGAATGCATGCTGAATGTGATTGAGCCTGACCTGGCCGCACCCTGAGAAAAAAAGAATGTAACTAAAATAGAGAAACTAGGAGAGAGGGAGACCTGCATTAAGTCGATTTCTGTTGAATTCGTATGGTAGCTCTTGAGTTTAGAATGTAATTGTTGTATTACACCAGCCTTATGGATGAGCTATCTGTGTAAACCTTACATGGAAATAAACAAGATGAAACATTGAACAACACTTATATGGTATAACCCAGGCCAAAATAGCCACATTTGAAATAAATGTATGGTATTGACAAATGTTTAAAGCACCTCTGTTTCACAAATGGGACAGTAAATCACATATGAATATCCCGGGACATGCAGTTCAGACAGAGAACCCATTTAGAGAGTATATGTTCGCGTACAGAACTCATGAATGTTGTTCAATTTCTAGAAATATTCCAAGCCTGATTGGATTCCCTTCGATGTGCTACCACACCATGGAAAATTACTCTCCCCTTAACAAAATGTGTCATGGCCCCCATAGTAAGACAGGCCCCATTTATAAAAGTGACAGATATAGCCAAAGGGTGCTTCCACTCTACCCTTAAGCAAGGGTCAGTGAGTTCAGAGAACTCCTTATGTGGTTTTCCCAGCACAATAAGGGTGTCTGTACTTGGAGGAGTACTGAATCCCTCCTTTTCTCTCCCTCTACCTCTCCTCGCTCTCTCTCTCTTTTATGGAGGGGCATGCTGGGGGTTCTAACTGGTGGGCCATTCTCCAAGTTTATTAAAATCCAATTCACAATCACCCTTTTTTTTCCATTTCCCCCAGAAAATCGACTGAAATGCTTCTACTGAAAGTCATTCTCCAGTGAAATGCACATAGTCTGTCTTATTTCCTGGTGAGAGCGTGTCAAGTGTGCGTGGTCATAAGAGCGCTTTCTAATCAATTAGCCTAATTCTTAACCAGCAGTTGGCTGTAGGAGTGCCCAATTGATGTTGTGAATATAACCTTCCTAATATGATTTTTATCATGGTAATAAAATCTTGCCTGCCTTTCTGGGAAGCAGTCAGCCGTTTTCCCTCTTTCCTGGGTGTGCAGCACCCCTCCAAATAACTGAATGGCGGTAACTATAGGATTTACTGCAGTACCGATGACTGTGAAACTGTTAAAAATATTTGTTAAAGGGATCAGGCTCTTCCGCCAGCGGAGGGGGTGTGGTCTGGAAAAGGCCATGGAAGCCCACTTCTTTTTGACCAGCAGCACTAGTGTGCACTTTCTGTCATCAGTAGAGTTGCTGGACTCACCTTTATTTTCTGTGGTGTTAATCCCCTTTTGTCAACCCAGTCTGTGATTTGCAGATGTCCATGTCCATCTACTATTCAAGCTTATACCAAAAACACTTTTCGTCCAAACAAATATTCCACTTTGCCAGCCGTATTGTTTTTGCGTTGTAATTCCATTTGTTGGAGGTGAGTTCAGGGTTTTGTGGTGTGGAAGAGAGGGCTACGGTTACTCCATGAGGTAAAGGAATGCAATGAAAACCCAGAGTCCCTTGCGCCCAAAAGCACTCACCCTGAGCTGTGGGTAGATTGGGACGCTTCGACATGAACAGAAGCACTTCTCAAAGTGAAGGGAAGTGAAACCTGATCGTTATTCTACACTCTCCAAATCAGGGAGTACAGTACTCAAATCAGCTCTTTTGAGAGGTTCAGTGTCTGTTGGCTTGTTTCAACATCTTGATTGAGCTTCCTTTAACTTCTTGGCGCACCCATCCCTTTAGCGGGATCATTTTCGTCAACATCCGGCTGAATTGCAGAGCTCCAAATTCAAATTAAATTACTAAAAATATTTTATTTTCGTGAAATCACAAGTGCAATATAGCAAAACACAGCGTAGCTTGTTGTTAATCCACCTGGCGTATCAGATTTCAAAAAAGCTTTTCGGCGAAAGCAAACCAAGCGTTTATGTAAGGACATCTCTCTCACCAGACAAAACATTACAAACAGCTAGCAGCAAAGTAGATTGGTCACGAAAGTCAGAAAAGCAATAAAAATGAATCGCTTACCTTTGATCTTCGGATGTTTGCACTCACGAGACTCCCAGTTACACAATCAATTTTTATTTTGTTCCATAAAGATAATTTTTATATCCAAAATACCTCCATTTGGTTGGCGCGTTACGTTCAGAGGCTTGAGCGGTCACGACAGGGCAGACGAAAAGTCCAAATAGTATCCGTAAAGTTCGTAGACACATGTCAAACGTTTTTTTATAATCAATCCTCAGGTTGTTTTTACAATAAATAATCTATAATATTTCAACCGGACCGTAGCTTTTTCAATAGGAGAGAGAGAGAAAATGTTTGCTCCACTCTGTTGGCGCATGCAAAACGCTGCTGGCACCCAGCTATGCACTGACGCAATGTGATCTTTCTCGCTCATTTTTCAGAATAAAAGCCTGCAACTATGTCTAAAGACTGTTCAGACCATGTGGAAGCCATAGGAAAATGAATCTGGTTGATATCCCTTTAAATGGAGGGAAGGCATGCAATGGAACAGGGAGCTTTCAATATCAGTTCTGCTATACTCACAGACAATATTTTGACAGTTTTGGAAACTTTAGAGTTTTCTATCCTAATCTGACAATTATATGCATATTCTGGGCCTGAGAAATAGGCAGTTTCATTTGAGTACGTTTTTCATCCAAACATCAAAATACTGCCCCCTACACTCAAGAGGTTAACCAATGAGTGTATTGTGGCATTCCCAGACCAAATCAAAGCCTGATCATTGTTAGCAGAGAATGTTCAGTGTGCTGGCTCTGAGGGTCTTAAGGAGCAAAGCTCTTTCCCCCTCTCTCCCTGCCTCTCTCTCTCCTCCCTCTTCCCTCTGTTTTACTCCCTCCCTCCTTTCTCACTCCCTCTCTCCCAGGCAGAGGAGATCCTGCATAGGGAGCTGGAGAAGGAGTCCCCCAGTCTGTACTGCTTGCTGGGGGACGTGCTGCTGGACCACCAATACTACAACCAGGCCTGGGAGCTGTCAAACCATCGCAGCGCATGCGCCATGCGCTCCAAGGCCCTGCTGTACCTCCGGGCCAAGGACTTCCAACAGTGTGTGGAGTGCTTCAAGAAGTCACTCCGCATCACCACTATGCAGGTAAACTAACCTCTGATATGGCTAGCTTTGGGTAGGATATTTGAACAATTATTTGAGTCTCTAAAGTGGATTCTTGTCATGTCAGGACTACTCATAGGGTGGAACTCAACTACCTGACCTGCTGGTAACCTCCCTACAAGTGATATTTCCACATTTTTTAACGAATAGATGGATTCAATTAATCATTCAATAGCACTTTAGAGAGTAGGTTGGCACCGTAAAGAGAAGAAATCAGGAGTTAGTTTCACCCAGGCCATAGCGGAACAGAGGAAAGGGAAATCATTTCCTGTTTTCCTTCACTCTTCTGCCCTTTGTCCATATTTAATTCAGCAGGTCAGCCAGCAATAGGATGTTTTAATTTAGTTTGTTTTGCCATAATGACATTCCCCCTTCCATTTTTCAAGGAGTTGTTGAAGTATTGCCAAGGAGATATGAGAGCCCTTGTAACCGATCACTCTAGCTATTCTTTGGAGAATGAAGATAAACAGAATATAGGGGAATATACTCTACATGCCAGTCTCCCACCTCCCTTTGATATGAGCAATAAGATGTTGTGGTGAGAGGGGAAAGACACTCAAGTGTGGCTCAGATATCAGAGCTGGGGGGGAAACAAGGGTGAGAGAGCGAGAGGAAAAGAAAGGGAAATAGACGGGGAAGAGGGAAAGAGTCCGGGGGACTGACACCACAGCTGATTTGCATAGATGAGTCCTGCCCGTTAGTTGCAGAGCGGGACCTGCCACTCCCCCCGTGACAGGTGGGCTTTCCTCCAAAGCAAACATACATGCACAGGAGGGACGCAACATGAGCCAACATGGCGTTTGCCCCCCCCCCCCCCCCCCCCCCCCCCCACACACACACCTCTCCTGTGTGGACCCTGCCAGTGAGCGTGGTGGGGAAGTTTTGAACGCAGGACTCTTGAGAAAGTGTGGTAGGCTCAGCACGTTTTTACAGTGGATCAAGGGGGAGAGTTAGCATTTAGCACTAAGATAATACAGGATTCTCACCTGGAATAGAGAAATCTATAAAATGATATTGCACTCAACATTTAACAGTTTATGATTCCTTAACACTGCTCACTGTGTTTGTCTTGTTTCTACAGCTTGGGGTGTGGTTCACCCTGGGCTGTGCCTACTTTGCCCTGGAGGGCTATGAGGGAGCTGCCAGGGCCTTACAGACGTGTGTGTGTGGGACTGGAGCCAGATGTAAGTACATACTATATTACTACAACGCCTTCCTCCCAATGTCAGGCCTTACATCACCACATACAATGCCTTCAGAAAGTATTTATACCCCTTGACTTATTCCACATTTTGTTGTTACAGCCTGAATTAAAAATGGATTAAATATATTTTTTTCCTCCACACACACTGCCCCATAACGACAGTGAAAACATGTTTTTAGAAATGTTGGCAAATTTACTGCCAAAATATCTCATTTACATATGTATTCACACCAATGACTCAACACTGTGTAGGAGCCCCTTTGGCAGCGATTACAGCTGTGAGTCTTTCTGGGTAAGTCTCTAAGAGCTTTCCACACCTGGAGTCTACAACATTTGCCCATTTATTATTGTTTTAATTCTTCAAGCTCTGTCAAATCAGTTGTTGATCATTGCTAGACAGCCTTTTCAGGTCTTGCCATAGATTGTCAGGTAGATTTAAGTCAAAACGTTAACTCGGCCTTTCAGGAACATTCACTGTCTTGGTAAACAATTCCTATGTAGATTTGGCCTTGTGTTTTAGGTTATTTTCCTGCTGAAAGATGAATTATTCTCCCAGTATCTGGTGGAAAGCAGACTGAACCAGGTTTTCCTCTGCTTAGCTCCATTCCGTTTCTTTTTCATCCAGAAAAACTTCCCTCTATGCTTGAAAATATGGAGAGTGGTACTCAGTAATATGTTGTATTGGATTTGCCCCAAACATAACACTTTGTATTCAGGACAAAAAGTTACTTGCTTTACCACAGTTTTTGCAGTATTACTTTAGTGCCTTGTTGCAAACAGGATGCTTGTTTTGGAATATTTTTATTCTGTGTAACATTCCTTCTTTTCCCTCTGTCAATTAGGTTAGTATTGTGGAGTAACTACAATGATGTTGATCCATCCTCAGTTTTCTCCTGTCACAGCCATTAAACTAACTGTTTTAAAGTCACTATTGGCCTCATGGTGAAATCCCTGAGCGGTTTCCTCCTCTCCGGCAACTGAGTTAGGAAGGACGCCTGTATCCTTGTAGTTACTGGGTGTATTGATACACCATCTAACGTGTAATTAACAACTTGACAATGCTCAAATGGATGTTCCATGTCTGTTTTCTTCTTTTTTTTTCACCAACTACCAATAGGTGCCCTTTGTGGAGCATTGGAAAATCTCCCTGGTCTTTGTGGTTGAATCTGTGTTTGAAATTCTTGACTGGTTGACTTTACAGTTAATTGTATGTGTGGGGTACAGAGATGATGTCGTCGTTAAACACTATAATTGCACACCGAGTGAGTCCATGCAACTTATTATGTGAACTTATTTAGACTTGCCATAACAAACGGGTTGAATACTTATTGACTCTAGACGTTTCAGCTTTTCATTTTTTATTCTTTTGTAAACATTTCGAAACATTCCACTTTGGCATTATGGGGTATTGTGTGTATGCCATTGATAATAACAAAAAATCTAAATTTAATCAGTTTTAAATTCAGGCTGTAATACAACAAAATGTGGAAGAAGTGAAGGAGTGCGAATACTTTCTGATGGCACTGTATAGGAAGACAGAGTCGATCACATGAATGCGCAGTGGGACCATTAAAATACCATTCCTCTCTCATTTTGTCACTCCCTCTACCCCCTCCCCCCACTCTCTTTTTCCATTACTCTCACAAATGTGCACACATTCCCACACACAAACACACTCAGACAAACTGAGAACACGCCCTTACCGTAGCCCCAGTTATAACACTCTTGTCCTCCAGCAGTCTTTCCAATCCAACTTAATGACCCATACGGCACCTGTGTGCCCAATGCATCGGGAGGGAATGTACTCCTAGAGCACTCGGCAGAACCGATTTCTGCTCTGAGGGAGTTAGTCTTCTGCCACGGTATCTAAACAACCCTGTGCTTACTTGTGTGTAAACTGTTTTTCTCTTTCCCTCTCTTTTTCCTCCTTTAGAACGCAGAGGCGTGGAACAACCTCTCCGCCTGAGACAGAAGTGAGTACTGTACAGTCGCACCCCCTGGGCCATTAACCTGTCAATGATTGAACAGAATTAGGATGTAGAATTCAGTCATACGTACCATCAACGAGTGACTGGCTCAATGTTCGAATGTCTCCTGGTTTTGAATTTAGGGTCCCTCAGTCTAGTCGAGAGCCTCCTCTCCCCAGCTCACAAACAATTGACTGGACTGGAGGTTCGCTTTAGGGTGAGGAATTATATTATTGAGCCAACTGGTCTTGGTGGCTCTCACTGATACTCACTCACTTGGTCACTCACTCACCCGCCCATCCATCCACCCCCCTGGTGCCGGTTGACACAAGGCTAGAACAAAGACAGAGGACTCAAACGTTGATGTGATCAGCCCTGATATCCCTGAGTTTCCCAGGCCGCTACCTGTACTGATCAAGGACATGTCACTCTCACAGAGACAGTGAGAGGGAATCGCACTGTCAGCCAGCAGGCCTCCATTCAACCTGACCGTATTGATTTTTGGCTGAAGAGGGGTATCAAAGAGTGGGGGTTGAGACGAGATGTTGTCTGTGGAAGGACATTACAACACTTATCAAACAGAACATCGCCAGCCTGCATAACCCCACAGATAGCACTGATCTACACACTAGTGAAACAGATTGATGTTTACAAGGTTGTTTTTTTTCTCACCCCACTCCAACTTCTCTGGTCATTAGTTTGGTCTCGTAACTGACTTCAATGCTTTTCAATTACTTCCCGAAACTCACCGGGCAGTAGTAATGGGAAAGATAACATCGTAGCGCCCTCCTGATTTTACCACAGGACCTAGGTACACCCCTGCTGACCCTGACGAGGGCATCAGACAGATTTGTTAGGCTTAAGTCAATTAGAACATTCTCACCCCTGCAAGATGGGCAGGTTCGCTTATTTCCCCTGAAAACCACAAGCTCTTGCTGGCAGGACTCTCTGTTTGGGAAGCAGGACTCGCCACTGTTTCTTTCTTGGGAAACTTTCCCCCCTCAGCCCCTGTTCAAATCAGGTCTGTGCTTTCAGGCCTGAAATTAAAAAGTGTGGAGACTTCTACCTGGTTAGCGCTTGGGCTAATTCAGTCGAAGCCTTCTCTGTTGAAGAGGCTGGAGCCTGTGGTGTGAGTGCAGGTGGATCAGAGGGAGAGAATCAGGGCGGTTGTGACAGCCCGGCGCTAACTATGTAGCCTGCGTCTCACTGAGGTGTCAGACACAGAGGGCAGGCAGCCATGTCAGTCATGCTTGGCTATGCTCCACCTCTGGACATCTGCTGAAGTTACAGAGATACTGGCACCTCACCTGAAATCGTGACTAATTACTGAACTGTAGAAATGACGGGTAGGACCGAATCCAAACTTAAAGGAATAGTGCGAGATTTTGATAATTATATTGAAGGTAGTTTCGTGAGCCAGTGCTAACTAGCTTACCGGTAGACTTCCAGTCATTGCGCTAACGCTGGTTAGCATTGGCTCATGAAACTACCTTCAATTTCCTTCAAACTGTACATAAACATAATGGTATCCATGAGCTCATCTGACTCTGGGTAAGTAGAGAAAGGGCTTGTTTGCCAGAATCTTGCACTATCCCTTTGAGTAACTCAAATTGGTACAAATATCCCATTGACAGTAATGCATGATTTACTCCAAAGTCTGTGTGCATCTCAACTTAATATTAATTCCATAAGACGTTGTAAGCTGCTCCTGAAAAATATCATGAGCACCAGCCATGTAAAAACACTTCACTTGACACCACTAATTCCAGGCCCTGTCTGTCCCACTGTCTGTCAGGACCAAGGCGTTCCACAACCTGCAGGATGCTCTGAAGTGTAACCACGAACACTGGCAGACCTGGGAGCACTTCATCGCTGTCTGCACCGGCGTTGGAGAGTTTGCAGAGGCCATCAAGGCCTACAACCGCCTCATGGACCTGAGGGACAAATTCAAGGATGTACAGGTAACGATAGTGCCCACGGGCACAGATCTAGGATCAGTTATCCTGAAATCACAGCCTAAACCATTTAGGAGGAAATGCTAAATGGATCTTAGATCGGTGTCAGGGGGCGGTACGTGTAAAGCAACCTAGAATTTGAACATGCTGGACCCAATATGCCACCAGGAGCTTGCCTATAATGGCACAGTAATATCCTATTATTCAAGGAGTCGTGGCTGGACGAGGACCTGGTTAATATAAATCTAGCTGGTTTTTCTATACATTGCAGGACAGACCAGCAACATCTCATAAACTCAAGGGCGGGGATGTATGTCTCTTTGTTAACAACAGCTGGTGCACAATTTCGAATATTAAGGAAGTCTCGAGGTTCTGCACACCTGAGTTAGAATACCTCATGATCAACTGTAGACCATACTATTTACCAAGAGAGTTTTCATCCATTTTTTGTAGCTATCTATTTACCACCACAAACCAAGCTCTATAGGGCCATAAGCCAACAAGATAATATAGTGTCCGGTGATTTTAATGCAGGAAAACTGAAATCCGTTTTACCTCATTTCTACCAACGTCTCACCTGTGCAACTAGAGGGGTCACCTTGACTGCACATACAGAGACACATACAAAGCTCTCCCTCGTCCTCCATTTGGCAAATCTGACCATAACGCTATCCTTCTGATTCCTGCTTACAAGCAAAAACTCAAACAGGAAGTACCAGTGACCCACTCAATTTGGAAGTGGTCTGGTGAAGCAGATGCTAAGCTACAGGACTGTTTTGCTAGAGCAGACTCGAATATGTTTTGGGATTCATCCAATGACATTGAGAAAAGAGTTTGCCACATCAGTCACCTGCTTCATTAATAAATGCATCGAAGACGTTGCCCCCACAGTTACCGTACATACATATCCCTACCAGAGGCCATGGATTACAGGCAACATCCACACTGAGGTAAAGGCTAGATCTGCCTCTTTCAAGGAGCGGGACACTAACCCAGTTGCTTATAAGAAATCCTGCTATGCCACTTCTCAAACTCTTTCCACGGAGGGCCAAGTGTCTGCAGGTTTTCTCTCCTCACTTATATTTGATTGATGAATTAAGATCACAGATTAGTAAAGTACTTCCCTCACCTGGTTGTCTAGGTCTTAAACAAAACCCGAAGACACTAGCCCCTCCATAGAATGAGTTTGACACCCCTGCGCTACGCTCTCCGACAACCCATCAAGCAGGCAAAGCATCAATATAGGACTAAGATCAAATCCTACTGCGCCGGCTTTGGAGCGTGTTGTGTGTGGCAGGGCTTGCAAAATATCACAGATTACTGAGGGAAACCCAGCCAGAAGCTGCCCAGTGACACAAGCCTACCAGACGAGCTGAATGCCTTCTATGCTTGCTTCGAGGCAAGCGACACTGACCCATGCGTGAGAGCACCAACTGTTCCAGACACGTGTGATCGCGCTCTCCGTAGCCGATGTTAGTAAGACCTTTAAACAGGTTAACATTCACAAGACCGCAGGGACAGATGGATTACCAGGATGCATACCCAGAGCATGCGCTGACCAGCTGGCAAGTGTCTTCACTGACATTTTCCACCTTTCCCAGACCACATAGTTCCTGTGCCCAAGAAAGATTACTTGTCTAAATGGCTATCGCTCCGTAACACTCACATCTGTAGCCATGAAATTCTTTGAAAGGCTGGTCATGGCTCACATCAACACCATCGTCCCAGACACCCTGGACCCTCTCAAATTCACATACCGCCAAACAAATCCCCACCTACGTGAGAATGCTGTTCATTGACTGCAGTTCAACATTCAACACCATAGTGCCCTTGGGGCTCATCACTAATCTAAGGTCCCTGGAACTGAACACCTCCCTCTGCAACTGGATCCTGGACTTCCTGACGGGGCCTCTGAGGTGCGTGCTTAGTCCCCTCCTGTACTCCCTGTTCACCCATGACTGTGTGGCTGCGCACACATTAAGATTGCCGACGACACAATGGTGGTAGGCCTGATCACCGACAACGATGAGACAGCCTATAGGGAGAAGGTCAGAGGCCTGGCAGTGTGGTGCCAGGACAGCAACTTCTCCTTTGACAACAGTGAGACAAAGGAGCTGATCCTGGACTACAGGAATTGGAGGGCTGAGCCACACCCCATTCACATCGAGGCTGTAGTGGAGCGGGTCGAGAGCTTCAAGTTCTTCGGTGTCCATATCACTAAGGATCTATCATGGCCCAAACACACCAACACAGTCGTGAAGAGGTCATGACAACGCCTCTTCCCCTCAGGAGGCTGAAGAGCTGGCATGGGCCATCAGATGCTCAAAAAGTCTACAGCTGCACCATGGAGAGCGTCTTGACTGGCTGCATCACCACTGTGTTTGCGAACTGCTTGGCATCCGACCTCAAGGCACTATAGAGGGTAGTGCATACGGCCCAGTACATCATCCAGGACCTCTATACCAGGCGGTGTCAGAGGAAGGCCCAAAAAATGTATCCAGCCACCAAGACTCCAGCCACCAAGCCACAAACTGTTCTCTCTGCTACCGCACAGCAAGCCGTACCAATGCACCAAGTCTGGAAGCAACAGGACCCTGAACTGCGTTTACCCCCAAGCCATAAGACTTCTAAACAGACTGATAAATAGCTCATAAAATGGCAACCACGGCTGCCCACATTGACCTTTTTTGTACTAACTCTCTTGCGCTGACTATGCACACACACTGGACTCTACCCACACACTCACACATACTTACACTGACGCCCCAATACACACACACACATTACATACGCCAACACACACAACATGCACACACACTGGACTCTACCCACACACTCACACATACTTACACTGACGCCCCAATATATACACACACACACACTACATACGCCAACACACACAACATGTACACACACAATTTCACACTACATACACTGCTGCTAGTCACTTTACACCTACCTACAAAGCTACCTCAATTAACCTTGTACCCTTGCACATCAACTCGGTACTGGTATTCCCTTTGTATAGCCATGTTATTTTCTACTCCCTATATATAACCATGTTATTTTCGCTATATATAGCCATGTTTTCTACTCCCTATATATATAAAGATAGATCTATCTATATATATATCTATCTATCATTGTTATTTTTACTCTATTTATATTAGTTATTCTCTGTCAACTCTGCTTTGGAAAAGGACCTTCAGTAAGCATTTCACTGTTAGTCTACACCTGTTGTCTACGAAGCATGTGACATAAAATTGGATTTGATTTCACCATACACCTCATCTGCTTGTTCTACCCTGCTGCCCCTCTAATAATGACGGAGAAGTCTCAGCCGTGTCATTTGGGATTCAGCCTCCATAATTTGCCAGGGCACAGAAGGGTGCACTCAACCTCCTCTCTCCGCCTCTTAGCTCCATCACAAATCCAGGGCCACCCAGAGAATGAACCCAGGGGAATGAAAACTATGAGGGAGGTTGTAATCTGTTTGAGAAAAGCCACCACCACCTGCTACCACCTCTTTAATACTGAAATCACTTGGGTCAGGGAGCCCGATCATTCGGAGACCTGAACCTTCTAGAACTCCGTGACAACACACCACTTGAACACCAGTCTCTTATTTTGCTGAGGCTCTTATCCCCACGATGTCTAATGGAATGTCAGGTGTCGATATTGAAATGGGATCCATAAGACCCTGCTCACATTCTCTGAAGATGTCCCTGCAAAATGTCCACGGCAATAGTTGTACCCTGCCTGCTAGGCTTATCAGGGACTTTCATTTGGTTTCATTTTCAAAAATGTACAATCAGTGAATCATCGCTCGCTAATTGGAAATCCACCAACGCATACTAAATAGAAACTTTACCCGGCGACGAAGTCCTAACATCGCCACTGAGCAGAACTGCAGTATAAGTCCTCTGTCCCGGACTACATATGGTCTGCCTTCAGAGCAATTCACTTTAAAGAGGTTTTGGTCTGAATGTGAACGCTCTAAATAACAAACAGATCTTTAGATGTCTGGAGGTTGTGGCTGGGTGCTCCTGGGTACACAGTCATAATACCCAGCCCTTGCTTCGTCTTGCACCGCCACCGTCGTGCCACTTAACATTCACAGCCATGTTTGGAGCTGTTTCATTGCCTTTCCTAATTAGCTTGGCAAAGTCAGTAGGGGTTTGCTCAAAAAGTGTTATTTTACTTTCCTTTCCTGCCCGCTCTCCCTCTTTTACTCTTCTTTCGCTCAATGGATTCATTTATGCTTGGCAAGATGCTAGTGCCTCATAAATTAGGGTCGGAGATGTAAAAGCACACAAGTTGAAAAGGTCACAACCAGCCACCCGCTGTTGAGAAGGATATGTCCCAGTAATTGGGATCTAGATTCACATTCTTTAACTGTTTTCCCACAGTCTTCATTCTCTTTATTTTTCCTTCTGCCCTTTACTCTCTGGGTTGCGTAAGGAGGATGGGTCAGTTCCTAAGGCCCCAGCTTATTTGGCTTTTGAGCATCAAATTAAAATGTGTTCCCATCCGGTTTATGATTGCTTAATGTGGTTGTCTGATACCCTAGCCACTCTCCACTCACACAATGTGCATAGTTTGGTGGGGCTATTTGAATTGCTGACATTGTAAAGTCCCCACCCATCTCTTCTACCCCCCCCCATGCCATGCTCCTCCTCCCTTCCTCAACACAGCACTGTTTCATTTAAAAGCGCTCGTATTTGAAGAGCAGGCTATATTCGGCACCCTATTTTTAGGCATGCCTGACTCGCGTCATTGAATTGTATTTTGAATTGTTTGAAGAGAGGCGACAGTTAACGTCGTACCTCCTAACCCACTTCATTAAATCTATTCTTGGAAGTGCTTGTTTGTCACCAATGTCTTTTCCTTTCCCCTCCTTCACTTGTTCTGACCTCATATTTTGTTTATTTTCTTCCATTTTGTTTGCTTCCTGTGACTGTTTTTCGTGTATACTGGACTGTATGTCTGAGTGGGAGAGAGTATATTACAACTGTACTCCCTATGGACCATGACCAGGGCAGTTTATTAAATGCATTGGTAGCACTCGTGCTCCCAACTTAAAGCTAGGAGCACAACATAACATTTGGAGCACCAGAAGATAGTAACATTTTGAAATTGATTGGTATATAGCATGTATTGGGCCTTTATGAATTCTAGCTACTTGTGAAGCACATGTTGTGCCCTAAAAACGAATCTGTAGCACCGTAAAGACGCTTGTTTATTATAAAAGCTACAATGTTGATATCTGTCATTGAGAGAAAGTCATTGGTGGAATATTAGGTTTCTACATAGTGCATTTACACAAACTATTGAGATTCATTACATTTGATCCCTAAAAAAAAAAACTATATTCATTTTAAACTAAAGGTTTGTAAAGTTCATTTGGACGTTTGACATTCTGAAACAATGGACTTTGAGTCAGTAGGGCAAACAACTGCAGCATATTTCTATACCAGAGGTCATTGAAATAACCAGGAACAACGGATGTTTATTTTTTATGAAATCGATAGCCCATTGCCTAATACCAGAATTAAGATGGACCTGCCTATTCATTAATATAGGCATCTGAAATAAAAATAAATGTCTTGAGCATCCACATGTGATTGGCCTATGGTTTGCGCTTCACATTCGCAACATTGATCATGCAATGCATGCATGCACTAAATTGGTGGCTTTAATCTTGTTGCGTAATAAGCACAGTTGAAAAATGTATCAAATGAATTTACTGGAACATGACAGCCAGCCAAATGTAGGCTACCTCATTTGAACCACTTAGTGCTACTTATAGATTTATTGAAATGACCGTAGCAGTAATTGAAAGTTGGCTATGGCGCTGAAAATGTGGAGACGAGGGCGCCCAAGTCTATTACAAGCGGCGTCTAGCTAAACAGGAGAATGGCGCATTTCCGTGTACACCAGCTCTGCACCGTTTCTGTAATCAGCATAACTGCATCTACCTATTCATTACGGTAGCTAGCTAGATAAAATAGCCAGTGCGTTGTTAACTTTATTAGCAGTAGGCCTACATTTTGAGAGGTGGGACATTTTAGCACCATAGCCCCGGTGCCCAGTGGTCCCATCGTGGTCTGCAAACTCCTCTCTCTGCTCATGCGCTGTGCTGTCCCTCCAATAATGGCTTGAATAATGGGCTAGTCCGAGGAGTTTTCGAGAGAGACCATTTTCTCTTGGGCACTCGGGTACAGCGAGGCCTAATCATTACCACAATTATCTGTGCGATAATGTATTTATTTATTTTTTCTTCCCGTTGCTCCCAAAATAAAATGTCACGTTGCACAGCAAAATATTTAGGAGCATATGCGACCAAAATGGTTGCGCTTTTGAGCCATGGCAATGATGCATTCCTCTTCTATGGAATGCAGAGGATAATCAACTCTAGAGTTGCTTGAGTGACTTACGAGGACCTCTGTCACATACGCTCTGTATTTTCCTTATCCACAGGGTCCTAGTGAGGTCCTAGTGAGAAATGATGGGTTAAGTTAAACCAGCCGTCTATGAACACACACTCACGCATTCCTTTAAGACAGAGAAAATAATTAACGTTTTTTTCTTTCCCTTGTTCTAAATCTAGGAAGTCTAATTCAAAATGGATCAAATCTCACTTTACTGTGCTCTCGTTACTCCGCGTACATCAAACCTTGACTGCGTTTTCCCATCTCGCTCATTCCCCGTGGGAGGATATTACTTTTCCTCTTAATTTCACGCTATAACAGGATACACAACGAATCTGGGAGAGCCATCCATTCAATTTCCCCCATTTAATTTCCCCTCGCTTTTTTTCTGAATTGACCACATAAAACCATCATAAACCATCCCATTTAGGGATTTCATTTGTTACACATTTTCATCGAAATCGACACTCAGATGAATCCTGTCTGAGACCTTCCAGGCAAAAATTAGCTTCAGACGCTAAGGTGTCCCAGTGGCAGAAGAGAGCTGTCAATCAACATTAACACTAATTTACCCAGCACCGCCCCCCTTGATTTCCCTCCAACACACAGACTCCCATCAACGACTGTGCCAGTATGGCAGCTAACTGATAAGTCAGACCAACCCCTTCTCAGAGCCAGTAGACAGAGGGAAACCCTGTTTATGGGTGTTAGCATGCCTTTCACAGCTTTCTACTGTGACATATTTATTGTACCCTGCCTCTCACTACATTATCTCACATACACACTGATAGACTTTTTTCTCCCTCTGGCCCACAGACACACAGTGGTAAGAAAAGTATGTGAACTCTGGAATTACCTAGATTTCTGCATAAATTGGTCATCAAATTTGATCTGATCTTCATTTAAGTCACAACAATAGACAAACATAGTGTGCTTAAACTAATAACACACAAATTATTGTATTTTTCTTGT
Source organism: Oncorhynchus clarkii lewisi (assembly GCF_045791955.1). Lineage (NCBI taxonomy): Eukaryota > Metazoa > Chordata > Actinopteri > Salmoniformes > Salmonidae > Oncorhynchus > Oncorhynchus clarkii. The sequence continues at coordinate 10,078,944 of NC_092169.1, forward strand.
CTATATTGAATACATCATTTAAACATTCACAGTGTAGGTTGGGAAAAGTATGTGAACCCCTAGGCTAATGACTTCTCCAAAAGATAATTGGAGTCAGGAGTCAGCTAACCTGGAGTCCAATCAATGAGACGAGATTGGAGATGTTGATTAGAGCTGCCCTGCCCAATAAAAAACTATTCACAAGAAGCATTGCCTGATGTGAACCATGCCTCGAACAAAAGAGATCTCAGAAGACCTAAGATTAAGAATTGTTGACTTGCATAAAGCTGGAAAGGGTTACAAAAGTATCTCTAAAAGCCTTGATGTTCATCAGTCTACGGTAAGACAAATAGTCTATAAATGGAGAAAGTTCAGCACTGTTGCTACTCTCCCTAGGTGTGGCCGTCCTGCGAAGATGATTGCAAGAGCACAGCGCAGAATGCTCAATGAGGTTAAGAAGAATCCTAGAGTGTCAGCTAAAGACTTAGAGAAATCTCTGAAACATGCCAACATCTCTGTTGACGAGTCTACGATAAGTAAAACACTAAACAAGAATGGTGTTAATGGGAGGTCACCATGGAAGAAGCCACTGCTGTCCAAAAAAAACATTGCTGCAAGTCTGAAGTTTGCAAAAGTGCACCTGGATGTTCCACAGTGCTACTGGCAAAATATTCTGTAGACCGATGAAACTACAGTTGGAAGTAACACACAACACTGTGTGTGGAGGAAAAAAGGTACAGCACACCAACATCAAAACCTCATCCCAACTGTAAAGTATGGTGGAGGGAGCATTATGGTTTGGAGCTGCTTTGCTGCATCAGGGTCTGGACAGCTTGCTATCATCGACAGAATAATGATTTCCCAAGACATTTTTCAGAAGAATGTAAGGTTATCTGTCCGGCAATTGAAGCTCAACAGAAGTTAGGTGATGCAACAGGACAATAACACAAAACACAGAAGTAAATCAACAACAGAATGTCTTCAACAGAAGAAAACACACCTTCTGGAGTGGCCCAGTCAGAGTCCTGACGTCAACCCGATTGAGATGCTGTTGCTTGACCTCGAGAGCAGTTCACAACAGACATCCCAATAATATTGCTGAACTGAAACCGTTTTGTAAAAAAGAATGGTCCAAAATTCCTTCTGACCGTTGTGCAGTTCTGATCCGCAACTACAGAAAACATTTGGTTGAGGTTATTGCTGCCAAAGTAGGGTCAACCAGTTATTAAATCCAGGGTTCACATACTTTTCCCACCCTGCATTGTGAATGTTTACACAGTGTGTTCAATAAAGACATGAAAACATATAATTGCTTTTGTTATTAGTTTAAGCATTCTGTTTGTCTATTGTTGTGACTTAGATGAAGATCAGATCACATTTTCTGACCAATTTATGCAGAAATCCAGGTAGTTCCAAAGGGTTCACATACTTTTTCTTTCCACTGTATACACTGGCACCCTATCTGAGGGTCAGGAGAGGGGTGTAGGGAGATATTCACCACACTGTTATGGTATACAGAATTACATTTGTTCCAGCATCTGAGGACCTGCTCATATATTGAAAGTTTACATTTTAAACACAGAGGTGGGGGAGAGGTAATTTTTAATTTTAAAATTGAATCCTTATTTAACTAGGCAAACAAAATCTTATTTACAATGCCGGCCAAACCTGGACAATGCTGGGCCAGTTGAGACTCCCAATCACGACCGGATGTGATACAGCTTGGACTTACACTGTGAAAACTTGGAGCACCCAAGAGACTCTGAAGACGAGTCATTTGTTACATGTGAGTGTTGAGAAGGGGAATAAAACGTTTTAAAAATCAGAACTCCCGTGGAATGCCAATAGGTCACTACCAGCTGTAGTGAAAGGGGGAGAGAATCCTGGACTCCACATACTTTTGTATGTATTGTGTGTAGGTGTCTGGGTGGCTTGACTATCAGTTGTATGATTAGGGTGGTAGTGAGGAGAGGAGTCTGGTTTGGACCAGATCCAACCCTCTGGTTTAGTGTGAAGGGGGCATTTCCACTCCCTCCTGCCTGTTGAAGTTCACACCACTTGAAGCTATCAGATCCACTTCCTCACAGATTCTCTTCCTCCTCCACCGGCGGGCAGGCCACAGTCAACTGGAGACAAAACAATAATATAGGCAGGCCACAGTCAACTGGAGACAAAACAATAATATAGGCAGGCCACAGTCAACTGGAGACAAAACAATAATATAGGCAGGCCACAGTCAACTGGAGACAAAACAATAATATAGGCAGGCCACAGTCAACTGGAGACAAAACAATAATATAGGCAGGCCACAGTCAACTGGAGACAAAACAATAATATAGGCAGGCCACAGTCAACTGGAGACAAAACAATAATATAGGCAGGCCACAGTCAACTGGAGACAAAACAATAATATAGGCAGGCCACAGTCAACTGGAGACAAAACAATAATATAGGCAGGCCACAGTCAACTGGAGACAAAACAATAATATAGGCAGGCCACAGTCAACTGGAGACAAAACAATAATATAGGCAGGCCACAGTCAACTGGAGACAAAACAATAATATAGGCAGGCCACAGTCAACTGGAGACAAAACAATAATATAGGCAGGCCACAGTCAACTGGAGACAAAACAATAATATAGGCAGGCCACAGTCAACTGGAGACAAAACAATAATATAGGCAGGCCACAGTCAACTGGAGACAAAACAATAATATAGGCAGGCCACAGTCAACTGGAGACAAAACAATAATATAGGCAGGCCACAGTCAACTGGAGACAAAACAATAATATAGGCGCGCGTTAGCAGAGGCAGTGTTGCCCGCCCGCCATCTGCGTGCAGCTGAACTGACAGCCCATTTAACTAAAAGCTGCGTCATTGGATCACTTGGTGTCAAGACTCTCTGGGGTGGAGTCTTTAAACAGCCTCTTTAGACGTGCAGTTTGGGAAGAGATTTTCAAACACACAATCATAAGAAATGCATTGGCTCTTTTGATTCAGTCACTGTGAAGGTGAAATCCCTCCCTGTGAGTGGTTGTATGGATATGTACAGTAGGCTAGAGGTGTCATGTTTGGCTGAAATATTACTGTGAACAATCAAAAGTGGGATACAGCAAAAGATATATAATAATCCTTAGCTCAGCAAGCACCCGAGTTTCAAGCTGTTCACTAGCTGGCTTTCTGTTAGTTCCACAACTTCAAAGGGAGCAGGCCTAGCTGACTTCTGGGAAACCACTCGCACAGGCACGCGTGTGGGAGACATGCACACACTCTCAAAGTCTAGCATGGGGACACCCACACACACTCACACCAATACATAGGGAGACACACACAACTTGCAGTTTAACCCCACATACTACCCACACACAAAGGTAGCCCAGTGGTTAGAGCGTTGGGCCAGTAACCGAAAGGTTGCCGGATCGAATCCCTGAGCTGACAAAGTAAAATAAAATGTTCTGCCCCTGAGCAAGGCAGCTAACCCACTGTTCCCCGGGCGCCGAAGACGTGGATGTCGATTAAGGCAGCCCCCGCACCTCTCTGATTCAGAGGGGAAAGGTTAAATGCGGAAGACACATTTCAGTTGAAGGCATTCAGTTGTACAACTGACTAGGTATCCCCCCTTTCACAAACCCCTCCATTCCAGACCACAAATACCCACACACATTGCCCAGATATGCATGATGAGACACACACATACTACACAAACACAGGGGAGATATCTCCAACCCTTAGGCCCCACCTTTCATCCATTTGAGGTCTCTCGTGCCTTTCCCCTACCTCTACTGAGCGTGCTCAGACTGGAGTGTTGGTATTCGATGCAGGGCATGAGGGCTTCATAAATAACATTCCCCTGTACAGACAGAATGAGGCCCAGAACGCTGCTGCACTTCCTGGCTTTTAGTGGAGCACATGGACAGACCTTTTGAGATGTGTCCGAGTGAGATCATCCTCTACTGTCTCGCCCGCTCGTTGCTTATGGAACACAAATAGGTAACTGCCAAAATAAAGGAAACACCAATGTAAAGTGTCTTAATAGGGTTTTGGGCCACCACGAGCCAGAACAGCTTCAATGCACCTTGGCATAGATTCTACAAGTGTCTGAAACTCTATTGGGGGGGTCTCAGGTGCCGCTCCAGAATCTCCCATAAGTGTTCAATTGGGATGAGATCTGGTGACCAAGATGGCTATGGCATATGGTGTACATAATTGTCATGCTCGTCAAACCATTCAGTGACCACTCGTGCCCTGTGGATGGGGGAATTGTCATCCTATCGAGGCATAGCCATGGTAGCGAAAAAAATGGCCTGCGCATAATTGTTATGCATGACCCTAAGCATGATGGGGTGTCAATTGCTGCTTTCAATATACCTTGTATCCCTTATTTACTCAAGTGTTTCTATTATTTTGTCAGTTACCTGTATGTCGGTGTTTGGGTTACTACATGATTCCATAGTTTTGATGTGTTCACTATTATTCTACAATGTAGAAAATAGTAAAAATAAAGAAAAACCCTGGAAGGAGTAGGTGTGTCCAAACTTTTGTGTGTGTGTGTGTGTGTGTGTGTGTGTGTGTGTGTGTGTGTGTGTGTGTGTGTGTGTGTGTGTGTGTGTGTGTGTGTGTGTGTGTGTGTGTGTGTGTGTGTGTGTGTGTGTGTGTGTGTGTACAGTTGAAGTCAGAAGTTTACAAACACTTAGGTTGGAGTCATTAAAACTCGTTTTTCAACCACTCCACAAATTTCTTTTTAACAAACTATAGTTTTGGCAAGTCGGATAGGACATCTACTTTGTGCAAGTCATTTTTCCAACAATTGTTTACAGACAGATTATTTCACTTATAATTCATTGTATCACAATTCCAGTGGGTCGGAAGTTTACATACACTAAGTTGACTGTGCCTTTAAAAAACTTGGAAAGTTCCAGAAAATGATGTCATGGCTTTAGAAGCTTCTGATAGGCTAATTGACATCATTTGAGTCAATTGGAGGTGTACCTTGGGATGTATTTCAAGGCCTACCTTCAACCTCCGTGCCTCTTTGCTTGACATCATGGGAAAATCAACAACAACAACAAATTGTGGATCTCCACAAGTCTGGTTCATCCTTGGGATAAATTTCCATACGCCTGAAGGTACCACGTTCATCTGTATAAACAATAGTACGCAAGTATAAATACCATGGGACCATGCAGCCGTCATACAGCTCAGGAAGGAGACGCGTTCTGTCTCCTAGAAGATGAACGTACTTTGGTGCGAAAAGTGCAAATCAATCCCAGAACAACAGCAAAGAACCTTGTGAAGATGCTGAAGGAAACAGATACAAAAGTATCTATATCCACAGTAAAAATTAGTCCTATGTTGACATAACCTGAAAGGCCGCTCAGCAAGGAAGAAGCCACTGCTCAAAAACCACCATAAAAAAAGCCAGACTACGGTTTGCACCTGAACATGGGGACAAAGATCGTACTTTTTGGAGAAATGATGATGAAACAAAAATAGAACTGTTTGGCCATAATGACCATCATTATGTTTGGAGGAAAAAGGGGGGCGGCTTGCAAGCCGAAGAACACCATCCCAACCGTGAAGCACGGGGTTGGCAGCATCATGTTGTAGGGGTGCTTTGCTGCAGGAGGGACTGGTGCACTTCACAAAATAGATGGCTTCATGAGGAGGGAAAATTATGTGGATATATTGAAGCAACATCTCAAGACATTAGTCAGGAAGTTAAAAGCTTGGTCACAAATGGGTCTTCCAAATAGACAATGACCCCAAGCATACTTCCAAAGTTATGGCAAAATGGCTTAAGGACAACAAAGTCAAGGTATTGGAGTGGCCATCACGAAGCCCTGACCTCAATCCTATAGAAAATTTGAAAAAGCGTGTGCGAGTAGGGAGGCCTACAAACCTCAGTTACACCAGCTGTCAGGAGGAATGGGCCAACATTCACCCAACTTATTGTGGGTAGCTTGAAGAAGGCTACCCGAAACGTTTGTCCCAAGATAAACAATTTAAAGGCAACGCTACCAAATACTAATTGAGTGTATGTAAACTTCTGACCCACTAGGAATGTGATGAAAGAAATAAAAGCTGAAATAAATCACTCTCTCTACTATTATTCTGACATTTCACATTCTTAAAATAAGGTGGTGATCCTAACTGACCTAACACAGGGAATTGTTACTTGGATTAAATGTCAGGAATTGTGAACCTGAGTTTAAATGTATTTGGCTAAATTGCATGTAAACTTCCAACTTCATATATATAAAACTCAGCAGAAAAAGAAATGTCCTTTTTTCAGGACCCTGTCTTTCAAAGATAATTTGTAAAAATCCAAATAACTTCACAGATCTTCATTGCAAAGGGTTTAAACACTGTTTCCTGTGCTTGTTCAATGAACCATAAACAATTAATGAACATGCAGGACGGTCTGAGGGATGGTCGTTAAGGTCACAGTTATGAAAACTTAGGACACTAAAGAGGCCTTTCTACTGACTCTGAAAAACGGCAAAAGGAAGATGCCCAGGGTCCCTGCTCATCTGCGTGAATGTGCCTTAGACATGCTTCAAGGAGGCATGAGGACTGCAGATGTGGCCAGGGCACTAAATTGCAATGTCCGTACTGTGAGACACCAAAGACAGCGCTACAAGGAGACGGGACAGACAGCTGATCGTCCCTCGCAGTGGCACACCACGATGTAACAACACCTGTGCAGGACCGGTACATCCAAACATCACACCTGCGGGACAGGTACAGGATGGCAACAACAACTGGCCGAGGTACACCAGGAACGCACAATCCCTCCATCAGTGCTCAGACTGTCCGCAATAGGCTGAGAGAGGCTGGACTGAGGGCTTGTAGGCCTGTTGTCGTAAGAGGACCTGCCTTACATCACCGGCAACAATGTCGCCTATGGGCACAAACCCACCGTCGCTGGACCAGACAGGACTGGCAAAAAGTGCTCTTCAGTGACGAGTCGCGGTTTTGTCTCGTCAGGGGTGATGGTCGGATTTGCGTTTATTGTCGAAGATTTGAGCATTACACCGAGGCCTGTACTCTGGAGCGGGATCGATTTGAAGGTGGAGGGTCCGTCATGGTCGGGTCCGATGTGTCACAGCATCATCGGACTGAGCTTGTTGTCATTGCAGACAATCTCAACACTGTGCGTTACAGGGAAGACATCCTCCTCCTTCATGTGGTACCCTTCCTGCAAGCTTATCCTGACATGACCCTCCAGCATGACAATGCCACCAGCCATACTGCTCGTTCTGTGTGTGATTCCCTGCAAGACCGGTATGTGAGTTGCCAGCGACATGGCCAGCGAAGAGCCTAGATCTCAATCCCATTGAGCACGTCTGGGACCTGTTGGATCGGAGGGTGAGGGCTAGGGACATTCTCCCAAGAAATGTCTGGGAACTTGCATGTGCATTGGTGGAAGAGTGGGGTACCATCTCACAGCAATAACTGGTGAATCTGGTGCAGTCCATGAGGAGGAGATGCACTGCAGTACTTAATGCAGCTGGTGGCCACACCAAATAATGCCTGTTACTTTTGACCCCTCCTTTGTTCATGGACACATATTTATTATTTTTATGTGTATATATACACAAACACACTACCGTTCAAAAGTTTGGGGTCACTTAGAAATGTCCTCATCTTTGATCATGAAACACATTTTTGTCCATTAATATAACATCAAATTGATCAGAAATACAGTGTAGACATGGTTAATGTTGTAATTGACTATTGTAGCTGGAAACGGCAGATTTTTTTTTTTTTTTTAATGGATTATCTACATAGGCGTACAGAGGTCCATTATCAGCAATCATCACTCCTGTGTTCCAATGGCACGTTGTGTAAGCTAATCCAAGTTCATCATTTTAATTGATCATTAGAAAACCCTTTTGCAATTATGTTAGCAAAGCTTTAAACTGTTGTTCTCATTAAAGAAGCAATAAAACTGGCCGCCTTTTGACTAGTTGAGTGTCTGGAGCATCAGCATTTGTGGGTTCGATTACAGGGTCAATATGGCCAGAAACAAAGAACTTTCTTCTGAAACTCGTCAGTCTATAATTGTTCTGAGAAATTAAGGCTATTACATGCGAGGAATTGCCAAGTAACTGAAGATCCCTTTACAACGCTGTGTACTACTCCCTTCCCAGAACAGCACGAACTGGCTTTAACCATAATAGAAAGAGGAGTGGGAGGCCCAGGTGCACAACTAAGCAAGAGGACAAGTACATTAGTGTCTAGTTTGAGAAACAGACCCCTCACAAGTCCTCAACTGGCAGCTTCATTAAATAGTACCCGCAAAACACCAGTCTCAACGTCAACAGTGAAGAGTCTACTCCGGGATGCTGGCCTTCTTTAGACTTTAGACAAGAGCTCATGGGTGTGCCTGGCCCACCAATGTTTGCACTCCTGCCAGTCATGTGAAATTCATAGATTAGGGCCTAATTTATTTATTTCAATTGACTGATTTAAAAAAATATATATATATATATATATATATATATATATATATATATATATATATATATATATATATATATATATATATATATATGACCTGTAACTCATGTTCCATATTGCATTTATATTTTATATTTATATTTTTGTTCAGTATAGCTATGACTATTACATGCCTGTGTGTGTTGCTTTCTAACTTAATTATTTGTTTTCAGTGTGCTGATGATGAAATCATTTTATTATTCATATGGGAAAGTATTTAATTAAAATATGTAAAAGAGGATGAGGTCATATTTTCAAATCTGGCATTGCTCTGCCCTGTCACTTTTTAATTGTACTGCATGATGATCGTGACTATGCATACATTTCCATTGAGACAATGGAAAACAAGCCAGACAAATCCTGTGCGGTGTTGATATTCCAGTCTCAGTCCCTATCGTATTGCATTTGAGTGGGTGTGACGGGAAATTGAAACCAAGTGCGGAAAGCGTCGGTGTGAAATACTCTCCTGCTCAGATGGCAGTCACCAAACTAGAAACAGAGGATGACGCAGCCACGAGACATTGAGGAAACCCAACTGGCCTATGTTGAGAGAGGACATATGTAATTCAAGCCAGTGTGGTTAGGTTCACACACCAAACCACCCACCACTTTCTCTTCGATTTAGACAAAAGTAGTCACTCCACCCTTTCTGACTCCTCTCTCTCTTCAAACCAAAGTAGCGCTCCATTCACATTCCCACTCGTCCCTGTTCTCTGTGTTCCAGATTCAAGAGATCCTGGTGCAGGCGGTGGTGGAGGACATGATGGATAACCATGGCGACCAAGCCTCGTCCCTGCGGGCCAAGATCCAGGAGCTCCTGTCCCGCCATAGCATCGACCCTGAGATCTGGCGTCACTACGCCCTGCTGTATGGAGACGGACAGAGCACCAGGCCTGGTGACGAGTTAGTAGGCCCCCTTAACATTCCCCTAACATCCCTTGACATTTAGCTGTGCAAACACCACACATGAAATATACTTACTGTATGTGCTCTGAGGAGAGGGGGGAAAGTAATTTTTGTAATGGACTTTGCGCCTGTTAATAAGCTATTCATAGGCTCATTAGTAACTGATAGGCATTGGTAACTAATGGTGTTGCACTTAGCCACACGGTGATAGATGGCTCCTATTTGTCCGACTCAGTGGGCTGATGAGGTTTTTTTTTCCTTCATACAAAGGCCACATGTAGAAGTTGGTCAAATTGAGAGAAAAAAGCTATTAAAGTGTGACTTTGTCCTCGTGTTTATTGGCCAGTTGTAGTGTTTTGTTCACACACTAGGTTGTTTTTCAATGTTAGAAACTGTCTGCTGCTAGGAAGACATAGCAGTCTGAGACTTTTTTTCATCACAGACAAGCGATTTCCCAAGTTACCGCAGTAAGGATTGTGCTTGATTGAGCATTCACTTTTTGCTGTTTCTTGTCATTACAATACTTATACTTTAATTGTTATCTTAGATGTATTTGTAGGTAGCTTCTACATTTTTACTTAGGAGCACATCGTGTCAGCATAAGGCAGGGCCTAAAATTAACTTTTTTGTATACCATTCTCTGGTAGGTGGATAAAAAAATCTACCAGCCACTCCAATTATTTTTACTACTAATAAAAACACATGAAAACGCATGAGCATGCTTCGTAATGTTTCGAAAACAAGAAATGTATTACTGGTAAGAAGTAATGTTGTATAATGCTCTATTTCATTTAATATTCTGTGATCTGAGTCAAATAAATAAAAAATAAAAAATGCTGCCCCCTTAAGGTTACCCTGGTAACAGTGCCACTCCAGTTGTCATGTGTGCCTGTGAGAATCTCACTAGTAAAGACCGAAGATGTCTCTTTTTGCTAGCAGTGGAAGCAAACTCACACATTGAAAAGCAACCTAGCTTGTGAGCAAAACAGTGTAACTAGCCAAGAAACACGAGGACAAAGTCTCACTTTAGTAGACTTTAGAATGAATTAGACCAACATTTATACCTGTGCTCATTGCTTCTAAAAATGAATCTTTCAGCACATCCCTCAGTGCTCACAGCCACCCCAGACAGGCAGTATGGCTACGGAAGGTGGGATAAATTAACGTTAGGATTCAGATTTCTTTGTGCATTACCAAAAATGAAACAAAAGGGCAGAAATACTTTGAAAACAGCTACTGCAGCATTTATTTAGCTATAAATCACAACTTGCACTTGTGCCCATACTTGACTATTTTTATGAAATGCTCACACTGTAGAGCCCTGAGTGTGACCACCTGCCAACGTGGCTGGTGAATTGGACGTTCTTAGGGAGTGAACGTTATTTATAGTACAGACCTCTGAAATGAAAATGGATGGTCCTCCCTTAAGCAAAATATATTTTACCTAAACCCTCTCTGAACTCTTGAAAAAAAAAAAGACCCTTCCCTATACCAAGAATAATAATTTAAACAAGTGGATAGCAGAGAATATGTCTCCCGTTTACCCTCACTTATTGGACAGACTTAGATATTCAGTTTTAGAAACTGTTCATCTTGTAAGCGTTACATGGCAATGCAGGAATTTTTATTGAGCACGGGGCTGCGGGCCAGAAGGTTGTGGGTTCGCAGACCACCGTGGACAAGAGTAGGGGTGGAAAGATCTCCTTAATAGTAAAAGCATTGCATGCATCTGTCATCGTATTTACAGGTCAGGAAAGAAAATAGCCTTTTAATACAAATTTCATGTAATTCTTCACCATTTTACATATTAGCGGAATCTTTTTTAACACCGCACAAATTACCGAAGTGTACCGGCTCAGAATGGACATAGAGAGAGGTGTATGTGTTCATCTTATCATATTTCTTCAATGCCAAATCCTTGTGTCTTGTTCTCAAATAATTACATCTGAGACATCATCAGAGCATGGTACTTAGAAAAGTTAGGCCTACCTTTCCACCCCAGACAGAGTTGGCCTACCTTTCCACCCCAGACAGAGTTGGCCTACCGATACAGAAAAATGTAATCTTTAACTAGCTAGCTACTCTTCTTCCGTGGCTTAACCCAACGAGAGAAGGTCACAAGTGTTTCCCTAAAAGCTGTCTGGATTTAAACATCTTCTATTGTACAGAAAATGAATAGCTTAATCAATTGATCGTAACAGAATTCGATTACTTCCCAAGCTGGGGCGGCAGGTAGCCTAGTAGTTAGTGTGTTGGGACAGTAACCGAAAGGTTGCTGGATTGAATCCCCGAGCTGACAAGGTAAAAATCTGTCGTTCTGCCCCTGAGCAAGGCAGTTAACCCACTGTTCCCCGGGCGCCGAAGACGTCGATTTAAGGTAGCCTCCCGCACCTCTCTGATTCAGAGGGGTTGGGTTAAATGCAGAAGACACATTTCTGTTGAAGGCATTTAGTTGTACAACTGACCTAGGTATCCCTCTTTCCCCAAAGTCTATTTTTCATCTCCTCGGCTATAGCTCAGCCTCTGAATGTCAAAGAAACGCAACAATGGTACAGTATCCCCATAATGTCTTTCCCGGGTATTTTACATCTTGTTTGTAACATAAAGCATCAATAACAGAGCTTTGGTCCGGGATGCTTTATATAATCGGATCCGTTTTATTTTCTTAATCGTAAGCTGTGCTTTTTTGCCATTTTCTTTAATTGAAGGTGGCATAAACCCTCAATTCGTGTCTTGGTTTTAACTTAGCCTATCTCCGTGTCAGTGGAGGCCTGTTATTTAAAGAGTTCATGGTGAGTGGAGGAATTGACTGACAAATCTATGTATGTAGCAGCCTATAGCCTAATTTCATCCTTCAAACATATAGGCCTACCTTTTATTTCTTAAATAGGAAGAAATAGGCTCCAACACAAAGCCCTCTTGTTGTTAAAGTCAAGACAATTATCATTAAGTTCCCTTAGTCGACCAGTAAATTTCCAACATATATTCAAAGACCAATGAGATTTTCAAATTCCTCACAAAGAAGGGCATCTATTGGTAGAAGGGTAAAAAAATATATTTTTAAATAACATTGAATGTCCCTTTGAGAATTATGAAGTTATTAATTACACTTCCTATGGTGTGTCAATACACCCAGTCACAAAGATACAGGCGTCCTTCCTAACTCAGTTGCCAGAGAAGACATAAACCTCTCAGGGATTTCACCCTGAGGCCAATGGTGACTTCAAAACAGTTAGAGGTTAATGGCCGTGATAGGAGAATACTGAGGATGGATCAACAACATTGTCGTTACTCCACAATACTAAGCTAAATAGCAGAGTGAAAAGGACGCCTGTACAGAATTGTAAAACATCCAACACATGCATCTTGTTTGCAATAAGGCACTAAAGTATAACTGCAAAAAATGTGGCAAAGAAATGAACTTTGCCTTCAATACGAAGCGTTATGTTTGGGGCAAATCCAACACATTACTCAGTACCGCTCTTCATATTTTTAAGCATGTTGTTGGCTGCATTACGTTATGGGTATGCTTGTCATCGGGAAGGACTAGTGAGGGTTTTTTTAGGATGAAAAGAAACTGAGCAAAATCCTAGAGGACAACCTGGTTGTCTGCTTTCCACCAGACACTGGGATAATAATTCAACTTCCAACAGGACAATAACCTAAAACACAAGGACATTGAATGTTCCTGAGTAGCCTAGTTACAGTTTTGACTTAAATCATCTTGAAAATCTATGGCAAGTCTTGAAAATGGCTGTCTATAAATGATCACCAACAACTTGACAGAGCATGAAGAATTTTTTAAAGAATAATGGGCAAATATTATACCATCCAAGCGTGCAAAGCTCTTAGAGACTTACCCAGAAAGACTCACAGCTGTAATCGTTGCCAAAGGTGATTCTAACACTCAGGGTTTTGAATGCTTATATAAATGATATATTTCTGTATTTCATTTTCAATACATTTCTAAAAACATGTTTTCACTTTGTCGTTTATGGGGTATCGCGTGTTGATGGGTGAGAAGGGGGAAAAAAGCTAGGCTGTAACAAGAAAATGTGGAATAAGTTGAGGGTATGAATACTTTCTGAAGGTACTGTATGGCCTAATAAGCAACAAATTCTAAAACACTGAGAAATATTAAAGTTTCATCAATTACAAATTACATTACCCTCCCCTGGACTAATTAAAAAAATAGTAAACCTTCCCCTTGACTGAAATTTAATGCCAAAATCTACCCGCATTTGGCAGGTGGTGGGTGTTAATTTTAGGCACTGTTAGTCCTGAGTTATTATAATAAATAAGCCATATTATCGGCCTTTTGTGGCATGGTAAGCACTTTGTTGATTCTTGATGTTCAGTGTAGAACTGTTTATCTGTTTTTACTATTGTATCTCAATTATGTATTTTAACTTTGGTTAAAAGACGCAGGTCACAAAAATTTAATGAAATTAAGCAATAAACCCCATTTACTTCTTACTAGTAATACATTTCTTGTTTTAGAAAAATCGAAAGCGTGCTCATCCCTTTTTTTTTATCATTAAAAAAATATAATAATTATAATAATGCCACCAAAAATATTTTGGCTGGTAAAAAATCTGAGTGGCTGGTTAATTTTGATTTTTTTTAACTCTACCTGCCACAGTGGCTGGTGGACCAAAAATGTTATTTCCCACCCTGATCATATCCTTAGTGTGAGTTGTGACCCAAAGACCCTTAGCACTGGCATGTTGTTTGTCATTCCATTCATCTTTCCACTGCCATTTCCCCCCTCCCATAGGCCAGTCATGCCACAGCGATGGCTTCTGTTAATTGTTTTATTCATTAAATGTGTTTACTTTGTATTCATTATAAACCAGATGGCTTGATGTTGCCAGCAGCCAGGTCAGGCTTTATGGTATGTGACAATATTTGATTAAAAAAGAAAAATAGGTGGCCACAGCATTCTATGTGTTGGAGGGATAATTGTTTTAATGCATTTTCTTGTGTGTGTCTGTTTGCTTGGCAGGCGTTGCATTTCCTGTCCAAGGCCCATCGCTGTGAGGTGCAGGTCAGAGGCTGGGAGAAAAGGTCTGGGACCTTCAAGGAGGTTATAAAGAGAGCCATAGATCTGGCCAACGGTGAGTGTTGCACTCCCTGCCCCTATACATACACACACCTCATCCCCCCCACACACGTTTCTTCGACACACACGGAACACTCGTCATGCTTAATGTCAAGTCTCCTGCAGGTCTTTGCGTCAGGCCGCGCGGGGAGGAGATATGATCGATGGCAGCCACGAGAAGAGTAAAAAGAAGACGAACAAATCCGTCTTACCCCACTGCCCTCTGCGAAACGCAATCGCCATCCAAACAATTACTCTGCGAGTTAGTGTGGAGGCAAGGGGGTTGGGAGATGAAGACAGCAGGAAGGATGGAGGAGAGTGTCCTATAGAAGAACTTCAATAAAGTTGTTAATCTCAAAAATCCCCAGGTTTTTCATTACAGCCGGATGCTGTTTTGAATTAAACATCAGAGGGAGTCAGGGCACCGGGGCAACACGGGAGGAATAGCAATGTGCATTCTCCAACACATCTCTAGGGTTGATGCTGTCGCTAAGGCTCATCTTCACTCAGGTCACACACCTTGTCCCTCACACACACGTACTTTACACCCCACACATGTACTTCATTACACACACACACACACACACACACACACACACACACACACACACACACAGGTTCTGGTGTGAATCCCAAAACCCTCCAATATGCTGCCCCTGTGTCCTTCAGAAAAGCACAAAGCTTTATAAAGAGATACAGGTTGTGGTAGAGTGCCCCCTCTACCACAACCTCCTCACTCAACTCAGCTTTGTAACCTCTATGATGGGCCTGGACACTTCATCCACAGAGCTGAGAGGGATGCGAAAAAATAAAGTGATGAGAACGAGGAGGAGGGTAGAGCAGAAGAGGTCCTCATCCATAAATCATGCTGTTTTGACCTGTCGCGGCTGAAGAAGACCATACAGGGAAAAGGTGTAGCTCCGATAGAGTAGAAGGGACCGCCGCTTGTTTTCTCTTTCCTCGTGTGCAAGAAGAAGATAAAAGGTGTTGGGTAAACACCAGGACAAAAGACTGCGGCGATGGGGAAATAGCCTATCAGTATCCTCACTGGGCTCAGGAACATGGCTTTGTGTTGGTATGTTTTTCAAAGCGGTACAGAATAACAGGTTCTCCTGAGCTTTATTCATCAGTTTGTGTGGATCATAGCTACCATGGATAAGGTGTTTGTCGAAATTGGTACAATTCTACAAAGGAGATGAATGGTGTTTCATCCCGCTGAATGAATATTCACTGTGATGTCCTCTGAAAAAGTAAGTAGAGGCGTTACAGAGAACATTTTGATCACGTTATCTCGGACAGTGATCACGGGAGTGATTTAAACAGGCGTTGTGGAAAAAGGTCTTGGTCTAATGATTTATTTGCGAGCTGCCAGGCCTGTCACGGCGGGGGTGAACGGCGAAGTGTCTTTCGGCGTAACGAGATGAGACCCACTGAACGGAGTCACTGACTGCAGGCCTGAGAAGTCACCCTGCGGGAGGTAGAGCCCTCATTAACCAGTCCCAGGAGAAATGACTCCTCTCCTCAACTTCTCCGCACATGTGCAGTATAACCCACAGTCCTGTGTCTATATGGGACCTGTTAGTCATGCATAGGTCCATGGTGCCACAGTGTCTCACCAGGGCAGGCAGGGCCATGGCCCCTGGACCCTGAACCAGAAACCCCTGATCTTTCCCCTCCTGACCCCTCCATGGTACCCCATGCATGATGGTTGGTTGTCTCTCCCTCTAGCAATCACTCATTTTAATACACAACTTACGTGCTCTGTCTTTTAATCACAAATATTTACGTGCTAATAGGTATCTTTGGTCTCTATTTCTCACATATATGTGTTCACAGTGACCCTCGGCTGTAGTAAGAAGAAGAGTAGCCCCCAGGAGTCATTGCAGATGTTGTTCTCCATTCATCTCGCCACCAAAGCGAAGGTACACTACAAAACACTTGGTTTTCATGCCAGCATCCCACCAGATCACACAGATGTATCGGACTGCTCACATCCAGTCATTACTACATCACTGACCTCGCATTGTTTTTTTGCGGTAACTTCTAACCAGATGTAGTAATCGTATTTATTTTAAACCGTTTCTCCTCAGCCACTGCACGCAGATTTCGCAACTGGCGACATCCATGGCGACCTGAGTGATGATGTCAAAGAGCTTGAGCAGCTTATCACGGAGCTGCGCAGAGAATCAGCATGAATGCCTCGCTATAGACACACCTCGAAGGACTCTAAAGACCTCCTACAGCAAACTTGTCCCAGAGCAGACATGGCTACAAGGGACGCTGTCAGGGGACCTGCACCCATCACCCTCTTCCTTGCCAAGGGGACTTAACTGGATACATTTGTATGTACAAAGTGTAATTTTGTATAGTTCCCCCTTGAGGTATGTGCTATTTGTTGTGTAAAGCATGGTTTAGGAATTGCTAGCTCAATCATGTTATGAACTCTACGGAATCTAAAGAAATCACAAAATGTGTACAATCATACATTGTACAAAGATGAAGCTTTATGATCATAGAACCACGCTTACCTTATTGTTAGTATGTACTAGTCATAACCCACTCCCCCAGGCGCAGTGAGAGCTTTGCAGATGAGAAATGTAAGCATGTGGGCCAAATATAAGAGCGATGCAGACGCACAACAGGAGAGTGTGGACACACACACTCATCACCGGGGAAGCTGCGGGCCATGAAAGTGTCATCTCGCCTCGCTCACACAGAACAGACTCCATGGAAGAAGAACAGACTAACTCATCATCATGCTCAGGGGCTACAGACAGAGATCCTACACTCTTCTCCTCTTGGGTTTTCTCTCCGAAAGGAAAATGACCTTGACATTGCCTTTGTTTTATCATACTTATTGTTTTATTGCTATCGTACAGGTTTTTTCTTTGCCTATGCCTTTGTCAAGGACTGCCTTGCTTTGAAGTAAAGTCCCACAGTGTGGGTGACTGACAAAGGAGGAAATGACTTTTATACGAGTAGATATGTACATGTGTTATGTCACAGCTGTAGTCCTCTTTCATGAATGTTGTTAGTTTTTTGCGATTTGGTGATCATTTCTGGATTGGGAAGGAAGTGTGCATCACCCTTAAGTATACTGTATGTTTACCTTCCATCTTTTCCACAGTTTGTGATCACACAACTTGTTTGCATACCAAACCACTCGATCAGAACCAGATTTCTGGCCCAAAATGTCAGTAATTTAATAAAAATGTGAAATAATGGTCATTACGAGTGTGTTGTCATTATTTACTATCCTACACCATTACATCATATATCCAGGAGACACAGGGAAAATATAGTCATAAATATTCATGACAAACATCATTACACTGATTTGCTGCCATGACACATGTTTGGAGAGGCCTCCCTTTGAAGCAGGAGATCAAAATGCTTGTTCAGCCTCCTGTTTCTTTTCAACATTTCTGGTGTTTCCCAGTGACAACCTGACAACATCCTCATAAAGTTCCAACAGCAGCTGAAGTTCGATGGTGAGGTCATTGCCAGTGAGGAACAACAAAATGACATCACCTTTCATGTTATTCATTGAGTGGTATGAATTAACAGTAAGGAACTGATCATCACTATGAGCCGTTCTTGGTCAGGACGACCTAGGGTGAGGACTTGATTACAAAAGGTTTATCAGAACCTTTTTCAGAAGAATAACATTCTTTATAGAAAATGTGTGACCTGAAAGCTCACTGGAACAAAGACCCCAACATTCACATTTTACATACAACTTGTGCATGTTGGTACCTTCCCACAGTCTTACTATGACTTCAGTATTTTCCAGAAGCAGCTTACACATCCAGAGTGACTTAAATACAGTAAGTAGTGAATGCATATATTCATGTCTGACTCTTCCGTCCTTGATCATCCTGGATGACTGTTTCCTGGTCAGATGTGATCTGGCACATGAGGCTGACCCAGATGTAATCAGTGACTGGAGGATTGCATTTCTGCCCAGCTTTTTCAAATTGCATCATTGGTGATTACGCATGTGCCCTGCCCTGTCTTTCGCCACATATCTGTCCCCTTCTCAGATGATGCGGCTCCACAGACACTGAGCTCTGGTTACCATCACCCCTTGTGTTTCAAATTCAGAGCAACGTTTCTCGACTGTCCCCCCTTTCCCTCGCATTCTGGAGGGAAGAGTCTCGTGGCCTTTTAAAAAAAATCTATTAATAAGTGTATGACACCACTGTATCAAGTATCCACCCACTTAAAACTTCAAT
This sequence comes from Oncorhynchus clarkii lewisi, assembly GCF_045791955.1. Classification (NCBI taxonomy): domain Eukaryota; kingdom Metazoa; phylum Chordata; class Actinopteri; order Salmoniformes; family Salmonidae; genus Oncorhynchus; species Oncorhynchus clarkii. The sequence continues at coordinate 10,097,668 of NC_092169.1, forward strand.
GGGGGACATAGAGGTTTTAAGAAAACAATTAGATACCACTCAGAGAGCCAACGTCAGACGTAATTCTACTTTGTATGTTTTCCAAAGCACACGCAATGACTTCATGGGGCTTATGTTGATCTGGGTGGAGGTCCTCAAAATCACTGTGTACGCGCTATAGTACGTCTTCAATGAACTCACTCCTGTACTGGAATATCCCCTGCAGTCTTCAATGGAATAATGAGTCACTGCTGAACAATTTACCAAGGGGTCGCTGGTAATTCTGCAGTGTAGGAGGACAGTAACTAGGGATAAGCATCAAAAATTAGAACCGCACCAGGAATGGCCCGCTGCGCAACTGTGGTCTACTCGTGGGTTGTTGGATGAATAATGGTACACACATGGCTTTATGAATTACTTGACTATAGTTTATGACGCATTTCGCATGGTAGTTCCTATCTGATCCATGCGGGAGTGTATGGAACCGAAGTAACAATGATATAGAGCACTTTGACAGCGTGTACTTTTAAATAAATATTTGTTATTTATAAATACGAGTTAAGAAACTTGACACATTATTCGTATTCCAAAGTATTACACATTACACGTGGCTTATTGGTTGTTTATTATTTTATAACGTGTCATTCTTATAAGCGTGTATTTATACTCTTATCACTCATGAACTTGCTGGAAAACAAGGTTTATGCCTTCTGTCACTTTGATGAGCTCACGCTCCTGCCGACAGCACAGTTTATGCATCTTCAGGAATAGATTTTCTTTAGGTCTTTGGCGACTTTATGAACACTACGCACTCCAAACATTTATTTTAGGGTTCAGCCCCACAAGTTTGTTCCAATAAGCGTCCCACTCCTGACGTCATGTCTGCCGGAGATTGGCTGTTCAGTTCTGACACTAACTCCTGCCCTTACACAGTAAAACTTTTTAAAAGAGTTTTCAATCGCATCTGCAGGGTAAAGTATTGCACAAACGTAGCCATAGCAGCCGTAACATCTGCTGCCCAGCTTCCCCCTACCCAGCGCAGAGATAAAGCAGTGCTTATTCCGTTTTAGACCCATATTCAGGTTTATACATGCCCTCATTTATTTTTTACTTTTTAAAATTAAGCCTACGTTTTAGTTCTCGTCTTTAATTCGGGTTGAAAGGCGAACCATAGACAAATATACTCAGGGATATATAACTGTTTTACTTGCTATAAAGTTACATAAGTTTTTATTTTCCAGATACGGACCTTCTTCAAGGAATTTATTATAAAGTTTCCAAAAAAGTATATTGTCTTTACGCGGATACGGAGTGGATATGGCTTGGATCAGATGGGACCTATTCTTTTCTATAGGTTTATTCATTTCACCGGCATTTGTCTCCACGGATCAGAGTGGCTTTAGGAGATACTACGTGTTGCAGCCAGGACCGAGCGGGACGGACAGAGTACATGTGAGTTCCATCTCTTCGCGCTCCGGTGCCACGGGACAGCCCCATGCCTACAATGTGGAGCTCTCGGCCAGTTACAGTGGCCAGGTCCGAACCCGTAGGATGGGTAACCAAGCGAACCCGATCCCGCTTCGCCAGGACACACAGTTTACGCAGCATCAGCAAGTCATTCGGCGCACCAGCCACAACGTTCAACAGAGTCACCAAATGAAAATGTCAGGGTAAGATAACCTGCGGGTCTCTGAAAAATAGTTGGTGTTACAGAACAGTGATTGGCTATTGGCTACGTATCCTCTTGGATGGCAAGGTGGTCTGTTATAAAATATATCATGTTGTTGGGTCAACAACTATATAGTAGCCTACAGTATAGGCATGCCTGGCACCTGGTAAAGAAGCGTGCTATAAGACTGGCCTACAACATTCACTGTCATCATCAACATGAGCATACAGCATGGTCTTAGGGTTGTTAAATATACACTGAGTGGACAAAACATTAGGAACACCTTTCTAATATTGAGTTGCACCCCCATTTGCTCTCAGAAGGGCTTCAATGCGTGGATTCTACAAGGTGTCAAAAGTATTCCACAGGGATGCTGGCCCATGTTGACTCCAATGCTTCCCACAGTTTTGTCAAGTTGACTGGGTGTCCTTTTGGTGTTGGACCATTCTTGATACACATGAGAACCTGTTGAGTATGGAAAAATCAGCTGCATGTTCTTAGCACACCCACACCAGTGTGCCTGGTACTTACTACCATGCTCCATTCAAAGGCACTTCAATATCTTGTCTTGCTCAGTCACCCTCTGAATGGCACACATACACCATTCATGTCTCAGTTGTCTCAAGGTTTAAAAATCCTCCTTTAACCTGTGTCCTCCCCTTCATCTTCAACGATTGAAGTGGATTTAACAAGTGACATCAATATGGGATCATTGCTTTCACCTGGATTCAATCGATGTCATGAGCAGGTGTTCCTAATGTTTTGTGCACTCACTGTGCATTATTAAATAAATAGTCTGTAACTTACAATACATTCTATATTCTGTTTGATTCAGGTAGCTATTTGATCATATTTTTGACCAATTAAAACAACATACGATACTGTACTAATTTCAGACATTTAGCCCAATGAATGTAATGTGTCAATAATGAACTTTGTTCAAAACTTTCAAGTTGATACAAAATACATGTCTTAACATCCACTCAGTAGAGACAGAAACTAAAACAGCCAATTTAAAGTACTATCCTCAAAGGACACTAAATAATAAAACAAAATGGCCCATATCCTGTTGTGTTCAGGAGCATGACCTCAATGTGCAGGGTCCTAGTCGCAGCACTCTCAGATGTATGATTAGTGGGGACATTCCCACACTCTCAGCAGGGGCCACCAGGCTAGGGGTGCCCAGCTTTACCTCCAATGAAAGGAGGCCCCTAATACCAGATCTGGCCCAGGCTTGGCGGCACAGGTGGGTCACTCGAACCACCCATGCGTGAGTTTTAGCCAGTATGAGTTGGTCTTGTGTGTGTGACAGTGCTCTCTCTTTCTCTCTGTGTCTCTGGGTGTTATTGCAGGGTGAATGTCTGTGGAGGGCAGTGCTGTCATGGATGGAGTAAGGCCTCTGGATCGCAGCAGTGCACAAAGCGTGAGTATACACTACACTACATCACCACAGCCGAGCCACCGCTGCCAAATCGTTGCAGTTGATCAAAATGTTTTTCCAAATTATTGACAACAGTCTTGGATTCACTCTACACTCTTAGAAGAAAAGGTACTATCTAGGACCTGAAAGGGTTCTTCGGCTGTCCCCATAGGAGAACCTTTTGAAGAACCCTTGTTGGTCCCAGGTAGATCCCTTTTTGCTTCTAAGTAGAACCATTTTGGGTTCCATGTTGAACCCTTTCCACAAGGGGCTTCTACATGGAACCCAAAATGGTTCTACCTGGAACCAAAAAGGGTTTTACTTGGAACCAAGAATATACCTCCTATGAGGACAGCCGAGGGAACCCTATTGGAACCTTTTTATCTAAGAGTATACTTGGCACCTCATAACTTCTTCCTTTGGAAAATGTACACAATCTGTACACAATCGTCTTCGCTCGTGTTGTTCATCAGACAGCACATGTGCCAGAACCCCAGCATCATACCATGTATAATCCATCCAGAATACCCCCTCCCCTACTCTACTTGGAAACTCACCCAAGCATACATACGTATATGTTTTCAAGGCGCCTTTAGCTGATTTGTAGCACCAGATTGGAGAACAACACCTTTCTATGTTGCTCTTTATAAGTAACTGGCATTGCTGGCAGTGGCTCTACCCACCTGGGAACAATGCCGGGACTGTCAGTGTGTTATGGCCCGTGTTGCAGAGTCATGAGGACACTGTTATTGCATAGGACTGGGCGCGCAGGGCCGGCCGAAAGAGAAGCAGGTTTAGAGTGCATTATACCTCTTGGCTCGGCCCCACCAGTGGGGTCTCTTTCTTATTCGACCGTAAGGCCTTGCCAGCTGGTTATATAAGAGACAGACGGCTTTCTTCTGCGACGAGTCTGGTGGATCTCCTGGGGAAACCAGGGTTACGTTTTAGTCTAGGACCCCTGGTTCATATGTTTAATAGGCCCAGTGCGCCTGTTCTGCTCTACTCTGTTCTGGTTTACTCACACTTAAGACTGGACTGCACTTAGTACAGGGACTCTTTGTCGCTGCCTTGGTGCCAGTGGTATGTGTGTACGTCTGTGTTGGTGTTTGTTTGGGTGTATGTGTATATATGGTGCCTTCAGAAAGTATTTGTATTCTACACTTTGTTGTGTTACAGCCTGAATTCAAAATGGATTACATATTTATTTTTTTCTTACTCATCTACTTAATGGAGAAAGTGAAAACATTTTTTTTAGAAATGTATGCAAATATATTGGAAATTAAATACAGAAATATCTAATTTACATAAGTATTCACACCCCTGAGTCAATACCTTGTAGATGCACCTTTGGCAGCGATTACTGCTGTGTCCTTCTGGGTAAGTCTTAGAGCTTTCCACACCTGTATTATGCAACATTTGCCCATTATTCTTTTCCAGAAATGTAGAGCTCTGTCAAATTGGTTGTTGATCATCGCTAGACAACCATTTTCAGGTCTTGCCATAGATTTTCAAGTAGATTTAAGTCAAAACTGTAACTTGGCCACTCAAGAACATTCACTGTCTTCTTGATTTGGCCTTGTGTTTTATGATATTGTCCTGCTGAAAGATGAATTCATCTCCCAGTGTCTGGTGGAAAACAGACTGAACCAGGTTTTCTTCTAGGATTTTGCCTGCGGTTAGTTCCTTTCCGTTTCAATTTTATCCTGAAAAACTTTGCAGTCCGTAACAATTATAAACATACCCATCTAAGTGACTGAGTGTATTGATACAACGTACAAAGTGTAATTAATAACTTCACCATGCTCAAAGGCATATCCAATGTCTGCTTTTTTTTTTTTACCCAATTACAAATAGGTGCCCTTCTTTGCGAGGCATTGGAAAACCTCCCTGTTCTTTGGGGTTGAATCTGTGTTTGAAATTCAATGCTCAACTGAGGGACCTTACAGATAATTGTATGTGTGGGGTACAGAAATTAGGTAGTTATTCAAAAATCATGTTAAACACTATTATTACACACAGAGTAAGTCCATGCAACTTATTATCTGACTTGTTAAGCTCATTTTTACTCCTGCCCTTATTTAGGCTTGTCATAACAAAGGGTTTGGATACTTATTGACTCAAGACATTTCAGCTTTTAACTTTTTATTCATTTGTATAAAAAAAAAAATGAAAAACCTAATTCAACTTTGACATTATGGGCTATTGTGTGTAGTAGGTAAGTGAAAATACATCTAAATGTAATCTATTTTAAATTCAGGCTGTAACACAACAACATGTGGGGAAAGTAAAGGTTGTGAATACTTCCTGAAGGCGCTGTGTTTATCGTTCAGTGTTGAGTTGTCATTAACCGTGCAGCGCTGGCTCCTTGATAACATGCACAGATTTTTTTTGTGGGACCTTTTTTTTTTTACTCATTGGAATTCCCACTACTCTTGTCCAGTGTCCAATATCGTAGCTGTTCTCATTGGCAGAGGTTAGGTGGAGAAGTGGGGGCAGGCATGCAATGCACCATGAGGGAATGCTCCTGTTTACATGGGCACGGGGAACGCTGTGCACGGCCTCTGGAAAATAACCAACAGTGGACATTCCTTCAGTACCCATGGTTTGGATTGGTCTTTTTGATGTCAGGATCAGAGCCCAGTACTCCCTACTGTAGCCAGATGCTGGAACCAGGGGGGTGGACAGGATGGAGTAATGCTGCGTTTAGACCTCATACCAATCGGCATAGCGGGTCAAGAAAACAAGAAAGAGCGTGACGGCAAAAGCAAACCAGCACAACGGTATGCGTTGCTATGGTGATTTCTGTAAACAAACCGTGTAAATCGACATCCAGTAGAAAACAAGGCTACCGCAGAGTTCAAAATGTAGAATATTTTAACTCTGGCATGGCCTGTCTACCGTGGCGGCTGACGGCATTTACCGTTGTGCTCTCATTGAAAACAATGATATCCGGTTTGCCGTCTAACTTGTACCATCTAAACGCAACATAAAGATGAAATGTTTACAGAGTTTCAAGACTGCTTGAGAAAAACCTCCAAAGATCTTTGTGCCTCTAGATTTATTTTAGTGTACGGCTTCTCTTTCTGGAAAAATGTCTGTATGTTCTTGAAATCTTTTTATTTTCTAAACTCAACCTCAGATCATCCGGTGTTCAGCACTCATTTGATTATGATTTCCCACTGGCTGTGATATTAATATTTACAGTAGTATAACACAAGGAGGCACTGTGAGAGGTTTTCTCTGTGATTACGATTAATCAATAGCATGAATTGCTTTAGACAACCCTACTAAATATGATGAATAATGAAACTATGATTGATAAATTACTTTAACTGACCAACACATATACTTGGCTACCCCCCTTATTTCTTTATTTTTATTCTGCTTGTTTTTTCCGATATGAAAAAAATATGATAGTCAGTCACATGTTTTATGGATAGATTTCCATCGTCCTATATACAGTGCCTTGCGAAAGTATTCGGCCCCCTTGAACTTTGCGACCTTTTTCCACATTTCAGGCTTCAAACATAAAGATATAAAACTGTATTTTTTTGTGAAGAATCAACAACAAGTGGGACACAATCATGAAGTGGAACGACATTTATTGGATATTTCAAACTTTTTTAACAAATCAAAAACTGAAAAATTGGGCGTGCAAAATTATTCAGCCCCCTTAAGTTAATACTTTGTAGTGCCACCTTTTGCTGCGATTACAGCTGTAAGTCGCTTGGGGTATGTCTCTATCAGTTTTGCACATCGAGAGACTGGTCCTTTATTTGGCTCCATCCATCTTCCCATCAATTTTAACCATCTTCCCTGTCCCTGCTGAAGAAAAGCAGGCCCAAACCATGATGCTGCCACCACCATGTTTGACAGTGGGGATGGTGTGTTCAGCTGTGTTGCTTTTACGCCAAACATAACGTTTTGCATTGTTGCCAAAAAGTTCAATTTTGGTTTCATCTGACCAGAGCGCCTTCTTCCACATGTTTGGTGTGTCTCCCAGGTGGCTTGTGGCAAACTTTAAACGACACTTTTTATGGATATCTTTAAGAAATGGCTTTCTTCTTGCCACTCTTCCATAAAGGCCAGATTTGTGCAATATACGACTGATTGTTGTCCTATGGACAGAGTCTCCCACCTCAGCTGTAGATCTCTGCAGTTCATCCAGAGTGATCATGGGCCTCTTGGCTGCATCTCTGATCAGTCTTCTCCTTGTATGAGCTGAAAGTTTAGAGGGACGACCAGGTCTCGGTAGATTTGCAGTGGTCTGATACTCCTTCCATTTCAATATTATCGCTTGCACAGTGCTCCTTGGGATGTTTAAAGCTTGGGAAATCTTTTTGTATCCAAATCCGGCTTTAAACTTCTTCACAACAGTATCTCAGACCTGCCTGGTGTGTTCCTTGTTCTTCATGATGCTCTCTGCGCTTTTAACGGACCTCTGAGACTATCACAGTGCAGGTGCATTTATACGGAGACTTGATTACACACAGGTGCATTGTATTTATCATCATTAGTCATTTAGGTCAACATTGAAACATTCAGAGATCCTCACTGAACTTCTGGAGAGAGTTTGCTGCACTGAAAGTAAAGGGGCTGAATAATTTTGCACGCCCAATTTATCAGGTTTTGATTTGTTAAAAAAGTTTGAAATATCCAATAAATGTCGTTCCACTTCATGATTGTGTCCCACTTGTTGTTGATTCTTCACAAAAAATACAGTTTTATATCTTTATGTTTGAAGCCTGAAATGTGGCAAAAGGTCGCAAAGTTCAAGGGGGCCGAATACTTTCGCAAGGCACTGTATCTTTTGCTCAATCGATTTTTCAGGATCAGCTCTTTACTTTGCTCCACCTACCTTGTCATGGGAGATGGACTATGTTGTAAATCCACCCGTTAAATGTTTAATGGCGTTTGATTTTCAGGACAACCCAGCCCCCCACCCACTACCCTCACTGAAAATGCCAACAAAAGGGTTTCTTAATAGAAATGTATTTTGTTTGTTCTGGCAATGCCTTAGACATGGCTTGCTAGCACCCTGCATAAAGTGTTCTTTCAGGTTGTCAGTCACGCCAACAACCCCCAACCTCCCACCAAGGCAAGCTTTGAGATTTTCCAGATAGCAAGTAGAAGCTGTGAATATCTTACAACACTTCACCACTAGGATATTTAATCCAGGATATTGTCCATGCAAAGCCACACACAATACACACTCAAGACTTCATGTGCATTTAAGAGTGAGTGTAGCTCATTCTAACACGTTCCTTAAACAGTGACAGAGATGGAGAAAGATGAAAACCTATTTATTACATGGAAAATGGACCAAGCATGTTTAATCATAAAGCTGTTATGGGCATTCCTTATTAGATTACATCATGTTGTAACCACAACAGTAATGTTGAAAATATGTTATAAATGTTTTGTGCCTTAGAATATTATTATTATAATTGTTTTTGTCTCAATGGCATTCAGACAGTTCCAGTCATGTGATGCAGATACTAACAACTCCTCTCTGTCCTCTTAATGGACTGTAGTCTAATAGAGATTGAGCAAACATCACAAGGATTGATTCAGTCTAGTCCAGACGCAGAGCAGGTAGTCCAACGACATATGATTATTGAATTGCAGAGCAGAATAGCACTCTGTTGTCTTTTCTGCTAGGTTCAAGACTATCCGCAAGAGAAAATGGCTTTAGTAATAATAGGCTTATAATATAGAATACATGTCACTTAGCAGTCACTTTAATACAAAAGTGGCTAACAGTACAGTGAGTGCATTTATATTTAGAGTGTATAGGCCTTTGTGATCCCTGTGGGAATTCAATCCAAGACCTTGGAGTTGCCAGCTTTACGCTCTTACCAACACTTAGCTGTGTATTAACACTCTGGAGCAGTAATTTCCTGTTCCTGTTCTACCTGTTCACTAATTGTAGAACTCCAGTGTTCCTCTTTAATATTCCAGAAGTTCAATTCAAGAGAAAGAAAATGAAAAGAGATGTAAAAATGAAAGATGCAGTGATTAGTTTCACTTGTTTGTCTGAGAGAGACATGTGTTAGATGGTCTTTGAGATCCATTTGGCCTTAGGCAGCAGCACCTCCACCAGGCTCAATTCTTCCTCGTCTTGCATGGCTATTCACAATGTGGAGCCGCATGGCAATCGCACGCTTTGAAAAGCTGCCCAGCTCATTTCTCCCTTAACCGAGTGCAACCCAAAAGTAGGCAGACCAGGCCAGACAAAACAACAAGAAAATATTTCACTTCGGCGTAGCTGCACAGCACAGCGGAGGAGCCGTCTTCATTTTTCATGAAGGATTGCTCAAGAAGAGGCCGCTTGAAACTCCCCCAAAATTAAGAGAAGGTGACAGGTTCAACCATTTTATATACAGTGCCTTGCAAAAGTATACGGCCCCCTTGAACTTTGCGACCTTTTGCCACATTTCAGGCTTCAAACATAAAGATATAAAACTGTATTTTTTTGTGAAGAATCAACAACAAGTGGGACACAATCATGAAGTGGAACGACATTTATTTGATATTTCAAACTTTTTTAACAAATCAAAAACTGAAAAATTGGGAGTGCAAAATTATTCAGCCCCCTTAAGTTAATACTTTGTAGCGCCACCTTTTGCTGCGATTACAGCTGTAAGTCGCTTGGGGTATGTCTCTATCAGTTTTGCACATCGAGAGACTGAATTTTTTCCCATTCCTCCTTGCAAAACAGCTCGAGCTCAGTGAGGTTGGATGGAGAGCATTTGTGAACAGCAGTTTTCAGTTCTTTCCACAGATTCTCGATTGGATTCAGGTCTGGACTTTGACTTGGCCATTCTAACACCTGGATATGTTTATTTTTGAACCATTCCATTGTAGATTTAGCTTTATGTTTTGGATCATTGTCTTGTTGGAAGACAAATCTCCGTCCCAGTCTCAGGTCTTTTGCAGACTCCATCATGTTTTCTTCCAGAATGGTCCTGTATTTGGCTCCATCCATCTTCCCATCAATTTTAACCATCTTCCCTGTCCCTGCTGAAGAAAAGCAGGCCCAAACCATGATGCTGCCACCACCATGTTTGACAGTGGGGATGGTGTGTTCAGGGTGATGAGCTGTGTTGCTTTTACGCCAAACATAACGTTTTGCATTGTTGCCAAAAAGTTCAATTTTGGTTTCATCTGACCAGAGCACCTTCTTCCACATGTTTGGTGTGTCTCCCAGGTGGCTTGTGGCAAACTTTAAACGACACTTTTTATGGATATCTTTAAGAAATGGCTTTCTTCTTGCCACTTCCATAAAGGCCAGATTTGTGCAATATACGACTGATTGTTGTCCTATGGACAGAGTCTCCCACCTCAGCTGTAGATCTCTGCAGTTCATCCAGAGTGATCATGGGCCTCTTGGCTGCATCTCTGATCAGTCTTCTCCTTGTATGAGCTGAAAGTTTAGAGGGACGGCCAGGTCTCGGTAGATTTGCAGTGGTCTGATACTCCTTCCATTTCAATATTATCGCTTGCACAGTGCTCCTTGGGATGTTTAAAGCTTGGGAAATCTTTTTGTATCCAAATCCGGCTTTAAACTTCTTCACAACAGTATCTCAGACCTGCCTGGTGTGTTCCTTGTTCTTCATGATGCTCTCTGCGCTTTTAACGGACCTCTGAGACTATCACAGTGCAGGTGCATTTATACGGAGACTTGATTACACACAGGTGGATTGTATTTATCATCATTAGTCATTTAGGTCAACATTGGATCATTCAGAGATCCTCACTGATCTTCTGGAGAGAGTTTGCTGCACTGAAAGTAAAGGGGCTGAATAATTTTGCACGCCCAATTTTTCAGTTTTTGATTTGTTAAAAAAGTTTGAAATATCCAATAAATGTTGTTCCACTTCATGATTGTGTCCCACTTGTTGTTGATTCTTCACAAAAAAATACAGTTTTATATCTTTATGTTTGAAGCCTGAAATGTGGCAAAAGGTCGCAAAGTTCAAGGGGGCCGAATACTTTCGCAAGGCACTGTATTTAAGCTCTCTTGTGCCTTTGCCTTGTGCGTCCCTAAAAAAACAGCACAGGGTGTTGAAAGCAAATGAGGCAGCCAGATACTATAGTGAGGTGGATAGGATGGACTCGCAAAAGTGTCTTTGTGCTCTTGGTCCTCATCGTTATCTGAGGATAATTTAAGCAGGCTTTAGCGCTACTGGGTTAGTCCAACCTATGGGAGAAATATAAGGACTATAGCCTATTGGAAGAGGAAAATGACCTCTTTCGAAGATTAACAAGGAAGAGCTAAAAACTATACTGTAAACTTTTCCTTTACGGTATTAAGATGCTCTTGTTATCCAGGTAATTCCACCATTATATCATTATGTCTTCGCCTCTCAGTTACCTTACCAGGACTCCCCTTTGCAGACCTCATATCAAGGTTTTATATTCCTGATTACTTGACGTTTTCTTTGTAGATTTCTTTGGTTACTCAGGGCCGTCAGGTTCACTATATATGCAGAAGTATGGGGACACCCCTTCAAATGAGGTGATTCGGCTGTTTCAGACACACCCGTTCAGACACAAAATCGAGCACACAGCCATGCAATCTCCATAGACAGTCATTGGCAGTAGATTGGCCTTACTGAAGAGCTCAGTGGCTTTCAACATGGCACCGTCATAGGAGCTGCCCTGGTTAACTGTAAGTGCTGTTATTAGGAAGTGGAAACATCTAGGAGGAACAACGGCTCAGCCGCAAAGTGGTAGGCCATACAAATTTACAGAACGGGACCGCAGAGTGCTGAAGCACGTAGCCAAGCAGTCGCACACAAGCCTAAGATCACCATGTGCAATGCCAAGTGTTGGCTGGAGTGCTGTAAATCTCGCCGCCATTTGACTCAGTGGAAACGCGTTCTCTGGAGTGATGAATCACGCTTCAACATCTGGCAGTCTGATGGACGAATTTGGGTTTGGCGGATACCAGGAGAACTCTACCTGCCAGAATGCATCGTGCCAACTGTAAAATTTGGTGGAGGAGTAATAATTGTCTGGGGCTGTTTTTTAGGGTTCGGGCTAGGCCCCTTAGTTCAAGTGAAGGGAAATCTTAACGCTACAGCATACCATGACATTATAGACAATTCTGTGCTTCCAATTTTGTGGCAACAGTTTGGGGAGGCCCTTTCCTGTTTCAGCACAGAGCCCTGACCTGAACCCCTTTCGGATGAATTGGAACACTGACTACGAGCCAGGCTTAATCGCCCAAGATCAGTGCCCGACCTCACTAATTCTGAATGGAAGCAAGTGGCTGAATGGAAGCAAATCCCCACAGCAATGTTCTAACATCTAGTGGAAAGCCTTCCCAGAAGAGTGGAGGCTGTTATAGCAGCAAAGGGTGGACAAACTCCATATTAATGCCCATGATTTTGGAATGAGATGTTCGGCGAGCAGGTGTCTACATACTTTTAGTCATGTAGTGATGTGTTTAGTCTCTTCATCTCCTCTATGCATGCATGCCATAATTATTTTCAGAGATCGCAGCCGCCTGCCAAGACCAGGCGAGCACGACTTGGACAGGTTTTTTTTCCAAGTCAGAGAGCTAAAGGGAGGGAAATCAAAAGAGATGGAGGAAAAGAGGAGGCTAATTCTTATCAGGGAAATCGGTTAATCTGTCCATTCTTAGACAATGGAAATAAGTGACACGATAGATGGAGAAAACAGAGCAGTTTTCATCCCAGCCCAGCACCTGGTGATTTATGATTAGTCTGCTGATTGAGGGGAACGTATCTGGCTGTTGTCATTGTGCAGCGCCCATTCGGATTCCCTGGATCTGGAGCAGCAGTTAAGTGGGGTGAGGACTAAGTATGGGCACAATACCATGGCAACAGGAATGTCTTAATTGACTTGGCTCTCCACCTGCTTTAGTGAAGCATAATGTCAGACAGTTGGCTGGAAGTTTACAATGCTGTCTTGTGTCAACTCCAGCGATAAACACAATGATGAATTATCATTTATAGAAATGGCCATCGAGGCCCAGACTGCTTGAGTCAGCATTGTAGCCACAGGTGCTCTGTCTATATCCTACATATTGTACAGGAAGTGGGCAGAAAGACAGTTTATGAGCGAGGACAAAGACATATTTTCTTTCTTGTCAAAAAACAGTATTCACACAACTGCAGTACCATTTCAGATCCAATTTAACTTTGTGGTCGAGAAATAAATCAAGAAATATAAACTTTAGGTCATCTGATGCCCTGGGAATCAGTAAGACCTTCGGGATCGTGTGGACAGGCTGTAGGATGGGGGGTTGTTCAACTAATGGGACATCCCGTAACATCTGCACTGGATCATCGGCGTGGAACATTATTTCCTGAGAAAGGTAGTGTCGGTTGTATATCCACTAGTATAAGCATATGATGTTGCACCTTGATTTCCCCAGGTGATTAATGTAGGCACACACACAAATACATTTTTGTGTTCCACGACAGACCCTTGCAGACCCCAGCAACACTCCCTATGAGTCAACAGAGGTGTCGTCTTATCAAAGTGGGACGTCACTTATTTTCCCTCCCCAGCTAGTGCTGAAATCGGCATCACGTACACCGTGCCCTTGTCACAGGACAGCGCTCTTGTGTAGCCCTATTCGCAAACCGATGGTAGCCTTAATCAGGTCCAGCGGCGAAAAAAAATCGAACCATTTACTCTACTCAGAAAAGAAAGCAAAAAAGGCATGATAGTGTGGGGTATGTATAAACCAAAACATAATTTAGCAGGAGTGATGTAATCTGTAGATGTAATCGCCCTCTGATGCTTCTAAGGGGGGGTCTCTTGTTGCACAGCGTTTATTAGGACTCATGTGTCTAAATAGCTCAGTCGGGTAAAAAAAAAGAAGCTTTGAGCCAGTGGTGAGTCATTAGTAGACGCCTATTGAGAGTGAGAGGGATTTGGATTTGTTTTCATGTCCTTGGGCGATGCATGACTTGCTTTTTGATGCAGTTTGCTCTCTCTCTCTCTGTCATTAATCACTTTCACAAATCAAAAGGAACTAGTGATGGTAATGAGGAGTGTGGTGGAGGAGCCCTCCTCAGGGAGCCTGTGGGGCTGGGCAGAGACATTTGCTCTTACACTTCACACACACACCACCTCTGGAATGATGGCTCCAATGAAAGCACAAAAGTGGGTTTGATTTGATTATCTACAATGTGTGTGTGTGTGTGTGTGTGTGTGTGTGTGTGTGTGTGTGTGTGTGTGTGTGTGTGTGTGTGTGTGTGTGTGTGTGTGTACACGCGCATTGGAGTGTGTAAGAATTGGCCACTGTGGCCTCGAGGCAGGCTTTGTAGTTGAAAAATGACAGTCCCAGTCCTGTGCCTTTTTAAGAGAAGGGAGCACAGTGTAATTACAGGCTACCTGCCAGCCTCCTGTAACAACTCAAACACACACACACACACAAACACACACACACACACACACACACACACACACACACACACACACACACACACACACACACACACACACACACATACACACACACACAGTCCCTCTCTCTGATGCCCCAACCCACCGCACATATGTCATTGTGCCGGGGACTCCAATAATTGGTTACCGAGCCTCAGCTTGTGTAAAGCACTGTCAAACTCTCAGCTTTGGGAGGGTACATTCACAGTGTGGGGAACCGTGGAGGTGGTATTTACTTTGGCTGCTAATACTAATAATGAGAGTGAGACACGGGAACAGCTTTCTCCGACTATGATTGTTAGGGATTTAGATTCTGTCACCGGGGTTTCTATCCCTGTCCCTCTGCCTTTTCCATGACAAAAATCTTATTACGAATGCTAAGTACTGTAGAGATTCATTTTTTAACCAGGAAAAACAGCGACTCTATGTTTGGTAATGCATTATTCATTCATGATACTTTTGTCCTAAATCGTACATTACTTCTGGTTTGAGTAATGACTCTATGGCACCTAAATGAACCCCCACTACCTGAGTTTCCTCAATAAATGTCTGAAAATAGCTCCCTGAGACAACGTCATATAACTGGCATTTAACATGGTATATTATGTCTGCTTCTGGGGTTTGTATATGTTGTGTGAGTGTGTATGTATACATGTGTGTGTGAATATCTACACGTTGCAATGTCACTCACTCTCTCTTTCTCTCTCTTCCCCCCCTATGTTTTGTGCTGCAGCCAACTGTCTGCCCCAGTGCCAGAATGGAGGAATGTGTCTGAGGCCCCAGCTCTGTGTCTGCAAGCCGGGCTCCAAGGGCAAAGCATGTGAACAGAACACCATGCCCACCTCCTCCTACCCAGCGCAGCCAGGGAACGGCCACACCAATGGACACAGCAATGGGCACACCAAGGGACACAACGTAGTGCCCCAGCGGCCCATCCCCCAGCAGGGTTATATTCCTGGGCCAGTCCCTGTCAGCAACATGGCCCAGATGACCCTGACTGTCAAGCAATCCCCCCACCTGGTCCGGCCCCAGCAGTGAGTATTCTCTCTACAAGTGCAGCATGTGGTTGACAACACCCACTCCATTTATTGCAATCTATATTGAAGTTATGAGAATGCTTGGAATGGTTTGTTTAAGCCATCACTCTCTTCCAATCTGTTTTTGTTTTGCGCTCTTCACAGTTTATTAGTAGTGGAGTCGAAGGGGTGCATACTGTCAAACAAAGGCAGAGTTGGTCTGAGGGCTCATCTGTAAATAATCATATTGACACTGCTGGTGCCCCACACTGTGCCAGAGAGGACAGTGAGGCCCCCAGCCCACTGAACAGAAATCATGTTTCCCTGTGAGAGTTTTCACAATGTCCTTTAAACTGTACTCCCTCCTGCTGTGTTGACTGTTGGGGTTTTTCACCATCCATCAGTGTGATAGGTAGAATCACTTACACCATTTTAAGACTCTGTATTTGAAAAGATGCTAACTCCTCCTGTGGTTGGCCTATCGGTTTGTTTTGCCTGTCACCACAGTAGACTGCTGGAAAATGTGCCGTCATATCGGACACGGCGCAAGGCCCTCGACTTGTCAAGAGTAATCAGCGTGAATGCAGACTGTGTAAATCTCAGTTCACACTCGAATGTGGGGCAGCGTGTTGATAGAAATGTCCAAAATTGCCTCACATCAGGTCCAACAAATGTTGGCACGGGTGGCCTAGTTCTGGTATCGATTAATGATATTTCAAATGTTAATGAATCCATTTTATGTGCTGCGTTTTGCGTGTCTTCACTGTAAAACACATAAAAACGTTGCGTTGCTCAGGCGGTGTAATTGCACCCAGATCTGTGTGCTCGAAAGCTGCTCTCAATTTAGGAGGATTATTTCTCACGGGGAGCTATTCCCCCATCACTTATATGAGTGCAGGAACATGTTATCTGATATTTCAAATAAAAACATACTCTCCAGATCTATCATTCATAATCAGATCAGTTAGATATGCAAAAGCAGCGGCAGGGCAAGATAAATAACGGTTTCCTTTTATGCCATTACAAACTGCATTTTTACTAAATGGGTCACATTTCTGTTCAATTTCAAGAGATTTCAGATTATATTTTGGTATGACACCCAGAGAGATTGTCTAGTGTGATAAATGGATGACTGAGCTAATGGCTGGTCTCAGTGACACCTCTGACCCTTAAAATGACAAATGATCGGGTTGTCTAGCCAAACACATGCCCTGTGACCCCATCAAAGAGAGGGTCGTCAGGGCAGTGGAAGGGGGCTCCTTGACTGATGGGATTTCATTGGTCAGATCCAACAGTGATGTCACTTAATGGGTTAACCTGTTTTCATCACTCTAGTTTATTTAACACCTATGCTATTATGTCTAGTATAGGATTTTTGTATCACTCTTTTGTTAGTCTTGCGTATCCACATTGGTTGACGAATTGCAATGAGACAGCGTTGGTGCGGTTGTAGGTTCAGTCATTTAGGTTCAGTCATCCATGCTGTGCTGTGAGGAGTCTCGCCCCATAATTTCTGTTAAACACATAAATCATGGGGAAAAGTTTGTTACTGTAATGTCTGCTAGTATGGTTCAATTGGTATCGAGAGCTTTGTTTAACCGTTAACCTTTGAATAGCTAAAGTAGTGGGTGAATGTGCCATTGTTATTATAAGTGTCTGACCTCATAGAATACCCAGACTAACCTTACAAAGACTTGGGCAAACAGGGGGTGATTTGTCGGTTGCGAGTGCTGATTTCTCAGGAAAGATCAAAGTGTGATAGAAGAGGTTTGGATTTTAAATGTTTTTATTTAACTAGGTAAGTCAGCTAAGAACAAATTCAGATTTACAATGATGGCCTACCGGGGAACATTGGGTTAACTGCCTAGTGGTTAGAGCATTGGACTTGTAACTGGAAGGTTGCAAGTTCAAACCCCCGAGCTGACAAGGTACAAATCTGTTGTTCTGCCCCTGAACAGGCAGTTAACCCACTGTTCCTAGGCTGTCATTGAAAATAAGAATTTGTTCTTAAATGACTTGCCTGGTTAAATAAAGGTAAAATAAAAATTCAGGGGCAGTGTGACAGATTTTTACCCTGTCAGCTCAGGGATTCGATCCAGCAACCTTTTGGTTACTGGCCCATCGCGCTAACCACTAGGCTACCTGCCGCCCCATATTGGGCTTGCCTCTGGAATGTGCTCTGGCATTGTTCACAGGGAGATTTAGAGCTAAGGAAATCGTGTGTGTGTGTGTGTGTGTGTGTTCCGCGGCTGCAGTAAATAACCTCATCCAGACAAAATAACTTTGAGTAGCACTACTTGTCATACCTGAGGGGCCAAAACAAGCCCTTCTGTGCTGTCAGAGGGAAATTACGTGCCGTTTTTGTTTTTACTTCATTTACTCAAGGTACGAAAAAAGACAGAAACAAGAGGAGTGAAGCAATTGGAAGCGGAGGCGGGCAGCACAGGTGGCTCTATCGCCTCTTTTCTTCCTAAAGTCAGCGTGATACCGTCCGCCTGTCTCCTACACAGACCCGCATCTACAGTAGAGCAGGAAAGGTTTAAGGATATTTGCTGACATTCCTACTGTAAACTGTAAGGGAAATGAGTCTCTAAATGTATAGCGCTGCTCCTGTAATGGGACCTCTATGGTGGTACTGTATGGTGTGTCCCAGGAGTAGGCCAGGCTGTGGTCTAACTCCTGCCCCTGTGGTTCTGTGTCCTGACCCTGTGTCCTGACAGGCCTCGGAACACATGGCAGTGCTGGATACACTGACTGTGTGATAATGCCTGTGTGATAATGCCTGTGTGATCATGCCTGTGTGATCATGCCTGTGTGATAATGCCATGCCTGGTATTGGAGTGGGTCAAGTGATGTGTGTGTGTGTCTTTTTCTCCCTCTGCACTCTCTATCGTTCTGTCTTTACCCCCTTCTCTGAGAAAACCCCAGCAGAGCCATGTGTCATCCGCCCACATCGGTTTGAAGTAACATTCCCCATTTCCAAGGAACGAATGACCTTACCTCTCAGCACTTGTGGAGATAGGTATAGACAAATGACGCTCTCCTTTCTGCTCCTCCTCCTTCTCCACTCTCTCTCGCAGCGTGAGCCACAAACTTGTTGGGAGTGTGCTGATGTTTCCAGGTCCTTGTGCGTGCATGTGTGTGTATGTGTGTGTGTGTGTGTGTGTGTGTGTGTGTGTGTGTGTGTGTGTGTGTGTAACTCCCCGAGCAGGAATTTCTTTGTGGTGCCAATATGTTCCTAGTTACACCCAGGAAGTTGGCTATTTCTCCTTTCTCTGGTTGTATAAAATGAAAATGGGAACTGTATCCAGGCATCCATCTTTTGAGTAGAATCCCACTGAAACCAAGTGAATCACATGGGATCAGCTCCAAATTCCAAGTGTGCAAGTTGCTGGCTCTGGGTATTGAGTCAATCAAGGAACCAGAGAATCAACTAACCGCAACGGAGCACTGACAAAACGTGGATTTCCTGCGCGCGCTCTCTTTTTCCTCTCTGTCTCTCTATCTTTCTCTCTCTGTCTCTCATCTGACACATTCGTGCTGATAAACTATGAGCGGGCTCTGTTTACATTTACTGGGTTCACTACGGTAGAGCAGAGTGTGTCGGTTCTCTTGGGGAGGACTGGGAATGGTAACGGGGCCAGTGGTGGAGTGTGTGAGCGTGGCCAGAGAATTTGAGTGCTGAAGGTCGAGACTGCACAGGTTCACCCCCCCTGTCAATGGTCTGTTTATATAGAAATGAGCAAGATCTCTGCTCTGATATTTCAGACTACCAACCAGGCTCTTGTAACCATTCCTTGAATAAAGTGAAACGCTGAAAAAATATCCATTTTTTTCTATTTAATTGCACAGCCATTGCCAGCACACCTAGTCTTGCCAGATATTTTGTTGAGACTGGAATAAGATCTTATGTTTACAACTTCCCCCTTTCCCTCTTTCTTTCTCTCTCCCTCTGCCTACCCTGACTTTTCAGCTCTCTTTTGCTGGCGTATTTAAAGCTTAGCTGCAGTAGACCCCACTGTATTTATTTGACAGAGTAACATCATTTCATGCATGCCATCGGTGGTAGAAATCATTTCAATCTCAGACTGAAGCCAGGTTCTGATGGGACTGTGCTTTGCCACGATGGTCAAAGCCCCCACCCCCAAATAACCCCAAACAAACATATTAGTGTTCATGTTGTGTCTGCTCCAGTCACAGCAAATCATTGACCTCCTGTTGACTTCACACATTCCGTGACAATCCTCTTCCTTGTTTTGTAAACCACCCTTAAACTACCTGTTTGTTTGGTCTGGCTATTATTAAAGCCCTTTGATGTCTGAAGCCACCCGTTCAGACTACAGCCAGCCTCATAGATCAAGTCAAAGTGGGAAGAACAACAAAGAGTGGATGAGGCTCTTGTGTCACTGAAACCTTGGCTATGCCCTTGAGAGGAGACCAGCTTAAATAGATATGCTGGTGTCAATGGCAATCGGCACCCGTTCTCCTTAGACCCTCTCAATCCACCCCAGAGCTTCTCATCTACACGGAACCAGTTGGTATCTATCTCCCAAGCAGCAGGCTAAAGTGCTAGAGAACAGATCTGTCCATCCTCTATCTTTCTCTTTCTCTCTACCTCTCTCTCCCTTTCTGACTCTGGGCATTTCCATTGAAAAGGACCCATGAGCACCAACCTGTTGATAGTAGCGTATCAAATTGGGTGTCAATGACGGCTAAGCGTTTCTAATTTTGGTAAATTGAGGCATAGTTACATTTTTCAACCATTTTCCATCTTACACATTAGGCATAAGTAAAGGCTTTGATTTCTGGATAAGCAGATGGAAAATGGGTCTTGGAAAACGTCTCCCAGAAAAGTCTTAAACGTATCAGAAATATATCAAAACACAATAATGTTGAGGTTAAGACCCCTGCCAACAAACATCACACTTACATTTTGTTTTGGAATTTATGAAATATTGCCTTTTTTTATTATTAAGTGATTAAAACTCGTAATTCCGTTACCAGATCTGTAACGGAATTGCTGCAACTGGATTGGCTACAAAGGGTAATTATAATAGTCACAAACCACAGTTGGGTCACCTGCTACTGTCCTCCCTTCCACTGGCATAATGGTATATTCAGCTCATCATTTATTTTGTCTTCCTGTTGGTCAAACCAAGATTGTTAAAACAGTCTAAATCTGGACAACCCCCCCCCCCCCCCCCCCCCCCCCCCCCTCTCTCTGCCTCTCTCTCTCCAGTTAATGTCACCCCTCCCAGCTCTTACTGACACCTACCCATGAGCCCCATCTCTTTCCATTTACTGTAACCAGCACCCTCACCCACTAAGCACCGACCGACACCGGACGTCCATGGAAGTTGAAAAGTGATTGAAATTTGGTCAGTCCACCCTGGTCAGTCCACCCTGGCCAGTCCCTGGACCAAATTTAAACCTATCATAGATGCTTGTTTCACAAGTTTGGATAGTACAGCACAGTACTGTACAGTAAGTAGAGCACAGTAGAGTAATACAGTACAATACAGTACAGTGAGTAGAGTGGAGTAAAGTAAAGTATACTCCAATACAGTAGTACAGTATAATACAGTACAGTAAGGTAAAGAACATTTGAGTATAGTACACTACTGTAGTGTACAGTATATTATACTGTACACTACTGTAGTGAACTATACTCTACTTTACTGTACTGTACTCTACTGTAATCTACTGTACTCTAGTCTATTCTGCTGTACTGAACTCTACACTACTTCTACTCTGCTCTGCTATATTGTACTGCACTGTACTCTACTGTGCTGTGCTGCGCTGTGATGTTCAAACTTGTGAAACAAGACGAGAGTTACATTAATATCCATAATTATGCATTTCTGTGTAGCACAGATCAGGGACTCATGTAAATGCACTTTGCTTACTGTAGTTCAATAACCAAAATAGATTTCTTTCAAAGTCAAGGTGTTGTGTTATAGCTGACACCCCATTATTTCTGCGGACATCTTTGAATCTTCATTCGGAGCAGATATTTAAGAGTTTTTGGAAAACTTGGTCACAATAAAACCTGAGGGAGATTTTTCCCTAATTTCATTACCAAAGTTTGATTAATCCACTAAATTAGTTTTATTACATTTTACAGTGGAACTTAAATGTAGTCATTGTGCATAGAGTTGTATGGTTTATTAAACTTTGAAATCATGATTTTGGTTTGGCATACATTTTGAAGTGAAAAAACTGAGTCAAAGCGTAATTCGATACCATGGATTTGCCCCTCTACGACTGCTGCTGATGAGATGGATTTGCAGTGGCTGGGAAGAATACAGTGCGACCCTCTTACTACAACAGAGGGCTTCTGTTTCAGTATTGTGGTTGATGGTTGGAGGGCCAAACTCATGCCTCTGAGGCTGTGAGAAGGCTGGGCAAAGTCTCCTAAGCAGGTAGCTTTGCCGTGTGTCAGCGAGTATTTAGCAGAGCTGGGTCAGGGAGAGACCAGCCTGACCTCTCACCTCTCGTCATTGGGGAGGAGGTAAAGAGATACTCCCTTCTATTCTAGGAATGGGGAGTGATGAAGGCACCGCCGACACACTCACATGAACACGTGTACACACACACACACACACACACACACACACACACACACACACACACACACACACACACACACACACACACACATACACACACACACACATTTACTGTATATAGTATTCACTAGGGTGAATGGTGGGAACCCGGTTATGCAAATTTACCGGGGTTTACCAGCCAAAACCACTCCCTTTTCCCCGGGATAAATAACTGCGAGAATTTATAAGAAATTATTTATATGAACAGCATGGCGTGAAATTGAACTGTTAAATTATATGCAATGTCTAAATCTGGCTTCTCTATGGCCTTTGCATGATGTACCATGAATGCTCAGGGTGGGGACAGACAGCCCATCTCAGAATGGAGCGCAGTTCACAATGCATGTAGACCTATCATCTCATCATGGTAGCTTTATTTCTTGTGACAGGCATAGTCTATGCTACAGTAATATCAAGACCGAATGCGCATCCAATTGACCCATCTCCATCTGGCTTTCGGGGGTCACCTCATATTTTTTGTGTAAAGATCTTTTTTTTTTAATTGCAGCTGGAAATGTTTAATACAGCCAATCACTCGAATATTGTTGCTTTAAATCAGTGCACGCGCGCACGGACTCTCACTCAGTCTTTCTCCCTCTCCATCACCTCCATTCAAATTGCATCCAAAATAGATCATCCTGTTCTATATTGATATATAGCCTATATACAGTGCCTTGCGAAAGTATTCGGCCCCCTTGAACTTTGCGACCTTTTGCCACATTTCAGACTTCAAACATAAAGATATAAAATTTTATTTTTTTGTGAAGAATCAACAACAAGTGGGACACAATCATGAAGTGGAACGACATTTATTGGATATTTCAAACTTTTTTAACAAATCAAAAACTGAAAAATTGGGCGTGCAAAATTATTCAGCCCCCTTAAGTTAATACTTTGTAGCGCCACCTTTTGCTGCGATTACAGCTGTAAGTCGCTTGGGGTATGTCTCTATCAGTTTTGCACATCGAGAGACTGAAATTTTTTCCCATTCCTCCTTGCAAAACAGCTCGAGCTCAGTGAGGTTGGATGGAGAGCATTTGTGAACAGCAGTTTTCAGTTCTTTCCACAGATTCTCGATTGGATTCAGGTCTGGACTTTGACTTGGCCATTCTAACACCTGGATATGTTTATTTTTGAACCATTCCATTGTAGATTTTGCTTTATGTTTTGGATCATTGTCTTGTTGGAAGACAAATCTCCGTCCCAGTCTCAGGTCTTTTGCAGACTCCATCAGGTTTTCTTCCAGAATGGTCCTGTATTTGGCTCCATCCATCTTCCCATCAATTTTAACCATCTTCCCTGTCCCTGCTGAAGAAAAGCAGGCCCAAACCATGATGCTGCCACCACCATGTTTGACAGTGGGGATGGTGTGTTCAGGGTGATGAGGTGTGTTGCTTTTACGCCAAACATAACGTCTTGCATTGTTGCCAAAAAGTTCAATTTTGGTTTCATCTGACCAGAGCACCTTCTTCCACATGTTTGGTGTGTCTTCCAGGTGGCTTGTGGCAAACTTTAAACAACACTTTTTATGGATATCTTTAAGAAATGGCTTTCTTCTTGCCACTCTTCCAAAAAAGCCAGATTTGTGCAATATACGACTGATTGTTGTCCTATGGACAGAGTCTCCCACCTCAGCTGTAGATCTCTGCAGTTCATCCAGAGTGATCATGGGCCTCTTGGCTGCATCTCTGATCAGTCTTCTCCTTGTATGAGCTGAAAGTTTAGAGGGACGGCCAGGTCTTGGTAGATTTGCAGTGGTCTGATACTCCTTCCATTTCAATATTATCGCTTGCACAGTGCTCCTTGGGATGTTTAAAGCTTGGGAAATCTTTTTGTATCCAAATCCGGCTTTAAACTTCTTCACAACAGTATCTCGGACCTGCCTGGTGTGTTCCTTGTTCTTCATGATGCTCTCTGCGCTTTTAACGGACCTCTGAGACTATCACAGTGCAGGTGCATTTATACGGAGACTTGATTACACACAGGTGGATTGTATTTATCATCATTAGTCATTTAGGTCAACATTGGATCATTCAGAGATCCTCACTGAACTTCTGGAGAGAGTTTGCTGCACTGAAAGTAAAGGGGCTGAATAATTTTGCACGGCCAATTTTTCAGTTTTTGATTTGTTAAAAAAGTTTGAAATATCCAATAAATGTCGTTCCACTTCATGATTGTGTCCCACTTGTTGTTGATTCTTCACAAAAAAAAACAGTTTTATATCTTTATGTTTGAAGCCTGAAATGTGGCAAAAGGTCGCAAAGTTCAAGGGGGCCGAATACTTTCGCAAGGCACTGTATATATATATATATATATATATATATATTCTATGTCCTAGCCTACCTCTTTTAGGTAATACATTCCATGCAGTATTAGCCTTATATTTAGCTAATTAGTGATGGGTTATGCATAATAAGCTTCTAACTTACAGTGCATTGGGAAATTATTCAGACCCCTTGACTTTTTCAACATTTTGTTGCATTACAGCCTTATAATAAAATTGATTAAATCAGAAAAAAAAACTCATCAATCTACACACAATACCCCATAATGACAAAGCGAAACAAGATTTTAGAAATGTTTGCAAATTTATTACAAATAAAAAACAGAAATACCTTATTTGCATAACTATTCAGACCCTTTGCTATGAGACTCAAAATTTAGCTCAGGGGCATCCTATTTCCAATTATCATCCTTGAGATGTTTCTGCAACTTGATTGGAGTCCACCTGTGGTAAATATAAATTGATTAGACATGATTTGGAAAGTCCCACCTGTCTATATAAGGTCCCACAGTCGACAGTGGATGTCATAGAAAAAAACAAGCCATGAGGTCGAAGGAATTGTCCTTAGAAATCCAAGACAGGATTGTGTCGAGGCACAGATCTGGGGAAGGGTAGCAAAACATTTCTGCAGCATTGAAGATCCCCAAGAACACATTGGCCTCCATCATTCTTAAATGGAAGAAGTTTGGATCTACCAAGACTCTTCCTAGAGCTGGCCACCCGGCCAAACTTAGCAATCGGGGGAGAAGGGCCTTGGTCATGTAGGTGACTAAGAACCCGATGCCAACCCGATGCCTGTCACTCTGACAGAGCTTCAGAGTTCCTTTGTGCAGATGGGAGAAACTTCCAGAAGTACAACTATCTCTGCAGACTAGTCAGGATTGGGGGAAAGATGAATGGTGCAAAGTACAGAGAAATCCTTGGTGAAAACCTGCTCCAGAGCGCTCAGCACCTCAGACTGGGGGGCGAACATTCACCTTCCAACAGGACAACGACCCTAAGCACACAGCTAAGACAACTCAGGAGTGGCTTCGAGACAAGTCTCTGAATGTCATTGAGTGGCCCAGCCAGAGCCCGGACTTGATCTCTATCAAACATCTCTGGAGAGACCTGAAAATAGCTGTGCAGCGACGCTCCTCATCCAACCTGACAAAGATAGAGAGGATCTGTAGAGAAGAATGGGAGAAACTCCCCAAATACAGGTGTGCCAAGCTTGTAGAGTCATACCCAAGAAGACTTGAGGCTGTAATCACTGCCAAAGGTGCATCAACAAAGTACTGAGTAAAGGGTCGGAATACTTATGTAAATGTGATATTTCAGTTTACATTTTTTTATACATTTGCAAAAATCTCTAAACCTGTTTTTGCTACTTCATTATGGGGTATTGTGTGTAGATTGGAATAAGGCTGTAACGTAAGAAAATTTGTCAAGTCAAGGGGTCTGAATACTTTCAGAATGCACTGTGCAATACTCATGCACCTCCGCTGACCTCTCTCCTTAAAAAACACTTTTGGAGTACCATGCAGGAAAAAGCTAGACTAGAATAGCTTGCTGGTTTTTTTTTTTTTGCATTTCAAATACCAATAGACTATTCGAAGAGGGACTCAAGCTGAATGTTAAATACAACAGCCAATAGAGCTCACGGTAGTTTGAAAAAATAGCGAACGCGCAATGGCGGGAGGCTATAGCAGTTATTTATTCAGTCTTCGTGAAGAGAAGTGAAAGCCTTCTGGATCTAATTCTAGTCCTATACAGTGCCTTGCAAAAGTATTCATCCCCCTTGGTATTTTTCCTATTTTGTTGCATTACAGCCTGTGATTTAAATGGAATTTATTTGGATATTATGTAATGGACATACACAAAATAGTCCAAATTGGTGAAGTGAAATTTAAAAAATTACTTGTTTAAAAAAATGATAATAAATTAAAAAAAATGGGAAAGTGGTGAGTGCATATGTATTCACCCCCTTCGCTATGAAGCCCCACCTATGTGCAATCTAAGTGTCACATGATCTGTCACAAAATCTCAGTAGATAGACCCCTGTTCTGAAAGGCCCCAGAGTCTGCAACACCACTAAGCAAGGGGCACCACCAAGCAAGCGGCACCATGAAGACCAAGGAGCTCTCCTAACAGGCCAGGGACAAAGTTGTGGAGAATTACAGATCATAGTTGGGTTATAAAAAAATATCAGAAACTTTTAACATCGCAAGGAGCACCATTGATTCCAATATTAAAAAATGTAAAGAATATGGCACCACAACAAACCTCCCAAGAGAGGGCCGCCCACCGAAACTCACGGACCAGGCAAGGAGGGCATTAATCAGAGAGTCAACAAAGAGACCAAAAATAACCCTGGAGGAGCTGCAAAGCTATCTGTCCATAGGACCACTTTAAGTAATACACTCCACTGAGCTGGGCTTTACAGAAGAGGGGCCAGAAAAAAAGCCATTGCTTAGAGAAAAAAATAAGCAAACATGTTTGGTGTTTGCCAAAACATATGGAAGAAGGTACTCTGGTCAGATGAGACTAAAATTGAGCTTTTTGGCCATCAAGGAAAACGCTATGTCTGGCGCAAACCCAACACCTCTCATCACCCCGAGAACAACATCCCCACAGTGGAGCATGGTGGTGGCAGCATCATGATGTGGGGATGTTTTCCATCGACAGGGACTGGGAAACTGGTTAGAATTGAAGGAATGATGGATGGGGCTAAATACAGGGAAATTCTTGAGGGAAACCTGTTTCAGTCTTCCAGAGATTTGAGACTGGGACAGGGGTTCACCTTCCAGCAGGACAATGACCCTAAGCATACTGCTAAAGCAACACTCAAGTGGTTTAAGGGGAAATATTTAAATGTCTTGGAATGGCCTAGCCAAAGCTCAGACCTCAATCCAATTGAGAATCTGTGGTATGACTTAAAGATTGCTGTACACCAGCAAAACCCATTAAACTGGAAGGAGCTGGAGCAGTTTTTCCTTGAAGAATGGGCAAAAATCCCAGTGGCTAGATGTGCCAAGCTTATAGAGCTTGAGATTTGCAGCTGTAATTGGTGCAAAAGGTGGTTCTACAAAGTATTAACTATGGGGGGTGAATAGTTATGCACGCTCAAGTTTTCCATTTTTTTTCTTATTTCTTGTTTTGTTACACAATAAAACATATTTTGCATCTTTAAAGTGGTTGGCATGTTGTGTGTCAAATGATATAAATCCCCCCCCAAAAAATCTATTTTAATTCCAGGTTGTAAGGCAACAAAATAGGAAAAATGCCAAGGGGGTAAATACTTTTACAAGCCACTATATTATTCAAGGATGTCATTAGAATGATGAAGATAAAGGCAACTTAACTTATTTAATTTAACTGTTGAAAGAGAGGAAGGAATGAAGCAACAATAGAGAGAGAAAGAGGAGGTAAGCTAATAACATTAGGGGAAATATTATGAAAGGTATAAATGCGTCAGCCTACTAATTATACAAATAAGCTCTATTATATTTCAAAATGAATATCTAATTCCCCAGCCTATATTTGTAACGTTGTAGGCCTCATGTGCTGCACCAGAATTGCATGTTCTCTCCCTGCTTTATCATGGTTTGAAAGATGTGCGTAATTCCCATCCATATAATACAGTATAATACAATACAGTACAGTAATACAGTTCACACTCAAAAAGATTAGCAAACTGGAGCTAGTTTCATTAATTTACCCAAACGAGCATATAGATAGCTACATCTATGGGCTTGTATGTTTTTCTGTTGTGCGTAATGTGCAGTAGCCTATATCATATATGTATTGGATAACGGCACAATCATTTGGCCTTTTTTGGGCTTGGGCTCATTAAATGTATTTAATATAGTACTCATAAAACATATTTAATGTGTATCTGCCCCTTTCCTTTAATGACTCATCAGGATCAGGTAGCATCAGGCTTATAAGTCTATTTAAATGCTTTATAATACTTTTCAATGACGCTTCCGGTTTTAAAATACCAGGTTACCCAGGAGAAAAGTTATTTATTCTCGGGATGGAACATTTGTAAAATACCAGGAAAATATTAAACCCTAGTATTCACTCACATATACATATTTACTGGACATACTAGTATTCTCTCACATACACAGACATATTCACATTCATAAAGCGCTCACACAGAGACATCAAACAACATTTCTCACTTACTCAGTCTTTCATACGCAAACATGCACATGTATTCACATACGAAAACAGAATGGCTATTTAAGAAGCGGTGGTGGAAAGAGGTGGCTATTTACAAGGCTATCACGTTCTGTTTATTTATACTGTTCCAGGGGGCCTGTGGATGGGCTATGATATGAGCCGTGTGCCGAATGACTGTTCCTCCTGTCCCTCACCTCGCCCAACAGCCCTCTTTCTATTCCCACATACTGTGGCCTGCCTCGAGCCCCGGTGTGGACTGGGATCCTAGCACATAGACTGCCAATCAGACAGGAAGAGCCTTGGCCTATACTTTCAACCTTCAACCCCACATGACTCCTCCACTCAGCTCTCAGATGGAACATCAACAGAAACCTGCTCTTCCTGTGACCTTGCCCATCCTACAGGACTTTGGGCTTCCTCATACATGTCCCAGCTCTCATTAGACCACCAGTGTAAATATTAGCTCTTTTATGCAGGGTGAACTTTGCCCTGGGTTCATTTTTTTAATTTAATGGGTGGTATTTCCCCTCCAGTCCCAGTGGTATGCATTCATAGTTGCATGTGAAATTCCCTTTTAATAGGCAGCCATTGGGTTGAGGTAGTAGAATGCTCTCTCCTCCCTAACCATGACTTCCTACTGTAAGAGGAAAGAGACTGCCCATGTAACAGATTGTCCCCTCTCAGGTTTCCCAGCGCATGATTGTTGGAAGCCTGGTAATCTCACCTGCTGCTCCTTAAACAATACTTATTCTTGGAAAGGCCAGGACTATCTAGCCTTTGAAATGTATCAGTCATGTCTTGTAAAGATGAAGAAAGCCTCTCTCATTTAATTTCCCCTCAATTTAAATGCAGATTGTCTGCTTGTACCCTGCCAGGTTTCTGGTGTAAAATAGTGGAATTTGCGTTAATGTGGTCAAGACTGACGTAAGAGATTATTAGGGGATTTTATATTCAATGTGAATCTAGACAGAAATGCTTTCATTTTTATTTGCATTCCCCTATTGTAGGGAATTTTAAAGGAGTCATTCCTCCGTCAGAAATCCTCTTTACCTGATATAAAGTATTTTTTTCAGGGTATTTTCCCAGTTTGTGTGGAGCCATTTACATTTACAACTGTTGCTGGTATTTTGGCCCATTCCTCCATGCAGATCTCCTCTAGAGCAGTGATGTTTTGGGGCTGTTGCTGGGCAACACAGACTTTCAACTCCCTCCAAAGATTTTCTATGGGGTTGAGATCTGGAGACTGGCTAGGCCACTCCAGGACCTTGAAATGCTTCTTACGAAGCCACTCCTTCGTTGCCCGGGCGGTGTGTTTGGGATCATTGTCATGCTGAAAGACCCAGCCACGTTTCATCTTCAATGCCCTTGCTGATGGAAGGAGGTTTTCACTCAAAATCTCACGATACATGGCCCCATTAATTCTTTCCTTTACACGGATCAGTCGTCCTGGTCCCTTTGCAGAAAAACAGCCCCAAAGCATGATGTTTCCACCCCCATGCTTCACAGTAGGTATGGTGTTTTTTGGATGCAACTCAGCATTCTTTGTCCTCCAAACACGACGAGTTGAGTTTTTACCAAAAAGTTCTATTTTGGTTTCATCTGACCATATGACATTCTCCCAATCTTCTTCTGGATCATCCAAATGCTCTTTAGCAAACTTCAGACGGGCCTGGACATGTACTGGCTTAAGCAGGGGGACACGTCTGGCACTGCAGGATTTGAGTCCTTGGCGGCGTAGTGTGTTACTGATGGTAGGCTTTGTTACTTTGGTCCCAGCTCTCTGCAGGTCATTCACTTTGTCCCCCCGTGTGGTTCTGGGATTTTTGCTCACCGTTCTTGTGATCATTTTGACCCCACGGGGTGAGATCTTGCGTGGAGCCCCAGATCGAGGGAGATTATCAGTGGTATGTCTTCCATTTCCTAATAATTGCTCCCACAGTTGATTTCTTCAAACCAAGCTGCTTACCTATTGCAGATTCAGTCTTCCCAGCCTGGTGCAGGTCTACAATTTTGTTTCTGGTGTCCTTTGACAGCTCTTTGGTCTTGGCCATAGTGTAGTTTGGAGTGTGACTGTTTGAGGTTGTGGACAGGTGTCTTTTATACTGATAACAAGTTCAAACAGGTGCCATTAATACAGGTAACGAGTGGAGGACAGAGGAGCCTCTTAAAGAAGAAGTTACAGGTCTGTGAGAGCCAGAAATCTTGCTTGTTTGTTATTGACCAAATACTTATTTTCCACCATAATATGCAAATAAATTCATAAAAAATCCTACAATGTGATTTTCTGGATTTTTTTTTCAGTTTATCTGTCATAGTGAAGTGTACCTATGATGAAAATTACAGGCCTCTCTCATCTTTTTAAGTGGGAGAACTTGCACAATTGGTGGCTGACTAAATACTTTTTTGCCCCACTGTATTTCAGATGACTCATTTACGCAGTGGCAGCTCCCTTTCATTTAGCACTGAATTGATGTGTTTGTAAAGAGAGAAATTATCATCAGTCATTATGTTGTGCTTTGTTAACACCAGAGAATCCTTTGGATTTCATTTCAGCAGTCTCCCTGGGACGTTGAGCGTTTCTATCCCTGGGACTTTCAGTGTTTTCTTCCCTGGGACTTTCAACGTTTCTATCCCTGGGACTAAGCAGAGATAAGCTGCTTATCTTGAATAAAGTCATACTGCATGATCAGAATTCGGAGCACATGCCCCATGTGACTGCAGGCAAGCTCTGGCATTTACACACTCAGTAGATGGGCCCACTGTATATAATTGACCTATTTTGAAAGATAAAGGATGTGAAATATGCCTCTAACCAGCCCTTGGGCAATCATATCCCACCCCTCCATTTGGAGTTTAAATATTAGACGATGGAATTGCCAGGCTTTTCCCGAAGCTAGCAGCTGGCCAAACAGAGGAGTATAGATAGATCTATTCAGATTGACATTTATTTTTACGCCCATGCTCGCCAGAAGAACCGGCTGAAATAGATTTACTGCCGATTTTCACCACACTTCAATGCTAAGTGACACAAGGCCCATGCTGGCTAGAGGTCACAATGCATGCAACCGCAAAAAGTCTCACCAAAGAAGAAAAAAACTGAGTGTAGAAAATCTATTTGGATAGCCCTCTATGCAGTCTTTATTGCGCCCATTTTTTATTTGACTGCTACGATGAATAATTCCCCCAGGGTTTCTGGGCTGCTGAGCGATGCTGCAGTCCCTTTATTGTGGTTTTGAATGAGGCATTAAATTCAGACCTCACAGTGAGCAATTTCACTGTAGCCCCCTTTTTTACCTGCTATCACTTGGCCCAGAGGGACGTGGACACTCCAGCAGCAGCCCTCTGACGCACTCTTTGGCTGCATTAAAGGCACCTCCCCTCTAAAATGATTTGTTGTCATCTAGTAGAGGTGGACCATCATTGTTGAACTGTCCTCATCGATTTGAGAGTTTACAGTTCATCTGTCTTGATTGACCGTGAGTGGTTATCACTCTGTTTGCCACCACACGAGTCAACTGTTGACATTGTGGTGTCCTTATCTTACTCTCTGGCAAGCTGTGTCATTACACAAACTGAAGCTCAATAGCAACTCAAAAGGATGCAGATGCCACTACAGTGGGGGACAGACAGTGATAGACCTGAAGACTCCCTGACTCGGGATGCTTCAGCTTCAGCTTAGGGAATATGTTGCACTCTGTTCTATCAATGCCAGTTCTGACCTAATCATCCTTACATCTTTAATGGCTCTCTAGTCCTCTGTAGGTGCAGTCTTACTGCAAGGGAAGAGTTTAGGAGGCCAATGTTATTTGATAGTGCTTGTTTAGAATTGCAGAGTATATACTGAAATGTAAAAAGACTCCCACAAGTACGCTGTGTTTTTACAAACTGACCATCGCTGGATATCTAAGTTGGCAGTGATTTATTGTAAAATATACTCATATACATATTATTTCCAAAATTAAACTACGCAAAAATATGGTCCCCTGTGTATTTGCATCCTTACAGCCCCAGACACAATAATGTTTCTGCATGTTGTCTTCATTGATCATTTTGGTGAGGAGAGATGTCTTGAAGCAGTCCTGCACAGGTGCTGAACTCTTTAGGTTCTCTAGCTTGTTGGTTTTGTCTAGAAATACAACCCAGTCTCCATTTTTAAGCCGTAGCTGTAGAAATGTATGAGAAGTAAGCCTCCATTTGGGTGGGTTGCCTTGTCTGTCTCCAGACTCCTGTCAGAAGTCCTCAGAAAAAAACCCTGGTGGTGTTGTGGTAGGCAGTGTAGACGGAGGGGGAGACACAGGTATCCCCTCACCAATCACAGCTGAGAGAGAGAGGCCGAGACCAGCAGTCCCCTCAATCAGGGGATAACATGACAAATCTCTGCTTTGATGGATGTCGTCTGTGAGAAGCTCGCAAACCTTCCAACTGGCCTCAGAACTTGTTCCACACCAGCATTCCTCAAGTCTTCATGTGCAGGAAAACCACATCTTTAGGAGAGAAAAAAAAATGGCAAGCACCCATCAGTCCCGCTCCCTACAGGGAAATCATTTGTCCTGCAAATTGTTTGAAACACACCCCAGTGTTTTGATGATGCCAAGAATCCCCTCCGTGCTCCTTGGGGTTGGTGAAGTTAGTGAGTTCAGGGGGAACTTTACAAGAACAGTAGCCCATCGTAACCTTCTGTACAGTAAGTCGGCATTTTATTCATGGGTCTGGTAAAAAGACAACCTTGATTGTAAAAATGTTTCCACATTTCTAATATGTTCTGTATGTTTTCACAGTTGTTTTTCTTCTACTTGAGCCCAACTGAAGCTTGGCCAGCCAGTTTAAGTGAGTTGTGGTTTTGTATATTAGGAATGATACAACAGAAACTTTACACCTGTGGTAGAGGAGAAAGGACAGTTGGTGGATGATATGCTGAAGGCCTATACGGCCCATAGCAGTAAACCTGATAACCACCTAATCTCAGAAGATTTTCAATGTTTTTTTGCGTTACTGTGCCTCTTTTTAAAGTAGAGCAGTTTATTCGACCTCAACGTTTTATTTATCAAAATATATTTTGATAAGTAGCTTGTGTCGAGATCGACTAAGGCGACCTTGTACAGCACACAATCTTTTTCAAACAACTTAAAATGAATTGATGTAATCCTCCTCTGTGTTTCTCAGTGTTTCTCAGTGGAGCTAATGTTGGAGATGGTTAGGGTAAGAGCTGAACTTTTTGCTAAAGTCAATGGGCCAAATAGGAGCATGTGGAAGAGCTTAACACATATATCCCAGTATTTACTGAAAGTGTTCCCGTCACATAAAAAATCGGGGGAAAGAAAGCCGCTAGGTTTTATTGCTGGGGAAATAAGCGTAAAGGTTTCTTTGTATTTGTTGACGGTAACCCTGGGAAGAGTCTTTCTGGGCCCTGGGTGGCACAGAATCTGGTTTGTTGGTGACCCGTAAAATATCTCTCACAGACAACTTAGATTAGGCAAGCTCATGATTTCAGGATGGCAAGTTAGGCCAAAGTGCACATTTACCCCATAGTCTGTCCTCTCACTCCCTCTGAACTCCAATGAAACCAAACTATGTCAACAAGACACGAGAAGATACAGAAAATACAGGTTGTCCATTCTGCATGGAGATAAATAGACTCTCCAATGTCTTTCCTGTTGTCTGAGGGTTGGTTTTGCCATGTTCCCTCCAATAAAAGGGGAGAATTGCTGACACTTTTTAGTCTGCTTTCCAAGCAGGGCTGTGATGTAACCGGGGGGCTGGAATATGTTTCTCCTTTGTTCAAACACTTTGCATCAGGCAGGCGTTAGAGCATGGCAGACACTGCAGATTAGATCACCGCAGGGCATTTGGAAAGAGAGACAGGAGAGAAAGACAACTGAGGACTATTGTGAAATACACCCTCTAGTCCCTCTCTCTCTCTTTCAATTCCATTCTCACCCTCTCGCTCTTTTTTTTTGTATTTGAATCTTTCTGGCAGTGAGCCTCTCCCTCTTTCTCCCCTACCATAAACTCCTTTTCCCCTACCCTCTTTCTGTCCTCTCTTGAGATTCTTCTGAGTCTGCATCTCTTGTAAACTCTTCCTAATATATTAATTTTGGTATAAAATGCATGTTGGGCCACGATCAACAACACATCCCACAACAATGCTTCCATTCTACAGTTGCCAATGGGAGAAGACGGGTTCATCCACTTAGTTTTGCTCCTACATAAAACCAACCTTATCCTAGCTAATCCACATAGATACAGTCGCAAGCATACCGAATAGTCTATATATAGGCTGATAATTATTTTATAACGGGAGGAATGTACTGTATGAGCTGTAGGTGTTTGGTTTCTGCCCCCAGGGGGCCATAAAGGAATGTCAAATACTGGAATTACAGCCAATAAAACTGCATCACAGAAATCCGTAAACAGTTAATAACAGAAAATTACAAATAAATATATAACCAGCCATGCATACTGTAGCCTGTGGGCCATGCTTGCATTTGACAGTGAGAGGCTTTGGTTTACAACTCACGGTCTTGTAGCAAAGAAACCCAAGTATTGGTTTGTTGTGACAGTCTACCTCACCATGACTGTATTGGTACATGAAAGACTGCAGAAGTCAAACAACACTCACCCAGTAAGTTGGAGGTGGAGATAGAGGTGGGGGGGGGGGGGGGGTGAATGTGGGGATGAAAGCAGGCACATGAGAAGCCGTACTGCTGTTGTTCAGCCCCTGATGCCCCCCCCAACACCCTGCGACCACCCTCCACCCCATAGGATCAAACAAAAGATGAAACTCATCCAGATTCCTTGAAGTCCCATTGTTTGATAGTCTGTGAGTGTGCATTAGGGAGAGGGAGGAGTGAAAGGGTCCCATTGTTTGATAGTCTGTGAGTGTGCATTAGGGAGAGGGAGGAATGAAAGGGGAGGAGAGGAAAGGGAGGAGTTTACTCACAGTGATTGACACTGGCATTTGTCAACACAATATCCTCTTTTTCTTTTCTTCCTTACACAATCTCTGTTGTCTGTTGTGAACGTGATGAGGCACACATGGTTGTTGTGGTGGCAGAGGGAGCCAGGTCTAATTAGCACAGAGAGAGTGAGTAGAGGCCCTGTTGAGATGGACTCACATGAGATGAGATGATCACAAAAGGGGTCAACAGTCAAGGTCAAGCTCACAGCCACGGGTGGCCTTGAGTGACAACTTTATTGTATGTGTGCGGGTGTGTGTCTGGGTGTGGAGGACGAGTCTGTCACAAGTGTGTTTATTTTATGTTAGATGTATGTACAGTACTTATTGCAGTAGCTTGAGGGAGGCTTCTATCTAGCTGTTCAAATGACATTTTAATTACATACATTTTTTATGGAAATGGGAACTTGGCTATGCCTCTGCTAATGATAAGCTATTTCTCGGCCAGTACATTGTTGTCTCCCTGTAGGCATATGAAGATTGTTCAGTGCTCTGAAAAGTCTGAACGTCTCCGATGTTTTGTCTCTTTATCCTCCCCCTTTATAAACCATTTAGAAATGGCTCTCAACACCACCCATATTGTTGTGCTCTTTTCTCTCCTGTCAAAAATAAATGTATTTTTGTCCTTTGTCCTCTGTTACCATGACCCAGACCTGTCTGAGGGATTTTAGTTTGGCAGCTGACAATTTGATACGGTTATGCTGTGAAGAAAAAAACTCTACTACTGCTGTCTCCCTCAGCAGCCCTGCCCCAGATTACCAGATTTCCCTTCCTCCCGTGTAAACAAGTCACATTTCATTTGGACTGAGGGACATTTAGCAGAGTGGTTAGGAGTAGAGAGGCTTTGCAGGACTGCTTTTGGAGGGTTTTGTTCTACTTCAACTCTTACGTTCTCCTCACCCTCCTCTCCTTGCCCACTCACCCCCAATTCTGCTCTCCACACCCCCTTGCCAACCACACCCTGTTGTCCTTTCACTCTGTCTGTCATGTTTGATTGGGCCTTGTCAGGGGGACTACAGGGTGGTCTGGTTGTTTTGGACCAGCTCCGACCCCCTCCTCTCTCCCATCCCTCTTCCAGTGTTGAGGATGTGTCTGGGTTTCCTCACCCGTCTCACTGGGAGAGATTAGGTTAGGTTCATTCTCTGGGTTTCTGGCCGGTGCTCTTGTCTCATGTCCCTCTCTCTTAGTGGGAGGACATGAGACGACTGACGCCATGATTTAAGTCCCGTAGCCCCCCCCCCCCCCCCCCCCCATAATCTTTGCCTTGGGAGCAACAAAAGAAACGGCCCTTTTTCAGGACCCTGTCTTTCAAAGATAATTAGTAAAAATCCAAATACCTTCACAAATAACTTTCCATGCATGTTCAATGAACAATAAACAATTCATGAACATGCCCCTGTGGAACGTTCGTTAAGACACTAACAGCTTACAGACGGTAGACAATTAAGGTCACAGTTATGAAAACTTAGAATACTAAAGAGGCCCTTCTACTGACTCTGAAATACACCAAAAGAAAGATGCCCAGGGTCCCTGCCCAGGGTCCGAACATCACACCTGCAGGACAGGTACAGGATGGCAACAACAACTGCCCGGGTTACACCAGGAACACACAATCCCTCCATCAGTGCTCAGACTGTCCACAATAGGCTGAGAGAGGCTGGACTGAGGGCTTGTAGGCCTGTTGTAAGGCAGGTCCTCACCGGATGTAGCCTAGTGGTTAGAGCGTTGGACTAGTAACTGAAAGGTTGCAAGATCGAATCCCCGAGCTGACAAGGTAAAAAATCTGTCGTTCTGCCCCTGAACAAGGCAGTTAACCCACTGTTTCTAGGCCGTCATTGAAAATAAGAATTTGTTCTTAACTGACTTGCCTAGTTAAATAAAGGTTAAAAAATAAACATCACCGGCAACAACGTCACCTATGGGCACAAACCCACCGTCGCTGGACCAGACAGGACTGGCAAAAAGTGCACTTCACTGACGAGTCGCGGTTTTGTCTCACCAGGGGTGATGGTCGGATTTGCGTTTATCGTTGAAAGAATGAGCGTTACACCGAGGCCAGTGCTTCGGGATCGATTTGGAGGTGGAGGGTCCGTCATGGTCTGGGGCGGTGTGTCACAGCATCAACGGACTGAGCTTGTTGTCATTGCAGGCAATCTCAACTCTGTACATTACAGCGAAGACATCCTCCTCCCTCATTTGGTACCCTTCCTGCAAGCTCATCCTGACATGACCCTCCAGCATGACAATGCCACCAGCCGTTCTGCTCGTTCTGTGTGTGATTTCCTGCAAGGCACTGCAGTACTTAATGCAGCTAGTGGCCACACCAGATACTGCCTGTTACTTTTGATTTTGAACCCCCTCCCTTTGTTCAGGGACACGTTTCTGTTAGTCATATGTCTGTGGAACTTGTTCAGTTTGTCTCAGTTGTTGAATCTTGTTATGTTCATACAAATATTTACACATGTTAATTTTGCTGAAAATAAACACAGTTGACAGTGACAGGAGAGGTTTCTTTTTGTGCTGAGTTTAATTGTTAATGTATTATTTCAAGGATGTGAAAACAGTGGATTATGTGCATAGATTAAATTGTTCTTTACAGTGTTTGACAGATTTTTTTTCTTCTCCCTTACAGAATCCAGCCTGGTAGCCAGCAGTTTGTCCGGAAGCCCAAGTACTACCACACACAAACCACACACACACAGACACATGTCCAGCATCAGCCTGACAGACCCATTCCCCTGACAGTGGGACACAACCCCATCCACGGTGAGTAGCCCACCTCGTTTACCCTATCCTGTTCCTGTATTAACTTAACCTAAGCTCCATAAGAACTGGAAAAGAGCGCCACCATGTGGTGGTTTCCGAAAGAGGTGCTGTTTTAGATTATAGGTACAACTGTCCCGGGGGTCTTGTTCAGCGGACAGAAATACAATCCACACTTTATTACCACACATCAAACAGGAAGAGGAATAGAATCAGTGAAAGTGATATTGGTTTTCTGTAGGACAGAAGGAACAGGGAATATATATATTACAACAGCGTGGCAGCAGTGTTGGATACACAGTAGTAATAGCAGTGATACAATATATACAAATCGGCAATGGCATAGCAATGGGATAGCACATGATAGTAATGGCTATAGTAGTGTTAGCGGTGCTCGCATGGTAATAATTTTTGTCTGGTAATAAATATACAGTAATACACAGGGGCTAGTAAGCTAACATGCTACAGAGCAGTAATGCAGGCGAACAGGCTACAAAAGACAAATGGTATCATGCTGTAGTATGGGCTAGAATAGCATAGGCAGTATAACATGGGATGCAATTAGTGACTAGCATAGTATACAATATGTACAGTCGTGGCTAAAAGTTTTGAGATTGTCCCAAATATCAATTTTCACAAAGTCTGCTGCCTCAGTTTGTATGATGGCAATTTGCATATACTCCAGAATGTTATGAAGAGTGATCAGATAAATTGCAATTAATTGCAAAGTCCCTCTTTGCCATGCAAATGAACTGAATCCCCCCAAAAAACATTTCCACTGCATTTCAGCCCTGCTACAAAAGGACCAGCTGACATCATGTCAGTGATTCTCTCTTTAACACAGGTGTCAGTGTTGACGAGGACAAGGCTGGAGATCACTCTGTCATGCTGATTGAGTTCGAATAACAGACTAGAAGCTTCCAAAGGAGGGTGGTGCTTGGAATCATTGTTCTTCCTCTGTCAAGTATGGTTACCTGCAAGGAAACACTTGCTGTCATCATTGCTTTGCGAAAAAAGGGCTTCACAGGCAAGGATATTGTTGCCAGTAAGATTGCACCTAAATCAACTATTTATCGGATCATCAAGAACTTCAAGCAGAGAGGTTCAAGTGTTGTGAAGAAGGCTTCAGGGCGCCCAAGAAAGTCCAGCAAGCGCCAGGACCGTCTCCTAAAGTTGATTCAGCTGTGGGATCGGGGCACCAACAGAACAGCGCTTTCTCAGGAATGGCAGCAGGCAGGTGTGAGTGCGTCTGCACGCACAGTGAGGCGAAGACTTTTGGAGGATGGCCTGGTGTCAAGAAGTGCAGCAAAGAAGCCACGTCTCTCAAGGAAAAACATCAGGGATAGACTGATATTCTGCAAAAGGTGCAGGGATTGGACTGCTGAGGACTTATTTTCTCTGATGAATCCCCTTTCCGATTGTTTGGGGGATCCAGAAAAAAGCTTGTCCGGAAAAGACAAGGTGAGCGCTACCATCAGTCCTGTGTCATGCCAACAGTAAAGCATTCTGAGACCATTCATGTGTGGGGTTGCTTCTCAGCCAAGGGAGTGGGATCACTCACAATTTTGCCTAACAACACAGCCATGAATAAAGAATGGTACCAACACATCCTCCGAGAGCAACTTCTCCCAACCATCCAGGAACAGTTTGGTGATGAACAATGCCTTTTCCAGCATGATGGAGCACCTTGCCATAAGGCAAAAGTGATGACTAAGTGGCTCGGGGAACAAAACATTAATATTTGGGGTCCATGGCCAGGAGACTCCCGAGACCTTAATCCCATTGAGAACTCGTGGTCAATCCTCAAGAGGCGGGTGGACAAACCAAAACCCACAAATTCTGGCAAACTCCAAGCATTGATTATGCAAGAATGGGCTGCCGTCAGTGTGGCCCAGAAGTAAATTGACAGCATGCCAGGGCGGATTGCAAAGGTCTTGAAAAAGAAGAGTCAACACTGCAAATATTGACTCTTTGCATCAACTTCATGTAATTGTCAATAAAAGACTTTAAAACTTATAAAATGCTTGTATTTATACAGCAGTATTCCATAGTAACATCTGACAAAAATATTCTAGACACTGAAGCAGCAAACTTAGTGGAAACTAATATTTGTGTCATTCTCAAAACATTTGGCCACAACTGTACAGTGGGAGCTAGCAGGGCTATAAGTAATAGCACACAGTAGTACAGTTGAAGTCTACATATACTTGGAGTCATTAAAACTCGCTTTTCAACCACTCCACACATTTCTTGTTAACAAGCTATGGTTTTGGTAAGTCGGTTAGGACATTTACTTTGTGCATGACACAAGGAATCCAACAATTGTTTACAGACAGATTATTTCACTTATGGCTTAAGGACAACAAAGTCAAGGTATTGGAGTGGCCATCACAAAGCCCTGACCTCAATCCTATAGAAAATTTGTGGGCATAGCTGAAAAAGATTGTTTGAGCAAGGAGGCCTACAAACCTGATTCAGTTACACCAGCTCTGTCAGGAGGAATGGGCCAAAATTCACCCAACTTATTGTGAGAAGCTTGTGGAAGGCAACCCAAAATGTTTGACCCAAGTTAAACAATTTAAAGGCAATGCTACCAAATACTAATTGAGTCTATGTAAACTTCTGACCCACTGGGAATGTGATGGAAGAAATAAAAGCTGAAATAAATCATTCTCTCTACTATTATTCTGACATTTTACATTCTTAAAATAAAGTGGTGATACTAACTGACCTAAAACAGGGAATTTCTACTTGGATTAAATGTCAGGAATTGTGAAAAACCTATTTGGATAAGGTGTATGTAAACTTTAGACTTCAACTGTATATAGGGCAGCAGCCTCTAAGGTGCAGGGTTTAGTAGCCGGGTGGTAGCCGGCTTGTGATGGCTATTTAACAGTCTGATGGCTTTGAGATAGAAGCTTATTTTCAGTCTCTATGGTTCCAGAATTTTTTTAAACCTCTTTTTTCGCCCCAATTTCGTAGTTTCCAATTGTTTTTAGTAGTTACTAACTTGTCTCATCTCTTCAACTCCCGTACGGTCGAGAGTCATGCGTCCTCCGAAACACAACCCAACCAAGACGCACTGCTTCTTAACACAGCATCCAACCCGGAAGCCAGCTGCACCAATGTGTCGGAGGAAACACCGTGCCCCTGGTCAGCGTGCACTGCGCCCAGCCTGCCACAGGAGTCGCTAGTGCGCGATGAGACAAGGATATCCCTACTGGCCAAACCCTCCCTAACCTGGACGACGCTAGGCCAATTGTGCGTCGCCCCATGGACCTCCCAGTCGCGGCCGATTGCGACAGAGCCTGGGCTCGAACCCAGAGTCGAACCCAGAGTCTCTAAGGCACTGCGATGCAGCTTTGGCCGGTGTAGGCCGTCATTGTAAATAATAATTTGTTCTTAATTGACTTGCCTAGTTAAAAAAAGGTTTTTAAAAAATGATGAAAAAAATGAAAATAGTGGGGTGAACAGGCAGTTGCTCGGGTGGTTGATGTCCTGGATTATCTTTTTGTCCTTACTGTGACATCGGGTGCTGTAGTTGTCCTGGAGGGCAGGCAATCTGCACCACCCTCTGGAGAGCCCTGCGGTTGCGGGCAGTGCAGTAACTGTACTAGGCGGTAATACAGCCCGACAGGATGCTCTCATTTGTGCATCTGTAAAGGTTTCTGAGGGTCTTAGGGGACAAGCCAAATTTCTTCAGCCTCCTGAGGTTGAAGAGGCTCTGCTGCGCCTTCTTCACCACCATTTTTTTGTGGGTGGACCATTTCAGATTGTCAGTGATGTGTATGCCAAGGAACTTGAAGCTTTCCATCTTCTCCACTGCGGTTCCATCGATGTGGATAGGGGCGTGCTCACTGCTGTTTCCTGAAGTCCACGATCAGCTCCTTCATTTTGTTGACGTT
The DNA here is from genome assembly GCF_045791955.1 of Oncorhynchus clarkii lewisi. Lineage (NCBI taxonomy): Eukaryota > Metazoa > Chordata > Actinopteri > Salmoniformes > Salmonidae > Oncorhynchus > Oncorhynchus clarkii. The sequence continues at coordinate 10,139,864 of NC_092169.1, forward strand.
TAGAGAGTTTTTTCCCAGGCCCCAATCTGCCAGGCCCCTCACCTCCTCCCTGTTTGCTGTCTCGTCATTGTTGGTAGTCAGACCTACTACTGTTGTGTCATCTGGAAACTTGATGATTGAGTTGGAGGCGTGCGTGGCCACGCAGTCATGGGTGAACAGGGAGTACAGGAGGGGGCTGAGCACGCAGGAGGGGGCCCCTGTGTTGAGGATCAGCGAAGTTTAGGTGTTGTTTCCTAACTTCACTACCTGGGGGCAGCCCGTCAGGAAGTCCAGGACCCAGTTGCACTGGGCAGGGTTCAGACCCAGGGCCCCAAGCTTAATGATGAGCTTAGAGGGTACTATGGTGTTGAAGGCTTGCTATAGGGAATGAACATCATTTAAAAATATTTAAAAAATTACCCTCTTTTTCTCCCCAATTTTCTGGTATCCAGTTGGTAGCTACGTACGGACTCGGGAGAGGTGAAGGTCAAGAGCCGTGCGTCCTCTGAAACACAGCCCAACCAAGACACACTGCTTCTTGACACAATGCCCGCTTAACCCGTACGCCAGCCAAACCAATGTGTCACTATTGGGGCGGTAAGCAAATTGAAGTGGGTCTAGGGTGTCAGGTAAGGTAGAGGTGATATGATCCTTAACTAGCCTCTCAAAGCACTTCATGATGTCAGAAGTGAGTGTCACGGGGCGATAGTCATTTAATTCAGTTACCTTTGATGGACATCTTGATCAAGTGGGGACAGCAGACTGGGATAGAGAGAGATTGAATATGTCCGTAAACACTCCAGCGAGCTGGTCTGCACATGCTCTGAGGACATGGCTAGGGATGTCGTCTGGGCCGGCAGCCTCGCGAGGGTTAACACGCTTAAATGTCTTACTCACTTCGGCCATGGTGAACGAGAGCCCACAGTCCTTGGGAGCGGGCCTCGTCGGTGACACTGTGTTGTCTTTAAAGCGGGCGAAGAAGGTGTTCAGCTTGCCTGGGAGCAAGACGTCGGTGTCCGTGACCTGGCTGGTTTTCCCTTTGTAATCAGTGATTGTCTGTAGACCCTGCCACATACGTCTTGTGTCTGAGCCGTTGAATTACAACTCCACTTTGTCTCTGTACTGACGTTTTGCCTCTTTTGATTGCCTTATGTAGGTAATAACTACACAGTTTTATTCAACCATATTCCCAGTCACATTGCCATGGTTAAATGTGGTGGTTTGCGCTTTCAGTTATGCACGAATGCTGCCATCTATCCACGGTTTCTGGTTTGGGTAGGTTTTAATAGTCACAGTGGGAATAACATCCCCTATACACTTCCTGATGAACTCAGTCACCGTGTCTGTTTAAGCGTCAGTGTTATTCTCAGAGGCTACCCGGAACCTATCCTAGGTGCGTTATCAAAACAATCTTGAAGCATGGATTCCGATTGGTCAGACCAGCATTGAATAGACCTTAGCACGGGTACTTCCTATTTTAGTTTATGCATATAGGAAGAGAGGACCAAAATGGAATCTGGATCTGATTTGCCGAAGGGAGGGCGGTGGAGGGCCTTGTAGGCATCTCGAAAGGCGAGTAGCAGTGATCTAGTGCTTTTCCTAAGTGAGTACTACTGTCAATGTGTTGATAGAACTTCGGTAGCGTTTTCCTCAAATTTGCTTTGTAAAAATCCCCAGATACAATAAATGCATCCTTTTTCTCATGGCTTGAACATAAAGGTATACAGAACTATGCCAAAGGGGCAGAATGTGTGAAGTATGTGACATGGGTGACAATCCTGACATATACACAAGGATGTTAGCATATACTAACAAAGCAATAGCAACCTATAACAGATCAAATATACAGATGAATCATAACAAAGCTCTCTTTCATGTTCAGTGATGCACCTCAGGAGCCTGAAGAAATTTGAATAGGCCCCTAAAACCTTCACAAACTCTACAGATGCACCATTGAGAGCATCCTGTCGGGGCTCTATCACCGCCTGGTACGGCAATTGCACTGTCTGAAACCGCAGGGCTCTCCAGAGGGTGGTGCGGTCAGCCCAGCCTATCACCAGGGGCACACTGCTTCCCCTCTAGGACTTCAGCCAATCCAGCCACGGCCTGTTCACCCCGCTTCCATCTAGAAGGCATAGACCGTACAGGTGCATCAACGCTGGGATTGAGAGACTGAGAAACAGCTTCTATCTCCAGGCCATCAGACTGTTAAACAGTCACCACTAGCCGGCCTCCGCCCAGTACCCTGCCCTGAAACTTGGTCACTGTTCTAGCCGGCTACCACCCTGTACTCTACACAGCACCTTAGAGACTGCTGCCCTGTTTATATAGAGTCATTGAATACTGGTAACTTTAATCATGTTTACATACTGTTTCACCCACTTTATATGTATATACTGTATTTTAGTCATTCCTCATCCTACATAACTTTTTTTTAAATGTGTGTATTAAAAAAAAGCTAGATATTACTGCACTATTGGAGCTAGAGACACAAGCAATTTGCTGCACCTGCAATAACGTCTGCAAATTTGTGTACACAACCAATAAACTTGGATTTGATTGGAGGGAAGGCTTGTCCCTTAAGGAATGTCCAGTTATGAGTTGTAGTGGAGGACAGTAGTATTATGTTTGTTCCTTATATAATGACAAACCGGGGCGTAGGTTTAACTACTTTTAATGAACCAATACTTCAGCTTGAAAACTCCATGTTTAGCCATGCAAGGCATTCTTCAACCACCCGCATAGCCTGCTGGGTAACGTAGCCTAAATGTTATTAACACATAACAACACAACTTCTTTCCTTTAAAAGAAAACTACTTTTCTATGTAACTACACGTCACATCACATTTGTTTACTCAACCTGCATAACATGCCATTTTCAATAACACACATTTCTTTCCCCCCAATTTTTATTTTTTTCCAACAATACTCTATTGTGGCTCTTTCTTTTCACATTAACAAAACATTCAGTCCAGGTGCCCCTTTTTTAAAATATTTGTTTAGCAATTCTCAATAAGCCTTTCAGGAGCTCTGACAGTCCTTTTTGGTCGTTCTGCTAAAGTGCTTCCTGAAACAGTTGGACAGCATTCATTGTCAGTCAGGTCAGGTGTTCTGACTGAATTGTCCATTTCTAAAGGCATTTGACGCTTCAGTAGTATCCTCCTGATGATCTTCAGTCCCTTGAGTGGATGGCTGCAGCCTTAGATCCACTCTGTTTCGTCTCAGTTGTGATCCATGCTGCGTTTGGATCTCATAGGATCGCGGTGCAACTTCTCTCTGCACACACCCTTGCTGCATCCAGGTTCCTGTAGTGGTGTCTCGGAGTCGTACATGATCTCCAGGTTTCAGTTCAGGTAAGCGTCTTGCACTTTTGTCGTGTCGTTGTTTTTGTTTGTCTTTCTGTTTTTCCTTCGTGAGTTTGACTTTGTGAGCACTTCTGGGTGTTAGCAAGTCCTCATGGATGGGTAGGTTAGTTCTGATGCGACGTCACATCAACATTTGTGCAGGTGAAAGTCCGTTCTGCAGCGGTGCGCTGTGGTAGATCATCAGATTCTTTAGGAAATCCTCCTTTCCATCATGTGCCTTTTTCATCAGACCTTTGACAATTTTGTAGTAGGGTCTATTGGGTACTGGATGAGGCATTAGCGGCTCTGCTTGCTGCTTTGGCCTGTAGGTCAAACACAGTTCACATGAATCAGTGGTCTGGCTGATTTCCTGGTTCATTCTTGGCCAGTACATTACTTCTCGTGCTTGTCATTTGCATTTTTCCTCATCCTAGTGGCCCTCATGTATTTTCTGTAGCATTTCTTTGCGTAGTGTCATGGGAATGACAATCTTGAAATGCTCTCTCTTGATTGCTTTGTTGACATCTCTCGGGTCTAGACATATCCTGAGATCGTTGTTCTTTTTCACCACAATAACCAGTGAGCTTACCCAGTCTGTAGGTTCATCCATTTTTGTGATGACGTCCATCTTTTCCATGCGTCCAAGTTCATCTTTGAGTTTTTTCCTCAGTGCAAATTGAACTTGTCTGCATGCATGCACAACTGGAGTAATTTTGTCATCAGTACATATTTTGTGTTCTCCTGGTAAACATCCAAGACCCTCAAACACATCCTCATACTCAGCCAGTGTTGATTCTTGGTCATTTTCAGTCTGTGATGTCACTACATACACTCTTTTCAACAAATTGAGCTTTTCACATGCATTGATTCCTAGAATAGGATGTACACTCTTTTCCACAATCAGCAGCTGTGCTCTGAACTGTTTTCTTTGTGCTGTAAAGTTACTATGCAGCTTCCTTTGACTGGTACATTCTCCCCAGTATAACCAGTAACCTTCATTTTCACCGGGTGTATTTTGCTCTTCACCTTCAGTGTTTTGTAGTCCTCCAGAGATAACAGGTTTACCTGTGCTCCAGTATCAAGCTTGAATGGTATTATAGTTTCATTCACAGTCCAATCCATTCAGCATTTACTGCATTGCATATTTCCACAGAATCAACAAAGAATTCTTCAATCTCCTCGACTGTGTGAACCTTTTTCTTTGTAGCCTCAGCTTTGCAGCATTTTGAGAAATTATTATTTTCCCCACAGTTGTTACATGATTTGCCATATGCATGATTTGCCATAAGCATGGGCTTGTGGATAAATCCACATTTTCCACATGTAGTGTTTTGATTTCTCTCTTTTGCTTGTTTATGTTTTGTAAGGCGTTGTGTGTGTGGTGCTCCTCTCTTTTTATTGCATACACTGACGTCTCATCCCTGCGCAGCTCTTTACCTTGTGCTCTGGTGGTTTCAGCTGCTCCACACATATTCACTGCTTTATCCAAAGTTCAATCTTGCTCACGCAGCAATCTCTCCTCGAGTCCATTATCAAGTATGCCACAGACTATCCTGTCTTTCACTAGTGAGTTTTTCAGATTTTCAAATTCACATGTTTTGCTCAGTGTGTTCAGCTCAGCCAAATACTGGTCAAAACTGACTCCCTGTCTCTGATCATGAGAGAAAAACCTGTATCTCTCAAACGTGACGTTCTGGCTTGGTACAAAGTACTCCTCAAATTTAGCCATTAGCACAGTCAAGTTTGCCTCGTCTTGCTGAAAGTTATCGTAAATGTCCAATGCATCCTCTCCAATAACATGCAGAAAAATGGAAGCTTTCAATTTGTCATCATCTCCCCCTGCACCACTGGCTGCTAGGTAGATATTGAATCTCTGCTTGAAACGTTTCCAATTGTCAGCTAGATTGCCTGTTAACTGCATAGGAGTAGGAGGACTAAGCCTATCCATGACGGAAAACAGGAACAGTGTCAATTTCTCTTACTTCAGTATGTTGCTCATCAACTTGCTCGTCAACAGATTCCAATGCAGCCTCGCTCTCGCTGCTGTCACTCTCGCTGCTGCGGCTCGTTGTCCTCGCTCTTGCAAGCTAGTGTCTTCAACTACTCACGTCACTTGACTTGTGGTAGAATGTTCCATTTTCATCGCGGAAATTTGCAGAGTTACTTTACTTTTTTTTTTTTTTAAACTTTTTCTTTTCTCTGTCTCGTCATAGCGACTACAAATCTGACACCATGTTATGTTTGTTCCTTATATAATGACAAACCGGGGCATGGGTTTAACTACTTTTAATGAACATATACTTCAGCTAGAAAACTCCATGTTTAGCCATGCAGGGCATTCTTCAACCACCCGCATAGCCTGCTGGGTAACATAGCCTAAATGTTATTAACACATAACAACACAAGTAGTTTACAGCGACCTTCTTAACCCTGCACTCCTGGAAGCAACTAAAGCACAAGCAGGAATGGGTGTCTATTACCACCAGCAGGGAGAGTCAGTGATTGGCTGGCCCTGGTCAGCTAACTGATTTCCCTGGCAAACTGGTCCCTAACACATAGGTGTGATGTGCCCTATGCCACTGTACAATAGGGATTCCTACAGTGCCTTGCGAAAGTATTCGGCCCCCTTGAACTTTGCGACCTTTTGCCACATTTCAGGCTTCAAACATAAAGATATAAAACTGTATTTTTTTGTGAAGAATCAACAACAAGTGGGACACAATCATGAAGTGGAACGACATTTATTGGATATTTCAAACTTTTTTAACAAATCAAAAACTGAAAAATTGGGCGTGCAAAATTATTCAGCCCCTTTAAGTTAATACTTTGTAGCGCCACCTTTTGCTGCGATTACAGCTGTAAGTCGCTTGGGGTATGTCTCTATCAGTTTTGCACATCGAGAGACTGACATTTTTTCCCATTCCTCCTTGCAAAACAGCTCGAGCTCAGTGAGGTTGGATGGAGAGCATTTGTGAACAGCAGTTTTCAGTTCTTTCCACAGATTCTCGATTGGATTCAGGTCTGGACTTTGACTTGGCCATTCTAACACCTGGATATGTTTATTTTTGAACCATTCCATTGTAGATTTTGCTTTATGTTTTGGATCATTGTCTTGTTGGAAGACAAATCTCCGTCCCAGTTTTGCAGACTCCATCAGGTTTTCTTCCAGAATGGTCCTGTATTTGGCTCCATCCATCTTCCCATCAATTTTAACCATCTTCCCTGTCCCTGCTGAAGAAAAGCAGGCCCAAACCATGATGCTGCCACCACCATGTTTGACAGTGGGGATGGTGTGTTCAGGGTGATGAGCTGTGTTGCTTTTACGCCAAACATAACGTTTTGCATTGTTGCCAAAAAGTTCAATTTTGGTTTCATCTGACCAGAGCACCTTCTTCCACATGTTTGGTGTGTCTCCCAGGTGGCTTGTGGCAAACTTTATACAACACTTTTTATGGATATCTTTAAGAAATGGCTTTCTTCTTGCCACTCTTCCATAATGGCTAGATTTGTGCAATATACGACTGATTGTTGTCCTATGGACAGAGTCTCCCACCTCAGCTGTAGATCTCTGCAGTTCATCTCTGCAGTGATCATGGGCCTCTTGGCTGCATCTCTGATCAGTCTTCTCCTTGTATGAGCTGAAAGTTTAGAGGGACGGCCAGGTCTTGGTAGATTTGCAGTGGTCTGATACTCCTTCCATTTCAATATTATCGCTTGCACAGTGCTCCTTGGGATGTTTAAAGCTTGGGAAATCTTTTTGTATCCAAATCCGGCTTTAAACTTCTTCACAACAGTATCTCGGACCTGCCTGGTGTGTTCCTTGTTCTTCATGATGCTCTCTGCGCTTTTAACGGACCTCTGAGACTATCACAGTGCAGGTGCATTTATACGGAGACTTGATTACACACAGGTGGATTGTATTTATCATCATTAGTCATTTAGGTCAACATTGGATCATTCAGAGATCCTCACTGAACTTCTGGAGAGAGTTTGCTGCACTGAAAGTAAAGGGGCTGAATAATTTTGCACGGCCAATTTTTCAGTTTTTGATTTGTTAAAAAAGTTTGAAATATCCAATAAATGTCGTTCCACTTCATGATTGTGTCCCACTTGTTGTTGATTCTTCACAAAAAAATACAGTTTTATATCTTTATGTTTGAAGACTGAAATGTGGCAAAAGGTCGCAAAGTTCAAGGGGGCCGAATACTTTCGCAAGGCACTGTACCTCATCAGTAAAAGGCTACAAAGTTTGTGTCTCTCACAGGCCCAGAGAGAGGGTTAAAGAGAGAGGGTTTTTAACAGGAAGGTTAGCTACTGTACTGGACTGACAGGTGGCTTTATTGAAGCTCTAACCACAGATGTACGTAATTTAAGTCTTTGGAAGCTTTGGATGTGCACCTGAAACACCAGGTGACTTTACGATGTGCAAAATAAGCTAAGAAACAGTCATCTTTACTCATAGGGCAGCACTATATTGTCACAAACCTCTGCTCTTAAATCAGCTAGTATTCACTAAGTGATGATTTTGTGAGTCTGAGGCCTTTCCCACATTTTGCCAACCATTGGTTCTGTGGCGGTACGCAAAGTCCTCAAACACTTTAAAGATGTTATTTCACAAATTAATTTAATTTTTTAATAAAAGTGTCGTCGGCTCAGCTTTAAAATTCCTGAGCTCTCCCAGGCACGGCTTCGCTGGCACGGGGCAGAGACTGGGGACGACTGAACCCGAGGTTTGGAAAATTCCGTGACAGGCTCTCTCTCTCTCTCTGTCTCTCTCTCTCTCTCTCTCTCTCTCTCTCTCTCTCTTTACTCTTTGAGCAGACCGCACGACACCAGCTAGTGTCAGCAGATCCAGCTGAGCCAATTACACTGGCCTGTTTGTTATTTCAGGGCTGGAGATTTATCGGGCCGACCATTAATCACTGCCAAACGGACACTGTAGTGACGCTTTAGTTAGGTCAGCCTGTCATTTTTTTAGCATGGGGTTTGGACTGCACCCATTTCTCACGTTACGGGAGCCAGTGCGATTTCAGCGCTATGCAGTAGCCCGCTCTCCCCCTGTGGAATGGGTTCCTGCTGTACTCTGAGTCATATAAAAACACACATAGCCTAATTGGGGAGTTCGGGGGTAGGGGCTGGGGATAGGGTGTTGCCAGTGGGGAGGGGAGGGGTTGCACTGATGGTATCCCAATCACTGTGTGGAAGATGCATTCAAGTTTATATGTACTTTATTTAGTAAGATGAAATATCTGACAATTTGAGAAAATGATCTGCCATGGTTGAATATAAAGCCAGATTGTTTATGGTAATAGGAGATTTAGTTTATGGCGAGGAAAATAACATCAAATTATCAATCAAATCACATTTTATTTGGCACGTGCCAAATACAACAGGTGTAGAACTTACATGCTTACTTACAAGCCCCCAAACCAACAATGCAGTTTTAAGAAAAACAAGTGTTAAGTATTTACAAAAATAAACTGAAGTAAAAAAGAAATACATAAAAAAGAAAGAGAAAAATAACAAAATAGAAAAATATCAAATAATTAAAGAGCAACAATAAAATAACAGTAACGAGGCTATATACAAGGGGTACCGGTACAGAGTCAATGTGCGGGGGCACATGTTAGGGCCTTCCTCTGTTAGGGCCTTCCTCTGACACTGCCTGGTATAGAGGTCCTGGGTGGCAGGAAGCTTGGCCCCAGTGATGTACTGGGCCGTACGCACAACCCTCTGTAGTGCCTTGCGGTCTGAAGCCGAGCAGTTGCCATACCAGGCGGTGATGCAACCAGTCAGGATGTTCTCTATGGTGCAGCTGTAGAGCTTTTTTGAGGATCTGAGGACCCATGCCAAATCTTTTCAGTCTCCTGAGGGGGAATAGGCATATTCGTGCCCTCTTCATAACTCTCTTGGTGTGTTTGGACCCTGATAGTTCATTGGAGATGTTGACAAGCTCTCAACCTGCTCCACTACAGCACCGTTGATGAGAATGGGGGTGTGCTCGGCCCTCCTTTTCCTGTAGTCCACAATCATCTCCTTTGTCTTGATCATGTTGAGGGAGAGGTTGTTATCCTGGCACAGCGCTGCCAGGTCTCTGATCTCCTCCCTATAGGCTGTCTCATCGTTGATCAGGCTATCACTGTTGTGTCGTCTGCAAACTTAATGATGGTGTTGGAGTCGTGCTTGGCCATGCAGTCATGGGTGAACAGGGAGTACAGGAGGGGACTGAGCACCCACCCTTGAGTGGCCCCCGTGTTGAGTATCAGCGTGGCAGATGTGTTGTTATCTAACCTTACCACCTGGGGGCGGCCCGTCAGGAAGTCCAGGATCCAGTTGCAGATGGAGGTGTTTAGTCCCAGGGTCCTTAGCTTAGTGATGAGCTTTGAGGGCACTATGGTGTTGAACGCTGAGCTGTAGTCAATGAATATCATTCTCACGTAGGTGTTCCTTTTGTCCAGGTAGGAAAGGGCAGTGTTGAGTGGAATAGAGATTGCGTTATCTGTGGATATGTTGGGGGGCGGTATGCAAATTAAATGGATCTAGGGTTTCTGGGATAATGGTGTTGATGTGAGCTACAGATGTGAGTGCTACGGGTCGGTAGTCATGTAGGCAGGTTACCTTGGGCACATGGTCTGCTTGAAACATGTTGGTATTACAGACTCGGTCAGGGACAGGTTGAAAATGTCAGTGAAGACACTTGCTAGTTGGTCAGCGAATGCTTGGAGTACACGTCCTGGTAATCCGTCTGTCCCTGCGGCCTTGTGAATGTTAACCTGTTTAAAGATCTTACTCACATTGGCTACGGAGAGCGTGATCACACAGTCGTCCGGAACAGCTGGTGCTTTCATGCATGCTTTGTGTTGCTTTGTGTTGCTTGCCTCGAAGCGCGTATAAAAGTAATTTAGCTCGTCTGGTAGGCTGGTGTCACTGTGCAGCTCGTGGCTGTGCTTCCCTTTGTAGTCCATAATAGTTTGCAAGCCCTGCCACATCTGATGATGTAGTGGGGCTTGCAATGACACCCTGTGTAGTAGGATTCAATCTTTGTCCTGTATTGACGCTTTGCCTGTTTGATGGTTCGTCAGAGGGCATAACAGGATTTCAGTGTGGATGTTGCCTGTAGAACAGCTGGTATGTTTTTAAAAAATGTATTTAACTAGGCAAGTCAGTTCTTAACTAGGCAAGACAAATTCTTATTTTCAATGACGGCCTGTTCAGGGGCAGAATGTCCGCACGGGGATTCAAACTTGCAACCTTTCGGTTACTACCCTGTTTTTTTTATACCTTTATTTAACTAGGCAAGTCAGTTAAGAACAAATTCTTATTTTCAATGATGGCCTAGGAACAGTGGGTTAACTGCCTGTTCAGGGACAGAATGTCAGCTAGGGGATTTGAACTTGCAACCTTCCGGTTACAAGTCCAACGCTCAAACCACTAGGCTACTCTGTACAGTCACTGTGAGGACAACGTCATCAATGCACTTATTGATCAAGCCAGTGACTGATGTGGTGTACTCCTCAATGCCATCAGAAGAGTCCCCCTAACATATTCCACTCTGTGCTCGAAAAACAGTCCTGTAGCTTAGCATCTGAGTCATCTGACCACTTCTGTATTGAGTGAGTCACTGGTACTTCCTGCTTTAATTTTCGCTTGTAAGCAGGAATCAGGAGGATAGAGTTATGGTCAGATTTGCGGAATGGAGGCCAAGGGAGTGCTCTGTACGCATCTGTGTGTGTGGAGTAAAGATGGTCTAGAGTTTTTTTTCCCTCTGGTTGCACATGTAACATGCTGGTAGAAATTAGGATAAACTTATTTAAGTTTCCCTGCATTAAAGTCCTCGGCCTCTAGGATAGCCACCTCTGGATGAGCGTTTTCTTGTTTGCTTATGGCCTTATACAGCTCGTTGAGTGAGGTCTTAGTGCCAGCATCGGTTTGTGGTGGTAAATAGACACCTACAAAAAATATAGATAACTCTCTTGGTAAATAGTGTGGGCTTCAGCTTATCATGAGATACTCCACCTCAGGCGAGCAAAACCTTGATACTTCCTTAATATTAGATTTCATGCA